>NC_089522.1:7512592-7827786 GCF_963924715.1 Thunnus thynnus | reverse complement strand
CCATTATTTTTTCTTCATTGAATCAAATGACTGTGTTTAATGTAGAGCTGCAACAATTAGCTGACTAATCGGTGAGTCAATCGACAGAAAATTAATGGCCAACTCATTCGATAATCAATTACTAGTTTTGACTTATTTTGATTCCAGCTTCTCAAATGTGAATTTCTGGTTTATTTAGTCTTCTGTGATAGCAAACTAAATATCTTTACAGTTATGGACTGTTGGTCAGGACAAAAGAAGACATCTGAGGACATCACTGTAGGCTTTGGGAAAAATTGCAACATTTTTCACTATTTTCAGACATTTTATTGACCTACTGATAAATCGAAAAAATAATCAACAGATTAATTGATAATAAAAATAATTGTTAGTTGCAGCCCTAGTGTAATTTAAAATGGATTGCTTAAAGTGACAGAACGATAGTGACTTATCAATCAATTCTTCAGCTATACAGCACTTTCAAGCCTCTTTTGTGCTTACTGTTTTGGTTTTATGGCTGTAAATTTACTGTACATTTTACTCTTTAATCAATCTTATGTCCGGCTGCAGCTGTTTTCAGCACATAAGCTCTGATAAGCACACTGTGTGCTACCTGCCCAGCATCAAACAGCAGACAGACAAAGTTAGCGACTAGCTGGTGAAGAAAGTTAAAGGGAGAGTAATAATTTGACTTACATTCATCAGAAGGCAAAAACATAACTCCTATTGCATGATAATGTAGCTCTGCATCTGCTGGATGTGTGAATGAGCAATTGTTTGCACATTAGCCATAACAATAGTTAGTGATGGTTTGTCACGGCTGTGTCTGTCAGCTTGTTTTGGAATTCATCTGCTATCTATTGGCCAATTGATTAATGCAGCTTTATGCACATACAGTGCTATATGAATTTACACACCAAAAGCCATGCACATACATACACTGGCAGATAAAACTAATTTCTTTTTAGACTGTTAGAGGCTTTAGGGTATTTGTATTTATTTATATGTATTTATAATATTCTAAGTATCTTAAGTCAGCTATGGTGAGTCATACTTGTGACCACTGTTCCTCTTCGCTAATCCAGTTTTCCTGTGTTTGAATGACTGAGACTTTTTTCCCTTGAAATCAGCTGTTTGCTAATACGTTTGATGCACCAGCATTTTATGCACCAAATGTCTTTGGCCCTCTTTAAGTTGCTTAATATGCCCTTGAATGTTGTTTAAAAACATTGATTGTCAGACCTCTATTAAAGCTCACACAAACTGATGAATATTCAACCTAATATAACTGCATTTGCTGCATAAATTGCATCAGCTGCAAACACAGGAAAGTTCTGTTTTGTTTTGTTTTTCCAAAGAGAAAAGTCTCAAAAGTCATGGCAACATACACCAAATTTAAAGCCTGTATGACTGAAAACACACACTGCACTACATACCACTGTATACCTTCTTATTTACTTCAAACAAGAATTTCTGAAATTTTATTGTAAATCTTAAGGAATAGCTGTTAAGTAACAGCAGTGCTTCAAGAAAGCGCCCGTTAAGTGTTTGGTTGCAGATTTGATTTTGTACTTGAAAAACATTAAACTCCTATCAGCTCCAGGGCTGCTACTCTTGCTGAGCCTGACCTCTGACCTCCCAGCAGAGAGAAGGCCATGAGGAAAGTGAATTACCTTATATAATATATATGTTTTTCTTTTCTTTTTATCACACAGTATTGATCCCACCTGGGTCATTTCTTGTGCCCTGTGTTAATTGTATTGACTTGAGCATTTAAATGGGCTCAAGACAAGTTATCAAGACATTATAAAGCTCAAGCTCCTGCCTCCATTGTTCTTTGATCCTTTTCAAAGGTGCACCCACACATTGTGTAATGTACCTACAGTGCATCAAGAGATTCAGATTCAGATGCAAAAACAATAGATTTTTACCTTTTGCCGTTTGAGTGAAGCAGTAACTACAAAGATATTTACATTTATATAAGCTATCCATTAGGGAATATCAAGTAAATTAGTCTTGTAATGAAAACACAATTCCATTTAGCAGGAGTGTAATTGAACAACACAGCCATACATTCCGTTTTCTTTCTCAGGGTGTAACAGAAGATGCACATACATCAGCCTAATTACCATTATAATAGCTAGTGAGTCACTCTACACCGTAGCCACTTCCTCCACTGTTATGAAGCCATTTCAAGAAGCTGAAAAGCTCTTGAGAGTACTGTATGCAGCCCGATGCACCACCAGCCATCTCACACACTGAACAGCATTGACATTCAGAGGCTGATGCTGCCGGCTGCCCAATCATGATGGATTCAGATCGAGAGCAGAAAAGGCACAGAGAGCCTCGGTGTTGCCAGAGCCCTTATGTATAAAAAAAACCTGACTGTTGCAGCAGTGCGTCGTGGTTTCTGAGAGGAGAATGTTGAGTGAGTCTGGGTGATACGAGCCTGGAGGCAAAATGCATAGAAGCAAATGCATGACGGGTCTCTCAATATCCTTGTTAGGCAACTGTGAAATAACTTATGAGCACCGGCAAAGTGATGTATTCGGGTTTTGTCGAGGCAGGGAGGAGCAGAAGGAGAGAAGTGAACGGCTAAAAAGTTTTATGTGTATGTTCTGCGTGTTTTTGAGAATATGCATGCTTGAATTCACATGCAGTCACTACAGCAGTGGCCCTCTTCCATTTTGTGACAAGTAGAAGACTTGTAAGCATATGTTGATTCTCCACTTGTCTCAGATGATGTGGTTGCTAGGATGAATGAGATTGAGGTTTTAATGCTGTCCGTACATAGATTATATCCATTTAATATATCTCACTATGCTGTAAACGATGGATTTGTGCCATAAAGATTTCATTTATGTCAGCATATAAATGGTTTAGATGTGTTTGTCTTCTCTGTTAACCTTTAACCTTTAAAATTGGGCTTTTACAAAGGTTAATGATTGATCAGCAACATAATACAAAATATCATCCAGCAATAATGAAGGTTCCTCGCAGCCATAGAAACTGTACAAACTGTAAATTATTATTTTCACTCAGCCCTGTAATGTTCTAATGTACAGTATAGTCTTTGTGTCTGGTGATGGTGTAAATGCTGTTCTAGTGAGTGTTTCCACAGTGATAAGAATAGTCTCTTTTTTTTGGTATGAATAACGTTGCATTGTTTCCACTTTTTTCACATGAAGGAGAAAACTATAGTGTTACACTGCACTTGATAGTTCAGATTTCTGGCCACAATCAGCAGGTGTTTTAGCGCACGTGAGTCCTATGGGAGTTCACTGTTCCTCAGTGGTGACTAATCATTGCTGGAAAACCACAAGTGTAACTAATAATAGTGGCTCTACTCCATTTATGTGTGCCAGTAAATCATCAATGCAAATAACGGGTAGCCTGGAGCCGGGACACAGACAGTAAATGGAATTCAACCAATATTAAAGCTGCATTATTTGATTTTCTCAGCCACTAGCAGACAGAGTAACTCCAAAACAAGCAGACAGACACAAAGCTCTGACATATTATTCTCTTATAAAGTTGTTACGGATAACGTGTTAGCAAACATCTACTTACACATCTAGCAGACATGGAAGCAATATAAGCATTCGTTTGGAGACATGTTTCTGTCCACCTGATGAATGTAGGTCCATTTAGCTCTGTTTTGGTTCCTACTAACTCCTGAGATAAATATCTGGCTCGTTAGATGCTTAACGTTCGATTTTCCTCAACAGCTGCATGGCTGCAGGTAGTGTGCTTTAGGATTATTAGACCCACTTTGCTCGAAACAGCTGCCTTCTGCTGCTGGAAGCAATTTTAATAAGAGTGGTGAGACTGAATCATAGAGGAAATTCACATCCATAAAAGTAAACAACAAGCTAAAAGAGGCTGAAAAGCTCCATAAAGCTGCAGAGTCAGTGGATTCAGTTCATCTTTCATTTGATGGACTTTTCTCTTATTACACAGACTAATTTGATTCAGCGTTAATATAAAAATATTGATTAATGGAGCTTTAAAGTTATCAGTTATGACTGTTTCATAAGTTAGAATGTCCAGTCTAGATTGAGCATTGATCTGTCAGTCTATGGCCACAACTACTTTCCTCCCACTCATTAAACTAAAGCTGTGTGCACTTGCCTACATAGAGTACATCACACTTGACAGGTACGAACCCTGTAAATCCTGTGAAAGTACACCCTTTAATATGAAACTGTCTCTTGTCCTTTCTTTGTGAAACGCTGACATTTTGGAGATAAGTAGATCACTCTTTACTGTATGTATACAAGCTATCAAGTGGAGTAAGATAGAAGTTTAGGATGGCTGGAGTAAGACTGCGCCACAAAGAATCATCTCCTGCTCCCTTTTTATCACAGCTGTTTACCACATTCCATTTCTCAAAGAAATAAACAATAACAGGCTTCCCTGCAGCTTCCCCGCCCACAGCTATCTGCTACCTCACACATTGTCCTCCGCCTTCCTCCTCTTCTTCTGCCTCTCTCTCCCTCTGTCACACACACACACAGCCTCATATTAATTCCTCCCTTTATTCTTGCGATATATTAGTCTCTCACAAACACACCGAGCCTCGCTCTCATAAATACCGACCCACTCATTAATTCAATCTGTGGTGATGATTTATTTTCTAGCTCATCGCACAAACACATACAGAGTCTCTTTTTCTCAGTCTCGTGAACACTCTTTCTCTCATATTAATTTCTCTGTCCTTCTCCCCTTCCTCCCGTGGTAAATGGGTTGACACAGACTATGACTTGGCTGCCGTACTGTAGCTTTCGAGCGCTGATTTGCAGCGATCGCCTGAGAGCCTTCCACTGTTTATCATGGAGATAATGATAATGCTTCAGGGTGAGCAGACCCAACTCATTGCAGCCTTTTATGGCCTCAACAATGGCAGTTTGGAGATTAGAGATGACTATTACCAAGAGATACAGCATTAGATAGCCCCGTGTTTGAATCATTGTAACACCAGAATCAATGGAATATAGAGATTTTTACAGAGCAGCAGGAGATAATCATTAAATAAAGGGGTAATATGTGAGATTTTCTCTCATTTGTTTCCATTTTTTACAGTAAAAGCAATTTTTGAAGGATGAAATATGTGTGGAAATTATTAAAATTAAGAAAAAGATGTTTTACTGGAAGACAAACTGAGAAATAATATATGTATGATTAGATTAGTATCTACTGTATAGATTTTTTAAATTGCTCGGAGAAAATGATCTCCCCTACATTATATGGACTGCTGATGACTGTCACATATTCCTGTGGTCTCCAAATGTGTGAAGCATTAGGCCAGAAATGCACATGGATTTTGCATTGTGGGTTTCACAGCCAAGTAGGAAAAGACAGGTTATCATTGCAGAGAGCAACGTCAGAGGCTCTATCTCTTACACAGCAGTTTTTATGTCCCAGCTTTGAATATTATCTACAAGAGAGGGGCTGTGGGCATTGTTGCTGGCTCTGGCTGCGTAATGTCAAATCGATACCTGGTGCGTTTTGAGTTTCACAAATGAAAAATACAAGCAGATTTGATCAATGTACAAGAGGGATGTATGACTTGAGGCCTGTACTGCGCTGTAATACAAGACAGATCCATAGTTCAGCCTCAGCTGTTGAGCAGCCGAGGTTAATCCATGAACCCAGATGAAAATCGACAATTAGTTGGTTCAGGTTTCACTCATTCTTATTGACTGAATAAGCAAGACAAATCTATGAAAAGGGGTGCGTAGCAAAAGTTGAGAAGGTTTGCAGTTAAATAGTAGATTTTACTTTAAGGAATTATGTATAGGAATCAAACTCTTCATCTGTGATACAGGATTTCCCAAGAGGGAAAATACAATGGGAATTCCCACATGACAAGTAATAGTTGCAATTATTTTTATTGTCACAAGGTGATATACTGCATGGAGTAATCTCGTTTCATAAAAAAAAAAAGAAGATATTTGTCAATGTTATCCACTTGTGCATTGTAAAACCTAGAATGGGATTTGATTTTCATCCCTTAATTCATTCAAATGTTCAGTAATGTGTTTCTAAATGAATTGTTAATGTGCTGTGTCTCAAAGCTGCCCTGGTGGATAATATCTGAACCTTTTCTTTTTACAACTGAATGATTGTTTTACATTCTCTTTAAATAGTTTTTATTGACATTTGAAACTAAGCCAACACCACTTATTAATGTTAATGCGAGACTACTGTATGTAACCTTTCAAAAAAGAAATAGCACAACCTTTCTATTACAAATGAAAAGTTAAATTCATAAACACACACATAACACACCTTTGCTTAATCCAATACACTCAGGGGATTTGCTGCTACAGCTTTATTTGGTCTGGAAGTGATCAGTAGCTTCTGAAAGCTAATATTAGCCAAAGCCAGTAAAGCATAGATAAATATTGCTCAGTCAGTTTGCTAATTTTATGAGTCGTCTCTACTTGTGCTCCTGTGAAGGAGCACTTTTTCCAGTTGACTAGCTTTTGACAGAGCTGTCAACTGGAAAACCTAGTTTGAGCAAACTCCATCAGCAGAAAAGAGCCTGTTCTCCCAAGAAAAACAACTATTGATCTTAAATTCAGTCGCCAAAAACGACCTATTGTTACGTTTGAGTGACAGACGCCATCTAGCAGCCGTAGTAAAATGAGTAATATGACCCAGTTCAGATGATGTCAATGTAAGGTGACAAATTTCCATATTTGGAGGTGGCAGGTTGGGTGTATGGATAGATCCTAACTTGAAAAAAATAGACTTTGCTGCAGGAGACCGCTGTTCATTTCACGTTTCCAACTGTGAGTCAGGACAATATTTTCAAATATGTAACTGTGATTGTTGTGGTGTTTACTCAGGCTTTAAGGAACTAGTAACTTTAACCCACACCACATATCAAGTGATCATTTTAACCCAAACTATGATCTTTCCCAGACCCTAACCAAGTGGTTTTTGTGTCTAAACCTAACCAGACCTTAACCACAGCGCTGTCACATCATAAAACATTATATGTATATACATATATTATTATATCACTATTTTTAACAGTGATTTGTAACAGTTTTGGAAAGCACAGACAAATTATGTTGTCCTGCCTATTACTGCTGATAGAGGCACCTGATTAGAAAATGCTCCTATGGGTCGTTCTGGAGTGCATGGTCAAACAACCTATTTGGTCGTTTAACTTGGGGGTCTTCTTGGCAGAGGAAGACTGTGAGATGTGGTTGAAAGAGTCAGTAAGTGGACCTTAAGTTGAGTTTTTTTTTTTTTTTTTTTTTTGCACTTTACCAAAAGTTACATAGCCTCACTTTAAGTGTTAAAAATAAATGCTTGACTACTTGTTTTCTAATATGAAATGATGACCTGCTGAGCCCACTTAAAAGAAAACGCTTGTTTTTAACGTGGCTGTTACACGTTACAGTCTGTGGTTTGGTGTGGATCTTGAGAAATTTCTGGTTGAACACTTTGCCTGCTATGTTGTAGAAAGCTCCAAAAAGGACATGTCATTTACGAGTTGCTGAGGTTAGGGGTTCCAAAAAAAATTCAGTATATTCATAGTACTGTTATACGAATTGGATAACGGTGTCCAAAAAATGATAACTGACAATGAGCTTTTCCAAGTCTGATAACTATCTATCCAACTGTCAGCACAAAACACAACTGTCAGTCCGCATGTGTCCCAGTTAAACCTTGTTTGCCACTGTTTCTACAAACAGTGGAGTTTCTGCCCGGATTTCACTATTTATGGCTTTTCCATTGGTCTAATTCCAGTGATGTATTTAAGATACAGTCTAGCTTTACCTACAGTGGCTAATAAATGTAACTTTCCAACTTCATGAATGTCACTGAATATTCATGAGTAATAGAGATTTATGGCTCCCTTTAAACTAAATCTTCAGACAAAGGTTATTTCTTGCTAATGTCTGGCTTCCCTGGTGCATTATGATGACCGCAGCAGGTCTGTTGGAGTTTGTTTAATGATATCATGCAGCTTGGTTGAGATGTTAGATTGTGGGTTTAAATTTATCCCCAGCTGCACCTGAACTTCACACTGCACAATGTTCAGGTACGGTATCAGCAGCAAATTACAGGTTGTGCAAAGAAGCTTTATAAGAGGACTTTGTTCGCACTAAAATTTTATGTGTTTTTAAGTGTTTTTTGAGCCACACAGTTTAAGTGATGTCAGGTTTTTTAGAAATGGGGTGAATGTATGCTCTGGTTTTACTATTGGCCTTTTGTGGCAAATAAAATAATAATAATCATTGCTGAGGGTTTTTGCAGTATAGGCATTGTGTCAAACTTTACATCCTGTAAGAAATCAGTTTCCTTGCAGCTGGACCATTGCTTGTTGTGGCTTTATTTTGGAGGACAAAAGCGAATAGGACAATGGACTTTAGCTTACAACGTGATTTCCATTCATCAGGAAGTAACATATCTGGTTTAATGTTAATGTCTTTTATACCCGTACCCTGTGCAAAATAAAAGCAATGAGCTGCCAGCATTTGTTTTTGTCCAGTATTCTACCATTTGGTCGTTGTACATTCTGATGATATGATATTTAATAGTACTGATTGTTCCTGTAATTCAAGTCTTCTATCATATATATGTATCTTCACAATATTATAGCCCCAGCCTTGTAAAAGCTATTGATGTTTTTGACATAGTCCTCATATCTAAACTGTTGCACTGAAAAAGGACCTTTATGATGGAGATGGAGTGTTAATGCTGCTGACCTCAACACAGTATTTACTGTCTCCATAGCAATAGACTGAGCCATTTCAGTCACTAACCTAAATTGGTTGCTGTCATATTTGAAAAAAAAAAGTGGTGAAAATAATGAATATATGACATTTTCAAGTTATTTGAAGTCTCTGAGCCAGCCTTTAACTTAAAGTAAAACCTAACATTTCAGGATGATTGCAAAAATAAGATCTATCCTGAAGTTTTTTTTTGTTTTTTTGTGACAGTGGATTATATATCCTTTCCTCACATGTTGGGCAATGCAGTGGCCTGTTAACCTCTCTTTACTAAGAATGATTAAAAAAAAAAAAAAATCTTAAAACAGTTTTTATGACCTTTGTGGTCTCTACCAGTTTCAATTACATTGAACCTAATGAGTTCTGTCTCCTGATTCTGTAGATTGAATGTCATAAATGCTGTTTCAGCAAACAGTTGATTTGGGAACATTCGCTGAGGGGGTTCAAGTGAACATTCCCCAACGATTCTAAGAAAGTTTAATTAAAGAAATAGTTTGACAGTTTGGGCAATATGCTCATTCCCTTTTTTTTCAGAGTTAGATATGAAGATCAATACCGCTACACACACACACTTCACTTCATCTCCTCACTTTCATCTATCTCACCATCACAGACACTTATAATGCTACTTAGCATCTTGAAAATGAGAAAGAAAAAGAGCTCACCTTTTTTCCATGATTAATGCGTTCAGTGTTTGGGATCCTGTAATGTTGTGTTAGTGAATATTAAGAGTCATTACACCCAGTCAGTCTCTGATTAATCAGCTGTTGCAAAAACACATTAAGGCTTTTGTACAAAAATGATTTAACTGTTTTTTGATACATTACTCGGTATTCATCACTAAATGTTTCCTTCTGCTATTTAAGCCTCAACAACACCTTTAGTTCACGAGCAAATGTTCCAAACACTAACAGTCAGGTCAGCATTTATGCTAACAATCCTGTGTCATTTTATGTTAGTCATTATGGGTTCAAGTCAGAAATCTAACTTTCCCTTCCCTTCCCTGCCAAGAATAAAAATGTGAAGAAACATTATATTCTTATATTTTCTAGCATAAAATTTGTCAGACTTAAAAATTTGGAAAATTATTTTTACCAGCCTCAACCCAAAAATATGATATTAAAAATCGTCTTTTGGTGAAACCTCTATAGGGCATCATCCTTAAACTTTGTTTTCTAACTGCACTGAAAGCAGTCAACTAGACCCATCTGTTAACTGTGTCTCATTCTGTCTGTCCAGCTATGTTCACAGAGGTGCCTCATGATATGACGGCTCAGAGAGGTCAGGATGTCGAGATGGCCTGCTCCTTCAGGGGAGCGGGAATGCCCTCATATTCACTGGAGATCCAGTGGTGGTACATCAGGAACCATCTCGACTGGACAGACAGACAGCCCTGGACAACCAATGAGGTAGGTTTATGACAGGAACTCTGACTGCCTTATGATGTGAAATTATTAACTCTCATACAATGTCTGTGCTGTAAATGAACTCAGCTTCTACTTGGTGTTATGACAACTGTGATTTCACATTTTGGCTTGTACATTAATCTTAAAGAAATTGTCCTTCTGGGTCATCAAAGGGTGACACTATGACACAGAAGAGCGCTGTCAATAACAGTTCCTTTTAAGGATAGAGATGGACCACACAGAAGTAATTCTTGGAACTCAAACAACAGTCTTTCCTTAACCTTACCTAAGTGGTTTATGTATCCCACTCCCAAGCTATAGCTGTGATCAGAACACAGTCATATAAATCATTTTTTGTAACAGTGGTTTGTAAAGCTTTTACAAAGCTGTTGAACAATGTCAGAAAACACAGATCAGATAGGAAAACACTGATATGGGTTGTTTTCAAAGGCAAAGAAACAACGTATTTTGTCATTTATGTTGGAGGACGTGTTGATCTTTAAAGTTCCATTAATCAATTAATCAAATTTCTTAGGTTCTTCTGGCTAAACTGTTACATCTAACTGTCACATCTAGCAGACACAGAGCAACATTAGCATTCATTTGGAGTAAAGTTTCTTGTCATAAGTTTAATACTGACTCTTGTTTTAACTGTGTTTTGGTCCTCACCAACTCCTGAGAAAAACATTTGGGTCTTCAGCTGCTAGATGTTCACTATGTTCACCAGCCACTTTGTGACTGAAAATGGCTGCATACATGATTTAGTGAAAGAATTGAGTTGCAGATTTGGGTAATACTGCACCTCTCTGATTTCAGCTCACAGCCATTTGATTCAATGTTAATATTAAAAAATATTGATTCATTCAGGTATAAAACATAAAAGAATAACAGTGCTCCTGAGAAATGCTGTAGGTTTATAAGACATTAAAAAACCTGTGAGCGTGTGAGAATCCCAGGTCAATTAAACCAGCATATTATCTAATATTACCTGCGTAGATTATGTGAACTTGAAATATCTAATAGTTGGGAGAACAGAATATGTGCAATTGTGTGTTCATGTATATACATTCCCGTGTAAGGTTTATAACCCCAGTCAAACTGTATAAGTTAATAAAGGTATTCAGATTCAATCATGTTTTGTTGTTTGTGTTTCTAGGTGGCTCCTGATGAGGAGATGCCAAAGGATGCTACCAAGATAAGTGTGAGTTAATCACTCTCTGCTGTGATTCTCTAAGAAAATCCTTATGTTTGCCTCAGTGTTATATGATTAAATGAGCCACAAAACCCTTCTGATTACATTTAAATTTCTTGTTCTGGATGATCCGCAGATGTTGTACTTATGCCATACTACACACAAGGATCAGGAAAAGCTCTCACTGCAGTGAACACTCCAGACAACACATCAACACATTCACTTCATCCTTGATAGGTTTGTGGAGTCACAGCCAAAGAGCGGCCATCTCTGGTGCTCGTGGGTGGTTGAGCGTGCTCCTCAAGGGGTCACGGCCAGCAGTGCATCATCTTCAGATTCTCATAAACACTCCTGCATCTTTAACACCAAAGCCCAATAATAAACAGTGAAGGGGACAGTTTGGGAGGTCAGCAGAAATTTTTATATCTCCTCTGGTGTCTATAGAGACTTTTAGTTATTCACTCAAGCCAACGGTTTTCCTCCAGCAAGCAGGCAGAGTCTTCCCCCGAGGGTGACAGCATGGCTCTACAGTGACTTTGGACTGTTTCCTTCTAATTAACTGCAGACATGAAGAAAATATAAGAACTACAGAACATTACTGCTACACCAACCCATCCCTCTTGCTAAATATCTCTCTGCTGACTTCACAATTACAAAAACAAGCAACAAATTCTACCAGCGCATCATACAAGCTTTGAATTTACAAAGCATTGCATTGAAAAGCACTGATATAAGTATAAATAAAATATTGTGTAAAGTTATGCTTTTTCCCTGTCCTTATCTCGGTTACATAGTCTTGATATATATGATTTATAAAAACATACTGTATATACTGTATGTATATAAACATATTAATCTTCTTCTAGAGCTTCCAAATACATGCACATGTGTGTGCAGAAACACACACACACACAAAACATGAAGCCTCTCTCTCTTTCTCCCATTAGGCTAACTGCTGCTGATTCGCTGTAATGAAAGCACCAGCTGTGGTTTGGATGACTGAGTGCGTGTATGTGTGTGTGAGTGTGTGTGTGTGTGTGTGTTTGTGTGGGTGGAGCCGAACACTGCAGGCTGTACAGCTGGAAAATCATTATGAGCTTTCTGCATATAATAGATGTTGGCCCAAATCCATATAAACATGGTAGATGCCCACTCAGACGCATAGACTGATGGACGAGTACAGACAACAGCTTTAGGTGTTAAGCTTTTACACACACACAAATGGAGAGGGATTGTCTGTGGCACACACACACACACAAAATCCATCTACTGGCGTCACAGGGAGTAAGGTGGGTGATAAACGAACTAGTATTTATATCTTGGTGAGTCACATCTCCCGCATGTCCCCAGACTCTCATCATCCCGACAGTGCTGCTCTGTGAACTTGCAAAGCTTTTACCCCCAAGATGTAGTCTCTTCATACTTTTAAAGGCCACAAATAGAACTTGCTATGTAGCACCTTTGTCTGAGTGTGTGTAAGCGAGTGGGAGTGATTGGCTGCAAGGAGGTACTGCTGGCTATAGAGGCTACACTAAAGAAGTGGTTTCAGTATCACATTCACATTGCAGCTCTAATATTCTTTCTTTGTATCTCTCTATCACCTTTTTAAACACAGCAATTTATCATAGGCACCCATAAACCTTTTATTTATATTTAAACAGATAATCACTGTAAAATTGTCGAGTGGGTGGTAACTGGCAAGTATCTTGTTTGACTAAATTTATATGCAAGGAGGATACCATAAAAGGAAAAGTTTGACATTTTAGAAAGGAAGCTTCTTTGCTTTTTTGCTCCAAGTTAAATGAGTATATCCATACTGCACTCATTTCTGTAAATACGTAGCTGGAGAGAGATAGAACTTGATGTTAATTAGTCAGCTTTAGGGGTGCTACTATGTAGATTTTTTTTAACCTTTGGACAGAGCCAGGCTTTATGACTCTATGAGTCACTATTTGGCTTCTATGCCTCTATCTGGAAGTCTGAGGAAGAGCCTTGTGCTTGAAACATCACAGCAGAAAATTTTAAAAAAGTCCTTTAAACAGGAACTATTTGATGTGTGGATCTCCCTGTTCAAATATTTGGCTCCACCAAATAGTGTTTTTTCCCTCTAAACTTCTCATATGGTTTCATTTCAATAAATGTTCAAATGATCCAATATTTCAGCAGAAATCAAAGATTAGAGAAGAAGTCCAAAAACTGAAAACAGATTTGTGTATCAGAACTTTGTTTTTTCTTCTTTCCTCTCCCATTAATCATCTCACGACCCCCCAGATTTATCTGGTGACCCTTTGGAGGGGCCCGACCCCTAGGTTGGGAACAACTGGACTAAACTAGCTAACTGTATATAAAGTAGTTGAAACAAGCTCCACCTCCAGCAGCTACAACAGTAACATGCTGCTCTAACACTGATGCTTCACTATTAATAATCTAATGATGTCATATATAATAATATATCAGTCAGAGGAACCAAACCACTACTTTTACTGCAATACTTTAACTACATCAAGCTGATAATACTTACGTACTTTTACTTAAGTATGACTTTTCATGCAGGACTTTTATTTGTAATGGAGTATTTTTACATTGATATATTGGTACTTTTACTTTAGTGAAGGATCTGAATACTTCTTCCACTACTGCATACTGTGAATGCCCTAAATGAAATGACATGAATGTAACAATACAAGTTTGTGAGGTTACATATAATTCAGGGATCATTTCCTGCTAAAGTATTTCATTTCCCCCCTTTAGGAGTCAGATGATTGTCAGTGCCTAACATATCACAGACACATAATTTAGACACTATGAAATAAAGATCAGAGACTATGAGCTAGCTAAATGATGGCATGAAGTTTCCTGTGATGAATAATTCCTATCTTGAAGTTGTTTTTCATCCTGTACAAGAATAACAGGCAGGAAAAGGAATAAAAGCATCACTGATATATGGAAATACACTGACTGTGAATGATGTTAGAGGAGTGGGAAACCTGGTTGTTGGTCAGTCAGTGCAAGTAGGCATGTGTTAGCTAGCAGATGTATGAGTGTACTTTTTGCAGGACATTCCCACTTATTGCCAGACAGTTACACTAACTGAGCATCTGTGCGATACCAGTAAGTGTTTGTGTGTTACAGAGTAAAAAGGCTGCTCTTTTCTTAGTCATGCGCATCCGCTGTGATGTTGCAGCTATTTCATTTTGAAGGCTCATCTTCAGCTACATTTATGATAAAAGGGCAAAGACACTGAAGGACAGGGTGGGAAAGATAAGCTGATAGACAGATGAGGAGAAACACAGGAAAAGGACACAGTGAAGAAAAGCAAAGATAAAAAAGGACAAAACAAAAAAGACATTCACAAAGGAGCAAAAGACAAAGCCAGCAAAAAACAAGCAGACCTACTTGGGATACCAATATGATACCAATACCAAATGATCTGCTCATTATATTTGATATAAAACGAGCACACATCCAACAATATTTAGATGTTAAACCAATGTTGATATGACATTTGGCACTGGGGATGTGAATTGTTGGCTTAACAGCAAGTCAATTGACAATTTAATGGTTAGTATGAGTATTAATGGTCCTGCAGCACCTCAGTGCACTTTTGTACTGTGCACTCTGACATGTCGGTTTGTGAAGACCAGCGTAAGCAATGTTAGATTCTGCTAGGCTGACCATGAAGAAAGTAGACTTGTGACAAACACTGACCTGTGTTTCAGGAAAATGATCTATTTGCAATGAATGATTTTGTGCTACTCTTATTTTATACCAACACTGAAAATAACTATCTATATTCTCCTTGAACATTGATTTATATAAGTTGAAGAGTTTTTTTTGAAGGTTTTAGCTTAATGAAAGAAGAAATAGAGCATCTCTCCTCTTCCAAATGAAAAGGTGAAGTCATAACCAATAAAACACACCTCAATTCAATACATTCAGGGTTTTTTGCCTGTTTTTGGTCAGGTATGACCAGTATCTTATGATGGCTAATGTCTCTTGTGTGACTATTATCCTGTGATTTCGGCCGCCATCCAGCAAGTTTTTCATAGGCTTGTATGATTTAACCATAATTTCTTGCTGTTCTCTTTTTATTTTGTTAATCTTTGCCAGGTTGTGAAGGTTGTAGGAAGCAACATCTCCCATAAACTCCGCCTCTCCCGAGTCAAGCCGTCTGATGAGGGCACCTATGAGTGCCGTGTCATTGACTTCAGTGATGATGCAGGTACCCGCCACCACCGTGTGCGCGCTTACTTGCAGGTGGTGCCAGAGAGCGACATCATCGACAGCAATCACAACGACAACTTTGAGGCCCTGGATGACACCAAGAGAGGAGTGGGATTCGCTGATGGGGACGATGTGGAGTCTCACGGTGGCACCAAAGAGCATGCTCACGGTCACCACCAGAATCACGGGCACCACCAGGAGAACGGCAAGCGGCCTTCATCGGCGGCTCACCATGGCCACAGCCACGGTGGCAGCAGTCAGCAGCACAAGGCAGGCAGGGAGCTGAGGAAGAGGGACGTGGACAGTAACCACAGCCACAATGACTGCTCCAACGAACCCAGCTGTACGCTTTAGATGTCGTCTTATTACACCTGAGTGATAGATTGCACAAGGATTGCATAACATGATGTGTGTCACAGCATAAAAAGCTATTCTTCCCACACAGTGGAGGCCTGTGCACAAATCCACAATCCGTAGAAATGTACAATATGGCTTATTCAGAGCACTGTGCCGTGAACTCGAGGACGCGCTGTGCTGGGAATGTAGCTTTTTCTTGCTGTGCATGGGTCTGGGCTGGACTGCTCACTGTCTGTAAAGCCTGGCTTCACGACATACAGCAAGGGGGGCTGACATGTAGATCTAGGCAGCTCCACCGTTTCTGGTCTCAGCACCAACAAAAAAAGACTCTTGTCTCACTATTAACCCATGCTCTGTTCTGTTGTACTTTATATACTGTAAATGACCCAACCCCGCTTTCACTCTCATTCTGCTTCCACTGCCTTACTCTTTCATTTCATACACACCCAGAAAAAAGTAAATTATTATATCTTTACAATAGAAGCATAATGTTGTACCTTTTTTCAGCTAAAGGTTGCTTTTATTCTGAGAGTGTACTGAATGAAACTCAATGTCAGTAACTCTTTCCCTGGAAAGCTTGTCATGTCTGATTTCTCAGCTTTTTACCAACAACACTAGCTGTGTTGGTGAAGATTCTGTGTACATCCAAAAATCTCCAAGTTGTTCTGTTTGAAATATATTCCCAACACACAGGCAGAAGGAAACATGCTTTCTTCAGCAGGAATTCATCAAGGTCTCAGAGCAGCAGTGCTCATCATCATCAAGGACAGGTACGGCCTCAACTCATTTCAGTCGTACTAAATACACTGGCAGTGCAGGAAATGTGGGATTTCTATGACCACATTTGTACACAGTTCAAAGCACATCGCAGGATGTATTTTCCCCACAGTATTTTGAGATTATGAATTTGCAGCCCAACAAAAAATATGTTTTTTGTTCAACCCTTGTGCTACAGCTTTGATTCATTCATGGCTGTTCAGCCAGAGAGAAATCAATCAAATTGTTCCACATGGACCCCGTCTGTTTGGAAAGCCACAAAAAGATCAAATCTGTGTCACTAAATTAAAAATCAGACTTAGAGTGCCTCTGAATCCACCCTGTGATGATAAATCAGTAGAAGAAATGTGATCTTGGTGCACAATACTTTTTGGGAAGAGCAGTATTCATATCCCAACTTTAAAGTTATTCTGATGCTCTGGCCCAGTGCTCATCAATCATTAAAAAAGCCTCAATCCTCCATACTACAAGCCTCTAATCCACTCTGTATATATGTCTGTATAATATGAAATAAAGTGAGTGCATGTTCAGTAATTTTCTTAAAAACTTTTTCCACCAACCATATACAAAGACAGTGTATTAGTTAAGATATTTTTTGTTTGGTTCATAAAAAATATCACTGTCCTTTCTGTTCTGAATCTCTTTTTCTACTTTAGAAGTCCTGTCAAATAGGTCTCTTATTTTTCTTTTCAAAGCGGTTTTCCGCTGCTTTACTGCTCTCCAAAAGTGCTGTACAGACAAATGAATGACACATTTTCTTCATAGCTGCTCAGAAAGGGGTTTCCCTAATGTATCTTAGTACTTAAAGCAGTGTTTCTTAAACTACTGTATGGTATGTACGGGCCCGCAAACATGAGTGTTACTGTGTTTTCAAGAGCCTGAAAAGTGGGATTGATTTCATGCAGATTGGGACTTGGTCTGGAAAGGTTTGAGAGACTGTGCTCCATTTTACTTCTGCCATTTTTGTAACTCAATGATAATCTCATTGCATAGATTCCTGTGTGAGGCACAAGCCTTGTCTGTAAAGGTATTGGAAAGAGCAAACAGTATGAGGCATTCAGGACAATACCTCACTCTGGAGGGATTAAATGGGACAACGTGAATGTGGATACATACTGGATAAAGCCTTGGGCACTGAGGGCGAGAAAAGAGGAAAATGTTCTTAGTGAAACAATGACATTGGCTGCCCACATTGTCACAAAATATAGTCTATGTCTCAAGGCCATGAGGGGCTTTACTTCTCTGCTACATTATCCATCAGATGAAGAACAGCGCTCCTGCTATTGTGGGCGGTCCCTGTAGACTGTGAGGGTGCTTTAGTGGGAGGAGGAGGGATCAGTGGGATTGTTTTGTTTTTTTTTCCAACCAGTAACTCTAATTTGATGTTTTGTAAAGAAGAGATCTCTGTTAATAGAAAGAAAGGGAAAATGTACATTTCTTCTAGAATGTTTGGTCTCACGCTAAGTGTATGCCTTTATCAAATGAAATAAATTGTATATGAAACAACAGTGAGTCTTGGGTCAATCAATTTCTCATTGATTGAGGTGTGAAAAGGTGCATTGAAAATGGGCAGAATAAACTTACTTCTACATCTGCTTGTGGTCTAACTTTTGGGCCTTGCTCTGTGTGTGTGTGTGTGTGTGTGTGTGTCTGGCTGTCTGTGTGTATTAAGAAGAAATGATATTAGCAGTTGCCTGTGTGTAGTAGGTGCTGCACCCCCCCACCCCCCTTCCCATTGCTGATGATGACTAATGGTGCTATTGTCAGCACTGGCAGCAGGATAAATAGCAACAGCGCAGGATGAGATAAAGAGGCGCTGTGCGGTGCTTGCTAGAGTTAAGCCAGGCCAGCTAAATACAAAACACGTACCAATCTCGTTTCCTCACACTAGAAGGTCCATACATTTATTATGGAGCAATGAGGTGGGAATGCTCCATTTCTCCCATCAGTGAGGTGATGTGATAATGGAGGGAGCTTCCTGTTTCCTTAATTTAAACATCTCTTGAACTCCATAGGGCTTTGAGTGATAACAGCTACAATGATAGACTGGCCAGTATAGCTGTAATGAGGCATTCAACTCCCACTTATTTACACAACCTAGTGCACCCTCTTCCACAGCACAGGATGTGTCTGGTTTTATACTTTTCTTACTGTCAGAAAATTCCATAGAAAGACCAAAACCAATAATTCATTAGTCCTCTCAATTAGGGATGCACAATATTATTGGCACGTCATCGGTATCGGCCGATTAAAGCTCTAAAATGAAGTATCGGCATAAGTGAATTCTGCCGATTATGAGAGGCCGATATGTCGCCATCTCCTCCGCCGCCTCACCCTGACGGTCCCGGGGCTTCCTCCGCAGGCTCCACTTCACTCAAGCTGCCTGCTGCTTCTTCCCACTTTAACCTGAATAACAAACTGGGGCTTGGTGCTCCACATAGAGAGCCAGGGCTAACGTTAGCTGGGAGGCTAGCGAAGGCTAGCTGGCTGTGCCTCCCTCTGGTCATGCTGTGGCTAACACTCCGATTTGAAAAATAAAAAACTTCATCTTCTTCTTTATAACGGCGGTTGGCAACCAGCGTATTAGGTGCATTACCGCCACCTTCTGCTCCGGAGTGTGGACCAGAGATTAAATCCTACACATTAATCCTGTCTGTCTAATAAACTCAAAGAAAACTCCACTGCTCCACCCACTTGGCAAGTTCATTAAAGTTTTAATGCTGAGCTCCTGAATCCAGTCTTCCTAAATTCTTCCTTCATATATTGTCTTTCTTGATCATACTTAGTACAATCTATGCTTGCATGCATAATAGTCTCCTCTGGAAAAAAATATGTGTATATATCGGTATCGCAATCGGCCACAATGAGTTGGAAATATCGGCATATCGGATATCGGCAAAAAATCCAATATCATGCATCCCTACTCTCAATACTGTCCAACTTACCTTCCCTGTCTGTGGCACTAAGCCTTTAAGGGGATGCTGCCTCTCAGCAGACTTCCAGTGGCTCGGGAGGCTACATAAACAAACAGTATAAGTAGAATTTTACTTGTTCTCTACTCGGATTGGAAACTTATATGCTCATACATGTTCGAGCCTGAATCTGATCCGAAATATGCAAGTGGACAACGTGAACAACCTGTTCATGTCATCACAAGGAGAGAGTTGAGGTAAATTTGCAAATGAAGCGCTCAGAGCAGGTTGAAACCCTGGCTTTTGACCTGCAGGGAGCAAGTAAAAAACCTCAAGTTTTGGACCTTTGACCATGTCTAACAAAGACATCTGACATCATAACAGTATAGAAATAAGAGAAAATCACAAAATACATGACATGTCCCCTTCGAGCACATTGGTTCCTACTGAGTTTCCTTATTAAAAAAGGCTAAATAATTTCCATAAACAGCTGGGCACTGTAGTTTTCAGGACATGTAACCAGGAAGTGAATTGTTTATTTGATATGGACTATATTGCACAGAGGAATAAACTGTATCAGGCTCTGTCTACACAGACAATATTTAGTTAGTGGGATCAATTCATTGTTGGTTTTAGCCTTTTCGAGGGATTTGTTGACAACAATAAAAATATTGAGTATTACCATCCTTATCTACTTTAAGTAAAATACTGAACCCAGATGTGCTCCAGATATATTAAACTAGATTCTTGAGCCAGCACCATCCATCTCTCCAGCTTGTGAAGAAACTCTTGTCCTCCTACAAATTATAGAATTAAATGAAAATTTCATATTAGTCCGTTTATTCATGTGGTATGGTTCAATTAAGAACAGACTTGATTTGTGAGAAATCTCTTGCAGGGCTATCATGTGAAATCTTTTGCCACTTGTGCTGATTCACATATGGAAGCCAAAACAATAGTTTTCAGTACCTTACTCTGAGGAATATAAACATATTTCTCTACACACCCTTTTTGTCATTTAACAAAAAAAGCCGAAGTTCATAAATGTTATTTTTGCTAAACTTTAAATCTGCACAAAAAATGAAAAAGATTACCTAATTTAAATGAAGACTCTTGTTTTCATACAGTAATCTTTGGTAAATTCATAGGATTATCCAATCCATCCACAAGAACTCCCCATCAAAGTACAGATTTCTGGATGTAAAACACAGAAAAATTATGTAACATTACATTCAAATTACCCTCCTTTGACACCCATTAATGGTATCTTGAGAGCTTTAAGCTTTTATTTTATGTGATTATCCAATCTATTTACAGTAAATCCCTGGTTAATGTTGGTTTTATACTGTACAAAAAATAAGATCATGTGATAATGGTTTACAAAATCATAATTTTAATAATCATTACTTTATATAAACATTATTTGACAGTAATTACAAGCTGCTGTTTTTTTTTGGGGGGGGGGGTAATGTTTGTGTGGTACCTGTGTTAGTGAGGAGTTTGGCTGCTAACTGCTTTTAGCAGTATTTTTCGGTAAAAGTAGAGAATAACAGTTTTATACTGTATTTATAACAGCAACAACAAACTGAATTTATAGCTATTAAGGTCAGTATTGGGGGTAAGTTTTTGCACAGCGGTAAGTCTTAGAATAAAGTAAGTAAGGTAGGTATTACTGTAGGTTAAGGTAGGTCCCAGACTAACTTAAATTATTAAGGTAAACATTACACTTAAGTATTAAGGTAGGAAGGAGGTGAATGTTAAGTTGCATTTGGGTACATAGTTAATCAAGCAATTCTGAGGCTAATTGTATAGGGAAATTTTGGGCTGAGGCCCTAGAGTGAGAGTAGGTAGGTCTAAAGGTAAGTTAAAGGTTTCTTAGGTATTTTGGGAGTCTAAGAGATTGGATCCTTCCAGGCTGTGGTTGAATCGTCCACCAGAGTTTCTTCAGCTTCTATGGTCCGTAGGGTTGTCCTAGGTCCCGGTGCATCCGCGGCCTAGCCCCCTAAGCTGGACTAGGGGATGGAGAATTTGGGGGTTGTGAGAAAATTTGAAGGAGACCGATTGTTTGGGCGCCAAGGTCAGATTCGTCGTGTGTGGTGCATTGTGGGCTGTTGCATGAGTGAGGCTAACCTTCATAGTAGACTGGGCCATGTTCAAGGTCCTGCCGCCCTGGACCACCACACCCTGAGTGCTGCCCTATAGTCGGGACACAGGGGGGCTGCATACTTACCACTTGACCACCGCAGGCTATTTGTTAACACCGCTAGGTTGCCCTAGCCTGGCCAGTCAGGTCTGAAGATCCTAGGTCTCGTGACTTTTAAAACCGGATTGTGGAGCCTATGTTGCCTGTGTTCCATACACTGCACAACCCCGGGATATGCCATTATACTTACCATTATACTGCAGGAACAGAAATCTGTGTCATGCTGAAATTCAGTTTGTAGGTGCCTTTATAAATAGAGCATAAAACTGTAATTTTCTACTTTTACAGCAAAATACTGTTACAAGCAGTGTAAATTAACAGTAAATTGTGTATTACTGTTAATTTTAACTTTTCACAAGTGGCATACTTACAGATTTTTACCGTAAACAGCAAAATGTACGACATACTACTCAACACACTATTGTGTAACTGACTACTAACAGTAAGGACTACAGTGAGTTTCAATTAACAACAACAACTGAATACTCAACTAGTCAAATCACTTGCATGTAAGTGTACAGTCTATTGGCAGAAACAAACACATTACTGTTCTTGGTTTCATTACATAATGTTTGTGTGGTACCTGTGTTAGTGAGGAGCTTGGTGGCCTCCAATACCTTCTCTGTGTAGACTCCAGGTTCATAATTATCCATTTCAGAAGTGACCGGGTGGAAAACTCTGGCAGCACGGCCTCGAATAGCCCCAGCAGTGCAATCCAAACCGTCAACATCTTTCTCCTGCAGAGTGATGACACTTATTCACATCCTCTAGCATGTGGTTCTCTGGGACATAAAACAATGATGCAGTTAGTTGTATATATGTTTTTAGTCAACCACCTTGTTGTAAACATGCCACGTGCCTGCCTGGATACAAAGGTTAGAAGGTAGTGCAGGAATATATTCATTTTTTTTAACCTGAGACATGCTTTAACCAAAGATGGAACATGTCATCGTTGAGTAGATTTGGTTTGTCAAAGACACTAGTAGAGCAATAAAATAAGTGCAGCAGAAACGTCAGTTCAGACCACTGTGTTTAACTAACTGACTGCTAACAGTGAGGACTACGGTGAGATTAAATTTTAAATATTTTTCCCACAAACCTTGTTACTTGACATAATTACTCAGACAGTATTTACAACAGTGAACAAACAGCCATTTGAATTGTGACCTCAAATGTTAAGACAAATTATACAACTTCAAAGTGTTTCTTTCAAACCATGTCTCACTTTATTAACATTATAAATGAATGATGCTAAACATTTGTACATAATTATAAATTAATATAACAAAGCATGGAGTTTATTCAGGTAGTTAAACATTCAAAAGTCATTTAAAATGTAAACATTTAAACAAGTAGTGTAGTCTGTCTGAACATTGTACACAAATAAAGACAAAATATATCAACATGCTCCTCTAACTGTTGCATGTCAAAAAATGCTGGGACGATTGAACTGGAAAAATGATATGGTTAAAGAACAATGGGACAGCTTTAGTGGGTGTATGTCTGTATCCTAAGAATCTGATGATTTGGTACAGTACATCTGTAATTGCTGCCATATACTAATGCTCACCACATTATTGTAACCAAATAACTGCATCTAATATCAGTGCCTGTTTTTTTAAACTCGGTATTTTCCACTAAAAAACCCATGTCCCTCTAATGCAAGTTGTAACCAGACTGTCCAAGTGTGTATTTATAAAAGTTTGTAATGAGCGAATGACTGACTGAGAAAGTGAATGAGTAACCAAGACTAACTGAGTAACTGAAAAGTGTGGCTAAGAGACTGATTGTATAGGTGGGTGAGAGGGTTCGCTGTCCCATTCAAAAGTCCATTAGTTTCTTTAGGAGACTGAACACACAAGGGTTGACTGATGTCATCTTTCTCCATCTTCAGTGAAAGGACGGGGTACCTCTCTGTGTTTTTCCCTGTCAACCACCTGAAAAACAAACAGTGTGTATCATAAACTGTAGTAGTCCTTCAGTGTTGCATCCATCCAGGAATGCAACAATGAAGGACTGGGATATTGCTGCAAATTGCTGATGTGTTTCATACAGGCCACTAGAGTAATAAATCTACAAGTACACAACACTACACAGACAGTGATGGGACATTATCTACATAAGTTATTTGGGCATGTTGTCATATAAATCAAGTAAAATGAAAACTGTGTAATTTGGAGCATCAGAATCACAAGTCCAGCTCCGCTCTCAGAAATGTTGACTTGCTGCTGAAACAAGACATTATTTTAGCAACAGTACAGATGTAGTTAGCAAGACGGATTTCAAAAACTTAATTCCTGCATCTTCAGTCCTATGCCTTTTACATTTCAACGGAATTAAATTCACTTCAGGAAAACAATTTGAGCAAAAACTCCAAATCGTCAAGATTGGTCAGTAAGTTGGAAAGAATGTCAAAGAATAGATCACAGGTTTAACGAAAAAAATATATACCAGTAAAATAGTTTTTTGTTTGATGTTGTGATTGGATGACATGGTACCAAATTATCATGACAAAAGCAAGGGCATATAGCACCATTCAAACTGATTGGAAATGTAATGTATTTTGACAATACTACCAAGCAAAGCAAAAAGGAACTCACCTAGTGATTTGCTGGATGAAGATGGGTAACAAAAAAAAAAAAAAAAAGTCATACGCCGCTGTCCAGGTGCACATGTGTCAACTCTACTGTTGAGAGCTGCTGCCTGCTGCTGCTACTGCCGTTGCGAGCTGCTACAATAGTATGATCTCTTGCAGTAATCACACTAATTATCAGCCTTGACCTACAGTATTATATACACACATGCTGACACTCACAGAGTCTGGACATGGGGATGAAAGGACTGTTTAGTACAACCCCAAAAGTTAAGAGACATTACAGCACCGTAATGTAAAGCTGCCTATTCTCTTTTACTCAGCATCTACTGATCACTGTCTGTCTCTCACCCCTCCTCTCCCTTTCCCTCCCTCATTTTTTGACCCACTAGTGTTCTGTTTATTTTCTTATATGAATAGATAATGGGCAAAGAGCAAATCTCTTCATTTGCATGTAATACAATTTAAAAGTTAAATTGAATCCTAAAGCATTTTGGATCAAAAAGACAATTGAGAAGATAGGAAGCAAGAAAAATGAAACATTTCTGCAACCCTTTCTGGCTTTGTACAATCATTTGTTGTTTTACTGTGAAATAAAGTTTTACCTGTGAGGAAGCTTTGCCAGAGTGTCAAGGAAGGTGATAAGGGACAGACTCAGAGACTACCAAATGAAAACAAGCAAAATCAAACTTACCTTCACACAGCTACACCGACATCCTCTTTGGTTTCTGCTCTCTCCTAAACTAACATCTCTCCCTTTAAATAGGCCCTGAAATCTGTCTAGACAGAACCATATTTCTATCAGGGGTGTCCTTTCCCTTATACCAACAACTGGTGTATGACAATGTCACTTGTATCACTTAACATTGTTTACACACACATCAACAACAGCATTGTTCCTTATTATAAACCAAAATAAGTACAAATAACATAAATACAAAACCAAAAATGTAACTAAATAAAATAAATTCCCCAACACTTGGTCTAACCCATGACATCACTGGTGATGTCAGCAAGATCTTAAAATCAGGAAGTGGTTCAGTGCCTCCATTTTGTCTCCTGGCTGAGTGGTGGATGAGTATGGTAGGTTAGAACCTAAGCTAATCTATAACTCAAGAAACAATAAATAATGAACTTGAATACTTTTCTGTCTTGATTGAACCATAAATGACAGCAATGTGACTGGCTAAACAAACAAATGACAAATAAGGCAGGAAATACAAAGTTTAATGGTGACAAAATGGAGGTCTCACCCACTTTTTCACAGCCTCTAAAAACTATTCAGATAAAACAATCCTAGAACTACTTTCCTCCTCTGATCTTAAGATTTGATATATTTGATACTAAAATAGTCAAAACTCTTTTTTTTAACCAGGAAAAATTAAGCTAAATAATAGTTTTGGATATAAATAGCTTGACTCAACCAGTGAATACTGAACTGTTACTATTGAACATACTGTATGTTTGTATGCTAAGTCCTTCATATATTTTCATTATGTTGTCATTTATTTTTCCTCGTAGGCTCAAGTGAAACATGAGTGCTGAGGTTCCTTGAGCTTCAAAGAAATCTCGGTATGATGTATGCTGAAATACTGTTGGTATTGCTTGAATTATTCGAACGATTATTTCTTGACTCATCAATTAATTGTGTTGTCTATAAACTGTCAGAAAAGAAAATACACCAATTTTAGTGTCATTTGCAGAAGCCCAAGGGAACTTCTTCAAATGTCTTGTTTCATCCGACCAACAGCCCCAAACCCCAAGATATTCAATTCACAGTGATGTAACATGAAGAAAAGCAGCAAATCCGCATATTTGAGAAACAGGAACCAACACATTTTTTGCATTTTTTTCTTGTGAAACAATTATATAAAATTAAGATATTATTGCTGATTAATTTTCTATTGATCAACTTTATCAATTTAGCATTGTAGCTCCACTTCAAACCCTGTCCATATTACATTTGAAGTTTTTACTTGACTGTTATTTTGTAAACTAATCAAAAGTTCACATTCCTGTGTTTTGTGCACATCTAGGACTAAATCACTCACTCACCCCAAAACAGCTATTGTATTGATAAGTCAGATAAATACTTACATTTTGTATTTAAAAAGTCACTAAAGCATTTCATTGTGAGGTCCTTGTTAACTTATTAGCAATTAGGACTGTAACACAAATTATTTCATATTTTTTGATAAATCTGTTCCCGCAGGATCAAATTGACTGACATTGCCCTTTATACAGCAATCAGAGGTATGTTTTAAAATTGATTTTGTCTGCATCAAGAGTAGTATATTTGTATTGAATTATTCAAGAATATGTAGACTCAGTGCTTTTTATGTACTGAGCTATTACCAGACTGAATATCTGTCTGAACCCTGTTCAGACCAAAAATGGTCTGTATTAGTGTTGGCATGTTGCTTCAGGTAGCAGTGATGATACAAGAAGTCCAGTTGGAGGGATAGATCCACGTGTTTTGAGACTATTCAGATGCCAAAACACTGCATCGCACTTTATAATACTGCAAGTCAGTATTTTACAACCCTGGCAAGTTTGTAAAGTCTGGAAACATGACCGCAAACATTTTTATACATATAATTCTCAAACACTGGCTTGGGCAACTATGGTTGTTTAAAAAAAAATAGAACCATCATAATTACATTCTTTTTTGGAAATTACATTAGTCAAACTGTTACACTGTTTTGTGCTTGATGTTTGTGTGATGTATAATTATTTGTGTAATAATTATTACTTTTTCAATTTCAGTTTAGGAACAAAATGTTCATGAACATGAGATGCACTCTGGCCCTTCGTAGTCTTCCAGTGTATCAGCGCGAGGGGTCTCTGAGTTCTTCAAGACCAGCAGTGTAACTTCTCAGTACACTCACAGAAATGTCAACATCTATCAGTACAGTGTTGACATAACATATTGTATGGGAAACGAACTTGAACGCTTCCTGTAGCATTCTTAAAATTTAAGTAGATTCAAGGATAGGTTTGGACTTTTCAAGTCTATCTCAATGCAATATTCAAATGTCAAATGTATGACAACAAAGTTATTAGTGGGCGGAAATTATTCGTCCTGTCTCCATGATAGCCGTAAAGCAGTCCCCTCCTATCAGGTAGGATGAACCTCTAACCGGTCTCCAGAATTACATTGAGTGTGTTTTGCCAGTTATCAAGTGGCTCCACATGATCACAGCTGATGGAGGCCACTGTCCAGTGAGAGCTTGATCCTAACTGATGCTACCTGGATGAGATGTCCCAAACTGATTTACTGCACAATAGTCGATGCTTCATATGATGTTCACTGTCTGTGTAGATTAATCACTGCATAAATGCCTATCTATAGATGCCTGTTTTTTGTCTAGCTGTCAACATATCCACATTTCTATTTATTTTTTGAGACATTGAGTGTACAAACCCATTGATGAGGAGGTTAACACAGTGCAACACTTGCTGGTCATTTTTTGTAACTACTTTTGGTGCGCTTGCTGTTGGTTCTATGCCATTGATCTCTGCAATTATTGAGAGCTCATAGTACCCTATTACCCCACTAGAACACTGTGCTCCCAGAATGCAGGCTTACTGGTGGTTTCTTCAGTCTCCAAAAGTAGAATGGGAGGTAGAGCCTCTACGTTTAAGAGTAGGCCTAAAACTTTGCTTTTTGATAAAGCTTATAATTAGGGCCGACCAAGCTCGCCTTGGACCAGCCCTTTGTTATGCTGCTATAGGCCTAGACTGCCAGGGGACTCCCATTGATGCACTGAGCTCCTCTCTCCTCCTCTCCATCTGTATGTATTCATTTACCATTAATGCATGTTAATAACTTGACTTCTTCCCCGGAGTTCTTTGTGCTTTCTCATCCGCAGGAAACCCCATGGACCACACTGACATGGGGATGTCCTTCTCCTGCGGTTCCTGCTGTTGCTGCTGTTTGTTGTCGCTAGTCATGTATCTATTGTTATTGTTGTTGCTGTTGTTGTTCTGCTTCTCTGTCCCACTGTGTACAGCCCAGTTTCTGTAGGGGTGGATAGCATTTTTGTTTAATATCTTTCCTCCTGTTTCTGTTAAGTTAGGAGTTATGTCAGTGATTTGTATTTTTGTTTCTTTATGTTTAAATAGGTAATTTTAGGTTGATTAGCTTTAGTTCCCTTTTGTTTATTGTTTAGCTGTTAACTCACCTTGAAACCACAACTATGAAATAAACATTTAAAGGCTGCAAAATCCCTTGTTGCTGCTGTTTCTTGGGAGCTGGGGAGAGGGAGTGTCATTTTCATGTTGCGCCTGGACAAAAGAGTCATTAAGTTTCATTCAGCGTATTCTGCTCATTCATCATTCACCACAGTTGGATCACTCATTCAGTATACAGCAGGTTTAAGTGTTTAGTGTGTTCATAATGGAAAAGTGACAAAATTGACTTTTGATTGATTTTTGTGTGAACTATTGATGAATAATATTCTCCCACAATGCAATGCACAAAACAAATTGAGGGAGCTACAGTACTCACAGCTGTGGCAGGCTCTGAAGAATGATGGCAGTGTACACACAGTATATAAAAAATGTCCCTCTGAAGAAGAGTGTCAGATGGATAAATTGGATAGTTGCTTGTAATTACTGTCAAATACTATTTATATACAGTAAATCTCATACGTTAATTGGAAAAGTCTGTAGATATATTGGATAGTTGCTTGTAATTACTTTCAGAAAATGTTTATATAAAGTAATGATTATTAAAATTATGTTTTTGTAAGCCATTTTTGCATGATCCTATTTTTTTGTACAGTATCAAACCAATATTTTTACCAGGAATTTACTGTAAATAGATGAGATAATCACATACAATTAAAGCCTAAAGCTCTCAAGATACCATTAATGGGTGTTAAAGGAGGATAATTTGAATATAATTTTACATATATTTTTTTTGTGTGTTTTACATCCAGAAATTCTTCTTCTACCAATATTTTATAATTTTTTTGTTTTTATTTTACACATTTTTTTTTACACATAATGTCTACAGTAAATATCTGTATTTTTTTTAAAAATTCTTTGTAGAATGACTAAAGGTTTTTTTTACCGTTATTTGATGGTAAGTGTTTGGAAGCTTTTGCTGCCAGACTTTTTACCATTTTTTTTACTTTTTTTAAAAACTTTTTTTTACATTAAATTTAAAGTAAAAAACAGAAAGTTGCCTTAAAAACGATAATATTCCATTATATTAATTTACAGATTACAGCCTTTATTTTATGGTGAATATTTTTAATAAAAATAATTTTCTGTGTTTTTATGGCATTTACACTTAATGTAGAAAAAACAAAAAAACTGTAAAATAATACAGTAAATTTCTGTGAAATAACTTTTTCTTTTTTTTTTTTTTTTTTTTACAGTGTACAGTATATGTCAGTGCCTTCACATGAAATGAAAAACATCAGCACTGTCACTGCATATCTCCCATTGTAGTCCTATCAGGTTTGTTCCTGGTTTCTACACTGCAGCCTGAGAGTGAACAGCAGTGGAGATGCTTCATTGACATTTTCTCTTTGTATCTTGCTGCTTATCAGAGCCGTATACAGCATGAAGGTTATCACACCAGCATCTTATGGCTGTTTTTCGCCACAACGGTCTGATTTTCTTTCAGTTAATTGACTCGTTGGAGTCAGTGGTTCCATCAACCATCCATTCGAGAGACGACTCAGTCACATCTATCACCAGCTCATTGGCTGCCTGGCTGGTCGACTGTCTCAGTAACTGAGCCAAACTCCTCCCTCAGCAGTTTCAGCACGTTGTCTGAGTACTCGTCTCTGGGTCGCCCCATCCCGTTCAGCTGCACAGGCTGAAGGTCGGGGTGTGGCGGGATGTAGGAGGACGGGCAGTGCAGCTCATTCAAAGTAAACCAGAAGGCATCCGGATCCACCTGGATTAAGTGTCGGAAAACGCTGTGGAGAGGAGTGAAAGATACACAAGAGCAGGATTAGCTCTGGGCTGTATTTTGCTAAGATATGTAACATCTATGGTATGGAAAAACACCTTCCTGTAATCCAAAGTTACAGACTGAGTAGGACACAGCAGGTTCACTAGCTTTAATGCGCAGTCCTACAGTTTGACTATTAAGCTCATTATCTCAACACTGCCTTTTCCCTTCAGGTTGTTTTTTCACCTCCAAAGAGGATGTAAAACAGGAGGTTTTCAGTCCTGTATGCTTAATTAGCAGGAAATCTAAAAGTACTTAAGAATACTTAACAACATGTACTTTTGTATCTTCATTTTTACCAACTAGGCCAGTGTGTGTTACTTTACACAAAAGGACAGCAAAGAAATGATGGTGAAAGAAGATCTAATGTCAAATCCAGCTTCCTCTATATGGGGCACTCAATAGCTGCTATTTATGAGACTGTGGTTGAATCAAACTGTCCAGACATCCCTGCACTTGCAGACTGCTGAACTTAATGAGCCTGTTCCTGTAAAGTCTGGAGTGGCGACAGTTGTCCAATTCCACAACTCATCAAAAAATGTCCAGAGAGTCCACTTAGGGAGCTGACTTCTTTTAAGTTTGCTCGAAAGATTACCCCAAATTCTACCCCAAAGCACAATGGATGTGACAATGAAAAGGAGAGGATAAACATAACAGTACAAAGCTATTCATCTTTTATTTTCAATGTATAAGTGAATTGATATTGCACATACAAATGTTATAGCTGACCATCTATGAGTGTGAAATCCTCAGGCAAGGGTTTCATTTTAATTTCTATGCAAAGCTATTCAAAATGGTGGAGAGTTTTACTGTGCATATCTAATATATTATCAAATATCAAAGAAATTTAGATCTATGTAAAGCAGTGAACAGTGCATAAAGTGCCAATGTGGAGACCATTCAGAACTGCTAGGAAAACTAGATTACAGGGTTGGAGGGCTAAGCGTTTTTCGTATCCATAGCAAGAAGTGAAGTCTGCTGTCACGTCTCGTTGCGCATTTTACCCTGTTGCAGCCCAGCGCCCCACAGTGACGGTGAGCATTTCAGACATGTCACAGTATGACCGAGAGCCCATGAGAGACCAGACTGAAAGTCTGGGGAAATGACATTTGGATCCAGCCAGAGTGGATTTTGCTGTTATGTCTTGATTCATCACTTCATGTGGCTGTTAAAGTGACCATAACAACACTAGAATTTCATTTGGATTCAAACATACAGCATGTTATCTAAAGCAACTTTAAATTTAATTTAGGGTAAAAGTTTTGTGTAATTGATATTATGTGACATGAACTATATTGCTGTTAAATTTGATTAGGGCTGGGCGATATGACCAAAATCTCATATCCCGATATAGGTAATTTCATATCCCGATAACGATACCTATCCTAATATAGCACATTTTAATTCAATTAATAAATAGTTGGTCCGTCCCCTCATCTCCCCCCGCCAGCATAAAGCCACCTTTGTGTGTGCTTTTACATAGCATGCGGGTTTTCCGGATTCAGAGGCTTGACGGAGATCAGACTGACCAGAGCTGTAAACTCTGCCATGAGTGAGTACAAAGACGTTACTAGAACGAGGGGAGGACATTTCTCTTCGTTTGATAACATTAAAAGTTAAGTTAGACTTTTCTGTCGGCTTCCCAACTTTAAAAACAGCTGAGAGCACCAGAGAGAGAGAGCAGCTGCGGTCAAGTGAGCTAGAGAGTGAATGAATAGAGAGGGAGCACTGGTAGTGAGAAAGCCGGTGAATCAGATCAATAAAATGTTATTTTCTGATTGTTTCACAGCGGTTATGTTCTAAAGCACAAACATGCCCACACCCACACACACCTCCGCTCAACACTGTGGATGTACGCTGCACCGCCTGGTTTGGTCTAAGTACGAGCTAAGGGGCTATAGAGAGCAGAGGAGAGTAGTGCGACCATAAGTGACAGCAAAACCCAGAAGAGACTCTCACACTGAGCTGAAATTAAAAGAGTGCACATAAATTTGGTAAATAACACAAATAAAGACAGACTCTACTGCGTTTTGCTGTCATTTCTAGTCGCCGTCTCACTGTTTCTCTGCTCTTTCTCAGCGCTGCGGGACTGAGCCCTGCGAGCGTGTGCAGCGCAGCAGAGGAGACAGACAGCAGTGGAGAGGTGACGACAACTTAACTCGTTATGTTACTGTAAGTGCAATAAAAGCTTCACAAGTAAAAAGCCAAGATGAGTAATTTAACAATGTAATCTGCGCAAAAGATGGACAGACTCCAAAAGACGAAAAATATTGCTGTAAAGAGTGTGATTTGCGTCACAACGATATAAACGATAGAGCAAAATATGAAACATTTTTCTCTTGTCACACGATATATATTGTCATATCGCAAAGCCCTAGCCCTAAATTTTTGACAGATTTCAGCATTTAACAGGGACTTCCTAAATATGCCATGCATTATATATATCCATCATCAAGCTATGAACAGAATAAGTCATCTAGAGTCAGTGGGCAAGAGGTGGTGTTCACAGTTAAAAAAATACTACAAGTTAAAACCACTCCTTTACAAGTAAAAGCCCTATATTCAAATGTTTTACCTAAACGATAGGATCAGATTTTTTTACACACTACTCACATGCCATATGTACAGTGAAAGAGTTATTTGATCAAATCATTCGTCCTTTCTATACAGGACATGATGAGATCCCTTAGTAGTAGCTCGACAACACTGTAAGAAATGGAGGACAAAATCCATAGTCCTTGTTCTGTGAAAAATACATTTAAAAAGTTCAGCCAAAGCTAAAATTGTGCTTCAGCAGCCTGAGATAGCCAAATCAAATGTTTTAGTACACGCAGTGGCAGAGGGATACATCTTGGCAATCACATGTAGGTTTGTTGACAATGCGAATGCCAGAACAAAGAAATTGATTTGGTCTGGCTAACACAGACTCATAATGATTCTTCGGCTGAACTTTAGAAAGCATTTAAGCGTGAAGCGTGGACTGTAGAGTTTGTCACCCATCTTTTGCAGTGTAGCTGCATTAGGAAAGGACTGGAGAGGAGGAATGATTACAGCGAAAAATAACTCTTTCAGTATATATTTAAGTATTGTATTACAACAGAGCTATTCTTTAAGTAAAAATACAGTATTATCAGCTATGTGTACTCCGTATATAAAAAGTACTCATTATGCAGAATAGCCCCATATTGCTATATTTTGATGTATATTATTCTATTGTTTCATTATTAATACTCTCTTAAAGGTACCCTGTGGAGTTTGTGACCTTGACTGACCAACAGTTGTTGAGCCAACAAACGTGACAATGTGCTAACAAAAGCTGGAAAGAGCAAGACTGCTAGTAAGTAAACAGGGATGTAAACAATATAGGATTTAAAATATTTTAAAAATCAGCTTTGCAAATGTTTTATAAGGAAAGGAAATGCATTCAACACATTTGTTAGACATCAAGGATACACAAAATGTGTTCTGTGAGAAACACATTTTATACACTATATCAGGCACCTTTAACATGTAAGGTTTAGGTGAAGCTAAATTCAAGTCAAGTCAAGTCAATTTTATTTGTATAGCCCACTATCACATATTACAAATTTGCCTCAGGGGGCTTTACAGTCTGTACAGCAATACAACATCCTCTGTCCTTAGACTCTCAATTTGAATAAAGAGAAACTCCCTAAACAACCATTTTACATACTGTCAAGTAGTTTAATCCTGAACGACACAACATATTTTCAAATACAGTATGTCATATGGTTTATATGTAAAATCAGCAACGTAACTAGTAACTAGCAGTGAAATAAAACAATATTAGCATAAAATGGAATAACTGCAATAATAAAACTACTTCAAAATTGCTCTCAAGTACTTTGTTACTTTACAGCACTGCAATGGGCTTTTATAAAAGCTTACCTTAGGCAGGCCTCTTGTAGTCTGATGGGTTGTCGACAGCTTAGGTAAGGCAGACAGGCTTCACAAACGGCATCCAGCTCTGCTTCACCTGAGAAAACCAAACACAGGACTTCAGGACCTTTACTGTATTTCCTCACCTATATTCTCTAAAAGAACACCACTGTAAGATACATATATATCTAAACAAGTGATTTTTTTAAACATAATATTAAGTCATAGATAAAGAACAAATAATGTATTTATGCCAAGATCAGAATGCTCAATGCTGAGTAAAAACCAGGACAATAAAATGGAAGAAATAAATACAATATCAATTATATATATGTTTTTATTTCTAATTTGTAGGTACAATGACATTGCTCAAATCCACCTGATTAAAAAAAAAAAAATCAAGATGTAATCAGACTTCCCAGCATACAAGGTAGCTTTTATAGATGGTAGATTGAAAAGGGAGCAGAAAGAGGATAAAAGAGGCAGAGAGGAAGATGAAAGAGGTGTGTGTGGGGGGGGGGGGGTAGATCATGCCTGGACTTTACCTTTCTAACTCTTAATGAGCTGAGAGAAACTGCTGAGATAGCTGAGGAAGAATTTCACAGCAGGCTGTTTCCACATCTCTGGATTTCGTACATCCACTCTTCCCCCCTTTGAGGAGTGGATGTGTGTGAAAAGTATTCTCCTCTATCCTTTCCTTAATCTTTTTCTTCACTTTCTGCAGTTTTATGTACACTGACCCCACCTGCCTCTGTCTCTTTTCTCTCCTTCTCTGACGGTACCTTTCATAACCTTGCCAGCTCCTGCTCCCTCCATCCACTTGACTTCCCTCCTATGCTGTCCTCTTTCCACTCTTTCATCTCTTCCTATTTCTCGCACTCTCTCTCCATCCTTGCGTTCCCGGCAGACATTTAGCGATTCCCTAAGCTGCAAACTGGGCTGCCTTTCAAGCCTCATTTCAAAACATGTCTCTCTCCCTCTCTGCTTACTCTATTTGCCAATTCAACCCACTCGGCTTGAACCAGGCCTGCTCGCTGTGTGTCAAGAATAAAAGCAGCAGTGCACATTTCAGAGTTAAATGGGATTATTTAGCAGCCGCTTTTATCCCTTTTCTTCCTCCCTTTTTGGTGCTGCACTCATAGCCTGTAGTCTTTTGTGGAATCGAGGTGCTTGGAGGGAAGCAGAGAAGTGAGAAATACTAAAGAGGAGAGGCCAGGTGCTGTTAGATTTTGTGGTAAATGAATAAAAAGTGGAATTGGAGCTGAAGCCACAACTGGAGCCGAAACATATTATTTGCTTCAGTCAATCTCTGTTTCTGCCTTTCTCTCTCTGTGACTGAGGCTTGGTAATTGGCTTGCTGTAGGCGTCCCAGAGGTAAGCTGAAGCCAAATCAGTATTCACATGAGTAAGGCTGCAGCCGCTGACTGTTTCTCTCCTGCTCTTTCATTCTCCCCATCTCCAACTCCAAATCTCTCTCCCTCTGATATGAAGGAACAAAACATCAACGCAGTAAAGTGCCTGTAAGAAAAATCAAGCATGGAGTACACTCTTTCCTTTAATGTGAGGAGGGAAAAAAAAATCTTACATTCCAGTCATATGAGGATTGTAACTAAAACATTGGGTGGGGATGTAATGTTGCTGCAGCTGCCTTTTTGTAGTCTGCAGTGGCCATGCAATAAGCGGAGGTTGCTTTTCAACTATTTAAAGCTGTACTGAACTGAGCAACCTCTTTATGTGTGATACACCTGGTATACCTGGTTAAATCAACAAATGGGGCTGCAAGAGAAGAAGAACATATCTTAATGAGCCTTGAAGGTTCTCCTTTATGGCCCCCCATTAAATCCTGGTTATTATGTATATATGCTGACAAGAAAGCATGTAGATAGATAGATAGAGACCTATTACTTATAACGGACCTGCACAGGCATGAAACTGAGACCAGAACCTGGCCTAGACACTTTAAGTCCTGACCTGACTGAGCACAACATCCATTGCCACATTTGAGACCTGAACCCAACCCAGGTACATTTTAGTTATTCTCCTTTCAAAGCGAGAGATATTCTTGCTTTCTCAAAAATAAAAACAATGTGGGAACAGCAATAATAAACATGAGACCTATACAGAATAAGGCACACACCAAGACAAAACACAAATAGATAACAAGATTACAAGTCTACAGCCATGCTAGCTGCTCTGTGAGGCTATACTTAGGCACAGTGGTGCTTTGAGCAAAATGCTAATGTCATCATGCTCACATTGACAATGCTATCATGCTGATGTTCAGCAGGTATGTTTTATCATGTTTACCATCTGAGTTTTGATTGTTAGCATGCTAACGTACACCAAACAGCACTAAATATAAAGTACAGCACAGTATGCATTTTTTTAAAAAATGGCCATAAACCAAAGTATTGGGCAAATCAAAATGTTGGTGGCGCTAGATAAAAAGTCAGAAGATCCCAAAAATTTATCACAATTAATTCTGTGGGGAAAACAAATGTCTGTACCAAATTTCATGGCAAAGTTTCCACCAGTTGTTGAGGTATTTCACTCTGGACCAAAGGGGTGGACTCACTGACCGACCACAGAAAAGACTGACACTGCCAACTTTGAAGCCACGCTGCAGCATCTCATAATGCAAAGAAAACATCTATATCTGTGATAGTGTTTTCATGTTTGAACCAGGCCATTACGGAGCATTTCCATAAAGTGATCCTATGTTTGAAACTTCAGAAAAGAAAAAAAAGAAAAAAGAAAACAACCTCAGACCCACTTTTTACACTGCGTGATCTCATACAGCACTTGCTAGAAATGGTGGCCAAAACTATGGAATAACTGCACAAGGAAATTATTTTCTCCAGTGTTTAAGATAAAACAACATATCTTGACTAGTGCACAAGGCACTGTCACTCCTTATTAAGTGTGACTGAAGTTTAATCACCCATCCAACCATCCATCCATTCCCCGCCGCTTATCTGGGACCAGGTCACGGTGGCATCAGACTGAGTAAGTAAGAAGTTTAATCACAATTGTTTTAAATAAAGAAAGGGTAGAGACAGAAAGCAGGAAAGAAAGAAAGTACATACAAAGTATGCAAATCAATGCAGGAGGTTACAACTGCATCACAACTGATAAACTGTCTTCACTATGAGAAATATTTGTCATTGCATACTGATATTTTCACATTATAACAAATGTGTTACTTAAGGTTCCTTCTTAGAAGGTCATTTGAACCTTAAACAGAAACAATGCTGGTTAAAACAACTGCATATGGAATTGAATTATTTCCATGATTAATTCGGGTAAAAAGTACTGTTGAACAAAAACATCCAACCATCAAAGAGCCAGTCACACTTTAAAGTGTTGACAAATGACGAAACTCTTACAAAAGATGTCTGTGACACAACATAGTTGGAAGGACCCAAATGCAGACTTGGAGACACAGGAGAAGGTAAGTAGAAATGTCTTTACTGAAGACTTCACAAAGTGCAAATTGTAAGTTTTTTTTTTGGTTTTTCCCTTTTTCTGTGCCATTAGTCTATGGGCGGAAACCAGAGGTGAGGATCACGGAGGCACCGATGATGGTGCAGAAGGCCCTCCGCACTGAAGACGTAAACTGTAGCCCACGGTCCAACAGTATGTTAGGGGGCAGACCAATTGACCTGGAACACCTCCTTGACAGGACATCAGCCATGTCTTTAGCTGAGGGGAGCTTGGAAGAAGAACAAAGTGAGCAAATTTGGACAACCAGTCTATCACCATAAGAATGACTGTGTTATCATCTGACTTTGGCAAGCTGGTGACAAAATCTATGGCGATGTGTGACCATAGCTGAAGGTGCAGTGGCAAGGGGCATAGGAGGCCAGGGCTTGGTTTGTTGGATCCCTTGTTGTCTGCACAGACTGGACAAGCTGAGATACACTCTCTGGTGTTCTGCTCCATAGACAGCCAGCAGTACCGCCTACAGAAGAAAGAGTATGCAAGTTACCCCAGGGTGACAGGTAAGTTCAGTTGTGTGTGCCCACTCCAACGCACTCCAGTCTTGGATTCTGGGACAAACAGTCTGTTGGGTGGGCCATTGCCTGGATCCAGCTGCTGATTCCGAGCCTCCCAGACTTCCTCCTCTACCAGGTTACCATCCCGACAACACAAGATTCTGGGGGGATGGGCTCAGGAGGAGCATATTGACTGGAGAGTGGGTCTGGCTTGCCATTCTTTGAGTTGGGCCTGTAGGTAAGCACAAAGTTAAATCTTCTAAAGAACAAAGCCCCCCTGGCCTGCCTTGTGTTCAGTCTCTTGGCTGTCTTAAATATATTCCAGATTCTTGTGATCAGTCCGAACAATAAAAGGATGCTCAGCCCCTTCTAGCCAGTGCTGCCACTCCTCCAGTGCCATCTTCACAACTAGCAGCTGCCTGTTCCCAATATCATGATTCTTCTCTGCAGGGATGCGATAAGGCTGGGGATGAGGGATGGGGAAAATAGGCACAGGGGTGGAGCTTGCCATCATCTAGAGAGTGCTGGGAGAAGATGGCCCCCACTTCCACATCTGAAGCATCAACCTCAACTATAAACTGCTGAGACAAGAAGAGACTCTTAAGCCTTTCAAAAGCTGCCTCTGCTACCAAGGACCACTTGAAGCATTGAAGGATCGAAGTAAGGGTCAAGGGGGCTACCACCTTGCTGTAAGCCCTGATGAACCATCCATAAAAGTTTGCAAAGCCAAGGAACCACTGGAGCTCCTTCCCACTCTGATGGCGAGGCTAATCTCTCATTGCTTGGACTTTGGCAGGATTCGGATGTAGCCTAGGAAGGACACAGAGTGGGCGTGGAATTGGCACTTCTCTGTCTACACAAACAGTTGATTCTCCATGAGGTGTTGGAGGACTTGGCAGACATGCTGCTCATGCTCCTAAGGGGTGCTGGAAAAGATGAGGATGTCATCTAAGTAGGCAAAAACAAGGTAGTTGAGCATGTTACGAAGCACACGCAGGCAAGATGGGTCCAAAATGCACTGGGGTAGCTTGCACCATGGACAAGAATGGCATTCAAGCCCAAGAAGTCAAGCAGCATGGTGATCAGGAAAGTGGAAGTGACCAACAAGTTTGAGCCCCAGGTCCAGGGTGAGATCATTCCATCAATTAAGAACAACTTAGTCAAGTGCCTCTCTCATCAAATGACTCTCTCAGTGACAGAAACAACATCTCTAGCACTGAAAGGGAGGATGAATGGCTGAGGAGGATCCAAAGATCAGGACTGTCCAGAAAGTCTCATGTACTGCTACCAAGACCAACGGGGCTACTGACAGTCTATGAAGTGCCAATGTGCTGGAAGGAGTGTAAAGAAGAGTGAACAAGCACCTATGAAGGTGGCTCGGACTCAGGATTTTCAAAAGCAGGATATGCTATGCACTGCATCACTTTTTTACAACGATCTGTTGCAAAGATTTACACCTTCCTGCTTTTGTCTGTTTCTTAATTTTATACTTTGGGTAAAATATGTCTGAAGTTAGATGTAGATCACAATGGTTGCAAAAAAATGACTGAACCATTACAAATCAGTAGCTATCCATTTCCTTGTCAGAAAGGCACAAACATTGTCTTAGTCTTGATTGTCTTCATTCTGATGTTGTTTGAAATACTGTGTTAATACCAAACCAAAACCAAATGTGAGCCGAATGTATCATTACATCCCTAATGGCATAACTGTGGCTGCAGAGCTGTTTGTATTTTTTTTCTCTTGTAGGAACCTGGGAGAGAGAAAACAGGCAGGATGACAAACAAGGGTAGCACATCTGTTGGTAAAAAATAAAGAATTTATCAACACCAACCTAAGAGTTGCTGCTTTCATCAGGTTGACAGAGAGATACTGAATGAGCCGATGGGATATTGTTCTGTGGAGGGAACTTGGAAATGAGGTCAATCTACTGGATTACTAGTATGTTACCAACTATATGGCAGGAGGTCTGACTATATGTACTTTTTCTGATGGAAAATACTACAAATGCAAGTAGGCTTGTTGGAGGTGTTTTTTTGTTTTTGTTTTTTTAAACCTAACTTCTAATAAACAGTCTAGGCTGTGTAGCACCAAAATATATACTTCTGACATCAGTTCTTCCCATTTTGGACTTGTGAAAACAGTTTGATATTAAATAATTTGACATTATCATTATGCAAGAATTTTAACAAATCCAGAGTCAAAGCAGCAAAACAACAAAAGCCAAGGGTGAGTATTTATCATTTTGAGATATACCACATAATTGATCATTATACTATATTACGATTAGCTTATATAATGGTCACTTACAAAAAACTTAAAGCTGCATTAGTTTATATTTTTTGGCCATGTGGGGGCAGCAGACCAGGCAGAAACACAACATTGACACTATCATAAAGTTTGTCAATGTAAACAACACATTTCACATAACATAGTCATTTGAACCATTATTGATATAATAAAACATGGATTAGTGCAGCTTTTAGAACATCACATCTTTTTCTGAATATTTTTGATTTCGAGATAGGATTCAAGAGTCTTCAATTGAAATATCTTTAGCATGTTGCTATGGTTTCACATCTTTTGAGGTCTTGGACTGATGAGCCACTGATTTGTAATGGTTCAGTAATTTTTCAAACACAGTACCAGTACCAAAGCCGTATGTGCCAGTTTATCTGATTTCATCTGATCAAACAGAGTATGTCACATATAGTATTTCCCCTATTACGGGAGATGGGTACAGATGGCTTCTCTGCTGGTGCATTTGATGGATTTTCTCACCTTTTCTTTGCACCTCACTTAGAAGCTCAAAGAGTGAAAGCACTGACACTGACTGAAGAGCACTGCGTGGTGAGTGGTTAGAGTGCAACGGCTTATTGCCACCAATTCTGCCTGCCCAGGTGAACATTTGTTTCTAACATTGTCCTCTGCCACCAATACCCAGTGTGTACCACTACCAACAAGCACCACCTCTCCATCACAGCAGCTGCGTCATCTCCCTATTAAACCAGCCCTGTTAACACTCACTGTGCCCCCAAACCACAGACCCTCAACTATACTGAAACTGACACTGACTTCACAGAACATCACACGGACAATCACTAACTGTTTTTACACACTGCTCTGCAGTATGTATCTTGGGCACATGAATTCTGTGTAGTTTATTAAGTCTTTTCTACTAGAATAGTATTAAGGGTTAAGAGACTGTGTGAATATTGTATCTGTGGATTTTGTCTATGTTATTTCTAAAATGTTCAATGTTGTTTTGTTTAAACTGATTTTCCCTGAGCTTTGATATACCTATGCATCTTTTACTGATGCAGGAAGACACCAATTACTGCAGTTTACAGTAAATTATGTCTCTTGAAAGAAGGACAGCTCAGAATACGCTTTATGTGATGAAATAAAGGAGGGGAATGATGGAGAAACACACATGACTGGCTGGTATTTTATTAAATCTAATCTCTTTAAAAAAAACAATTTTTCAATCAATTCCCTATTCCCCTAAAATCTAGGGGATTTTACCCAAGATTTTTATATTGTTGATTTCTTAAAACTCTTAATATCTTCTATCTATATCTCATTTCAAAAACAAAAATAACGAGCCAGAGCTGTTTTAAATCTCTATGTACTGATATATTGCTGCTACATCCCCAACAACCAATTCTTGCACAATTTTTGTCCTTGGCAAGTAGAAATGATTATGATTACTACTGAATGAATGGAAAGGCCATTTTCACTGTAATCTTTTCACTGATTGCAACCACCACTTCCTATGTGATGTTATTTTCATGGCGCACTCAAATCTGCGCACAAAAATAAAGACATCAAAATAGCGGCCAACAGAAGTTCCACACTGCATTAAGATGCTTTTAGTTCCACTACGAGTACTGTATCTCCCCTTGAGTATTCAACAGAATTGGAAAATTTGAGCAATCTGAAGCCAGTACGCCTGTGACAGGGACATCACTGCTTCATGAACATAGTGATTGATGAAAACTTAGACAAGCAGCTTGTAATTACATTATTGGTAACACACTAGCACTGAGCTCCCAGGCCACTTTGGATGAAGATTTTTAGTTATAATATTAAAGCTATGCCAACTATAAAATACACAACTCTAAAAAACATTACATTTAAGAGTTAATCAATTAAATGCCCTCCTTTCCTGTAGCTTCTTGATTTGCTGATTAGCATGCAGATTTAACAACATTTCTCGACTTGATTGTGGTGAAATGGTGCAGTTCCTGTTATTACAGCTAAGGATTCAGTAGCCTCCTGTTAGCTCAATCAGCTATTGTCTGTATCTCCAGGGTCATATTTAGAATATGTTCAATTCAAGAACTGCCACAGCCTAAAAGGACTTTTAGTCATTAAATCCCATTGAGTATTGTGGGATGTTGGATTTTATGTATGAGAGTCCTGTATAAATGTTGCACACTGCAATGTATTTGATGTTCTAGGATGTAGGGTGTGTTATCAACAGAGGAGGTGATGAAAATAGCACTGATTTAGAAACTGAATGAAAAATCTGAAATGGTGTTGAATGTGATAAAACCCACCGTTCATCCCAAATGCAGGAGATCCAAATACAAACACACAAAAAACATTTCTGCAATGTTATTGATACACATTTCTTCCAAAATCAAATTTCAAGAGGGAACACTTGCTATGGCACTTAAGTAAAAACTCTGGGAGCTTGGTTTCCACTGTTATACAAGTTTGCCATCTGGTGGTGAAAAAAGTCATTGTTTTTCTTGAAGGCAAATCATTTTTCCCTTAACATTTGCTCACTAATTAACACATTGTATCTCATTTTTTAACCTGTACATAAACAGAAATGGAAACAAAACAATTTGGGGTTTTGTAATGGTACCATTTTCTAACAAACAACAGCCGGCGCAGCATACCCAAGTCTTGCCATGATAGTGAGGTTGCCAAGTTTGTTAACACTGTGTATGTTAAGAGACAAAATATTTCATTGGTACAGAAGTCATCTATCCTCAGTATGCTCTCTTTTAAATGCACCAACCTCCATTAAAGAAACCTGCCACATCAGGACTACGATTAATCATATACACACAAGTGTCTACAATCACACAAGAAGAAATGTATGGTATAGTGAAGAGTTGCTTTGACTCCATTATGTCTTGGGAATCCTGTGTGTCTGTCTGTGTTATGTGTGTCTGTTCTCTTACCCAGGTCCAGCCTCTGGCACAGTGAGCCCAGCCCCTGCAGTACAGCCAGCTGCAGTTTGTAGGCCAGGGTGTGTGTGTAGACAGGCCCGGCCTTGGCGCTAATCGGAGCCTGCCGTGCCAGAGAGGAGCTCAGCTTGGGCAGAACCTCTTTGGAAACCCTCCTCCTCAGGAAGTCACCACATGTTTCACCCAGTGTGCACAGCACCTGGCAGAGAGACACCACATGTAGCAACTGAGAGTGTACCAACTGTTGGACAGTGTAAGAAGTTGTCAAAAGTGTTATAAAATGTCCCTGCAGTGTGTCCTTCATCAAATATCTAGCAAACACTGTATGATCTCCTGGATGAATCGTAGTATTTACAAAACCTAAACTCAAAAGCTGCCTTCTTGCTGATGAGCATGACAACAACACAGCTTTTCAGCAGTGGCACTGATTTACAAAATATGCATTTCTGATTTTGACTTTTCTTTACAACAGATATGTAGAGAGGACTGACTGTAATGGATATATAAATAAATAAAATTCTACAGACGGGTAGTTTAAAATTTAAAAATGTTATGGAAAAACACACACAGGATTAACAGGATTACAAACAATGAAATGGCCTGCCAAAAGTACCTTTCACAGATTAATTGATTCAACAGAGAAGTACTCAGGGAAAACTGTAAATCAGAATTCTGGTGCAGTAGAAATACAAACAAAGTACACTTCACTGGTAGCAATGTTAATAAAAAATGTTGTGGCATATGACATGAAAAGTTCATTTGTTATTTATATATAAATATTAAAAAGTACCTTGTTCAGTCACTGCATATATTATGATATACAGTAATATGATCCTGATAATGTAATACAACTTAATAAATGTCCAGACAGATTTTATTTACAGGGTTTCTGCTGGTTTCAACAAGTTCAATTCAAGACTTTTTAAGACCATTACGAATGCAATTTAAGACCTGCTCACCTTCCCAGGTTTTGTGTGTTTGATTTAGACTTTTGTCAAACATCAGTCCAAACGGGCCCATATTAACTTTTGAGATGAGGTCTCTCTTAATGAAATCTGCCAATCCGAATCCTTTCCACACTTGAAGGTTTTAGTGATGTCAGAATCAGAAAAACATGGTTTGAAACAGCTCACCTATGTCTTCACTGCTTTTATATGACTGATGTTTAGCTACGGTGTGTAAAGTCCAGAGCACCTCTGCTTTTAATGTTGGCGTAGATCCAAATGCTGTCTGGAGGTTGCTTACCGCAGTTGCAGGAGTTAACAGTGTTAGTACAGGGTGGGTTGCGCTGGGGCTGGACTTTGGTGATGCTCCCGATGTGAATACAGAACAATACTGGCTGATGGGAGGTGTTTGCTGGTGGCCTTTTACAGCAGCTTTATGTTTTTCTGATTTCCCTGACGCGACTCTAATGCCTTTATACCCAATGTTCCTAATTTGAGCGTTTTCTTGCACAAAGTGCAGTGTGCTTCAAATTCATTATAGGCTTCAACCAAGTTCTGAATCCGCTGTTCTTGAGCCAGGTCTCTTTGAACTTGCAATTTCCCACATAGATGAAAGGTAACGTTAACAGACACAATTTTAACTTATTACTTCAGAAGTAGCTATTTTTCTGATGAGAGGAGACGCCACCTTAGCCCACACACCACATTGCAACACACCAGCTAGGTGTGCTCTGATAAATTCTGACTGGGCTGCACAGTTTGCATTAGTGGTTATTGGTCTGTGTTGGTTTTGTTCTGTAGTTTTGTTACAGTGTGATCAATACAAATTTTCCCCAAAAACACATTTAAAAGTGAGACTGAAGTAAATGCAATTTTATAAAAGTAACATTAACTTCATAATCCAATCAATTTTTTTGATTTAAGACATTTTATGGCCTAAAATTCAGATTATTAGATTTAAGACTTTTTAAGGACCCATGGAAACCCTGAAATACATACCCTAAAGGCTCTGAGGACTGCTAGAGGATCGTCAGCTGTCAGTCTCTGCAGGAGGGCAGGCCAGCAGCGATGGGCCATAGGTAGCAGTTCATTTTCCCTCTCACTCAGTACGCACACACATAACTCCAGGACATCCAATACCTAAGGATAAAGACACAAAGTGACCCCATTATTATAAATCTTTTGTATATTAAGTGTGACAATAACACATTTATGTGTACAGGTAGATTTTAGATGTAAAATAACCTCTAGTCTCTAGAGGCAATATTGAAGGTTTAAAGCCAGGTCCACTTGCCTGCAAAATTGTAAAAACATGGTTGATTTCTGTTTAGTTTCTTACTGGGAACCACTTAGATTAATCACTAAGACATTAAAATTTTGCATTATGTCAACTTGGTAGCTAAAAGTAAAATTAAATCTGGTTTAGAGCTGCAACGATTAGTCGATTAATCGATTAGTTGCCAACTATAAAATAAATCATCAACTATTTTGATAATCAATTGTTTTGAGTTATTTTTTGAGAAAAAAATGTCTTCTATCGATAACATATTTCAAAAACAAAAATAATGAGCCAGAGCTGTGTTAAATCTCTATGTACTGATATATTGCTGCTACATCCCCAACAACCAATTCTTGTTTGGATTGTTTGGCAAGTAGAAATGATTATGATTACTACTGAATGAATGGAAAGGCCATTTTCACTGTAATCTTTATCGCTGATTGCAACCACCACTTCCTATGTGATGAGCATGTTATTTTCATGGCGCACTCAAACCTACACACAAAAAAATAGTGAAAAAAAGGCTAAATTCTCTGATTCCGGCCTCTCAAATGTGAATATTTTCAGGTTTCTTTAGTCCTTTATGACAGTAAACTGAAAATCTTTGGGTTGTGGACAAAATTAGACATTTGAAGATCTTACCTTGGGCTCTGGGAAACAGCGCTTGACATTTTTCACCATTTCCTGATGTTTTATAGACCAACAAACTAATCGATCAATCAAGAAAATAATCGACAGATTAATTGATAATGTAAATAATCATTAGTTGCAGCCCTAATCTGGTTATTCAACCACTGCAGTCTTGTTAGCAAATCTGGAACTGGCTGCTTATAGAGACTTTTTTCTGCAGCTTCTATGGCTTAGATCTAACAAACAACAAACATGAGATAGTCATCCAAGTTCATAGGTTACACTAACTTGCCATGAATTCCTATGAGTTTTTCAAACTAAAAACTACGTTTGACTGAGCTACAGCTCCAAGCTGCTAAACTCCGTCTGGCAGAAAACCTGTGCCTTGTGCATGAATTCATCAGTTACATTTAACTGGTAATAGCTCATAATGAGGATAATGTGGTCTCTATCATCTCTATTCCTTTCCTATTGCTCACTCAATAACCTTATTAGCAAGCCATTAATTGAGCTACGTATGTTGTCCACAGGTCATTGATTGTAATGATAATCAGGGTTAGCTTGGGGTGGCTAACCTGTTAGGACTAAAGTTAGCCAGACTAATTAGAGCAATTATCTGACTTATCTAAGGCTATTCTGACAGCAAAACTTCAACTGGTATAAATCTATAGACTTGGCATGTCTTTGTGGTTTACTTAGCGCTCTTAGAATATGTTCTTGGCCACATATAGTTTTGGAAAACGCTTCCATGGAGCTGTGCCAGCTAACTAGTTGTGTGTTGTGAATATACTACTTTACAGGTGTTTCAGCTGACGTGAGGTTGTATTTCTTTGGACAATATAACAGGCAATTCTGTATTGGATCTTCATGATGGTGTTCGGCTTGTAGATTTGTCACAGTGTAGAGACAATATTACTTTCTTTCTACAGTATCTTAAAAAAGGTTGCTGTACAATGGTCACCAATCCTCACTAGGGTTATTATCATCTAAACCAACGCTACCCTACAAACTGCATCACACTGCAGACACAGTACCTTGAGTCGGACCCTAAGGCTGGGGTCGGACAGTAGATGAATGCAGCGCTCCATAACATCTTTAGTGATGCTGAGGTGGGAGGGAAGTTCTGCTTTCACATCAGGACCACCAATATCTTCAACACCCTCACACTCTGTGGGAGGAGGGACTTCTGTAAAGACAGTGAATATCTGGTCAGATGGACGATGTAGTGACTGATCCACTCGGGAAATGTTACAATATGCAACCTATACTACAATAAAAAAAACATAATTTCCTGTTTTGTCCTTGAACAGAAACCACATTACCAAGGTCCTCAGTGTCATCCTCCTCTATTCCAATCCCCTCTGCCAGCTCTTTCTGTTTTCGGTAATCCAGCAGGAATTGGCAGATGTTCAGGACTTCCTGGTCAGTGGAGGTCTGCTTGGGTCTGGCGGACTCACTGGTCTTACTACAACTGGCGGGAAACCACCTCACTAAATGAAGAAGAAAGACAACAACATAGGTTAGACGTGTTACGTGAAAGTGGTAATATGCCACATGTCCATCAAACTTTGCCTCATGACTGCGATGCCTTTTTTCTTTCATTTTTCTTGAATAGTCTTTCCTTGAAATGTCCAGCCCAAGCACCTAAATGCTTCAGAGAGCTGCAGAATTGGGTATATATATATGTAAGGGATAATTCCTAACGAGGTGTCCATTATCAGGAATTAATGGATGACGGGGAGGCCAGAACCATCCGATACGCAGTGTTAACTTCTTGTGTCGTTTCTCCCTTTTCTTTTCGATTTCTCTTTCTTCAGCTGCAGCCCAGTTTAAGTTGTCATACTTTCCAAATAAATGTTCAAGTCACGCACTGTGGAAGTTAGATGTTGTTCACATGTAAACGGAGGCTTTGACTGCATCCCTGTTGCTATGGTTACTCGTTTTGGCCAGCACATTCATTTAGAACGGAGAACAGTTTCACTGGAACCACTTAGTAGGTGTCCATTATCAGGAATTAATGGACACCATGTAGCCAATCAGAATCGAGTTTTCACCCAGACTATGATTGTTTTTGTTTTTTCTAATATGCCGTTTAGTTTGATATTGACTGTGTTAATCTCTTGTTTAAATTGCTCTGCGACACTAGTGTTTACATTTCACTGTATATTTGGGGAGAGCATAATGACATGACTGCTTTAAACAAAACTGAATAAAAAGGTTAGGGATAGTGTGGTAGAGAACGGGATGGTATGGTACAGTATGGTATGGGTATGGCAGTCACATAGAAAAGATACTCATTTTGTTCCTTATCCTTTTTCACCCTCAGCAGATGATGATAAATGGGTTTACATCGCTTTTGATATCTCACCCAGCGCCTTCACGAGCGCGTGCAGCACAGAGCAGAACAGAGCAGCTGTGTGGTTGTAGCTGAGATCCAGAGCCATCAGCACATCCTGAACGATGTCCCTGACCAGAGGCAGCAGGCTGCAGTCAGAGTGAGTCAACATCACTGTCAACACCCGTGGAGCCTGGGCAACAGGGCAGGAATACAATGAAATGCATGTTCAGAGCACAATGGACTTTTGCAAACCAATACACAGTATTCACCTGGATGATGAATTCCATGAATGTGGGTCTGATTTTATTGCAGAAATTGTCTATGCGCGTCACATCATGCACTGCCTTTGTTACATGATTACAATTGCTGTTAGGCTTACAGTGGTTTTAGTAATATCATAATTCATTTACTTACACTAAGGCCGTATTCAGACCAAATCAGGCAGTGCAGTGCACCGCCACAGGATTGAGCAGAGGTGTGTGGGCGTGTGAAACAATCAGATAATAACAATTTATTGAACTGATTCCATGGCTTTCTCATTACCACTGCTCCCTCTCTTCATTCACTCTCTAGCTCACTTGACCACAGTTGCTCTCTCTCTCTCTTTTTTCTCTCGTCTTTTTAAAAATGAGTCAGGAAGCTGACAGCAAAATCTGGCTTTATTTTTAATGTTATCAAACAAAGAGAAATGTCTGTCCCTCCTCCTAGTAACATCTTTGTAGCCCTTATGGCAGGTTTTACAGCTCTGATTAGTCTTGCTGGCTGTGATTGGCCACTGCAGCGTGACGTCGGGTTGCAGTTCTCCAAAAGTTGAGTGGATCAACTTTTTTGCCGCAAGCCAATGTGGGGCTGCTGCATCTGAAATGCCCACAGCCCAAACACACTACTCCCCTTTGAATGAATGGGAGGGCTGGCGTTTTCGCCAGACTGCCTGATTTGGTCTGAATGCAGCCTAACACTTTTTCATTATATTTGTAGTTCTAGTTTAAAAAGTTGAAAAGTTAGATCTTTCCTGCCTCACATACTTCCCCTTTCAACTCACATCCTTTCCTTTTTTAAAAATATATTGTGCATTTTCACAACATGAAAAATCGTGTCACCTTTACCTGTGGATGCTGGCTGAGCCTCTGCAGGTTGAGCGATATGTCATTGAGCAGGTAGTCTGAGTTGTCATTGATCAACTCCTTCAGAGAGGGGTAGCCACAGGCCTTACTGATGTCCCACATGGAGCCCAGCGCCACCTGGTTGACCAGATGTGTCTCCTCCCCGGCTTTCTCCAGCACAGGGTACAATGATGTCATCAACAGAGGACGAAAGTCATACCCCAGGGCCTGAGCAAAGCAGGCTAAGCCCTCGAGTTGGATACACAGCTGCCAGATGTTGCTGTTGAGCTGGTGGATTGTGGAGGTGGATGATGAGGCAGATGAGGAGGCAAATGAGGAAGGGATCACTTGGAGGGAATTGGCATTAGCGTTGCCGACATCACTGTTGGATATGGAGAGGAGTCTGGATGGACTGAGCAGCTACAGAGAGAGAGAAATGACAAATATTGTCATGCATCATATAGTCTGTTCTGGCTGTTCTTCTACAATGTAATGTTTTATTTTTTAGACATAAAAAGTCAATATTAAGATGACAAGTCTGATTTTTAAAAACCTGAACAGACAGCAATATTCATGAGCTGAATTTGCAAGGGTACATATTGTATTCATGACGAGAAACCAGTCTCTGCTGGTTGCCTGGCAACCACACGGTGACAACAACACTACAGGAAGTCACTGTGCTCAAGCAAAGAAATAGTTCCTGCACATAATCCCCCATAAAACCACAACCTGTAGTTTTTACACCTCAGTTTTTATACGTATGTCAATTAGTGAGCTAGGCTAGAGAGCCAGAGCTAGCTGTTTCCCCCTGCTCCCAGTCTTTATGCTAAGCTAAGCTAACCGCCTGCTGGCTCTAACTTCAAAGTTAGAGTACCGACATGGCGGTGGAATCTTCTAATCCAACTCTCTGCAAGAAAACAAATAAGTGTATTTCCCTAAATTCAGAACCATTACTTCAACTGAAAAATAATGGCTCCTATACATTAAAATGAAACCCTCCATATTCCAACACTACAATCAATACATTATAGAATTTCTGTTCAAGACCTGTACTCATAAAAATTTGTTTGATTTACTTGTCTTCAGTGAATTTAGAGCCAACACTGAAGTATAAACCTTTCCAATAAAATGATCTGATGATGAGCTGACTGACATCAGTATGTACAACTGGCTGCCAATAGTCTCCACTGTCTTCATGTTTATTCTATTTAATTTGACTTGAGGGAGGACCCCAGAACGGTCTCTGCAGAGGGCCAAACCTTCCTTCTAACTAGTTTCTATTTGAGCATATATACTGAGCATAGAATCCTTTTCCTGCATCAGCACACCTTTTAGCTGACAAAGACAAACTTCAAGATAATCTACAAACACAGTTAATTATCATTTTCAGAGCAGTTACTTGAAACCCTGTAGCGGTTTCCCCCCTCTGCTCAGTCTATTCAGGACAAAGCGATCAGCCATATTGTAAGTGAAGTGTGGATATGTTTCCAAGTGATCTGATCATGAGCAAATGTAAATGCTAAGAGAGAGTTGTGCATTATGGGCTGAGAATGGAAGTCTGATATTGTAAAGGTAATGAAAAGCCAAAGGATTCATATCAATATACAAATATGAAGTGAGATCATTACATTTTCTCTGTAACTCTGTGTTTGCCTTTGGACAGACATGTTCTTTTGTTATTGTTGAGAGGCCCACTGGCCTTCTCTATCCTGTTTCATCCCTAAAGAAGGTAAATCTTTGTGTCTTGGGGTAAACAAGACATGTTGAGGGGTCAAAGGCCACATATGGCTTGGAGATCTTCCCTTTCTGTGTCTTTAGGTGATGTGGCTCCTAGTTAACATACATGTGCATATAAATGTATCTCGTGGCTGTTTGCCATTGGCTGTAATCAATAGGTTTGTATGATTTGACCAATCACAGATCATTTCTTTGTTCCTTCTCTAACTATAACAGAATGGGGTTTGCTTTTTGTTCGCTGAGACGAACTGATGCAAATCTTTGTGTGTTCTGTCTCCTTATTGTGCAATAATAATTGTTTAATCTTCAACCCAGCAGTGTTTTGTGTCTTATTTTCAGTGTTTTCAGACAATTTCCATGACCATATCACACTTGATGTTTTCAGAGTACAAAATGAGATGTACAATTGTGAAATTACACATCAAAGTATCTGTCTTCAGTCAGAATATCATTCCGTGAACAGTGGGATCATCTGTTACATGTGGTGATCTTCCCAGAGAGTTTGGTGATCAGCAAATTTTACTGTTGATGCTCCATTATGGATAGGCCATGAGAAAATCTATTGCCACATCAAATTTTAAACAATTTAAGAACATTACTGATCTCATGAACCTGTTGAAAAATTATTAAGTTAAGGTTTGGACATTTGAAATGTAATCAAACCCATGTCATACTGTAACAAATTAAATCCTGCTTTTGGACAAAATATTAAATCTGCAGGGCTGAAACTATCCTCACCTGCTGGTCTTGTCTGTCTCTGTCAGTCTCCTCACTGACAGTGATCAAGTGCCAGTTGTTCAGACTGGTGTATTCCTCCATGACAGACACCACTGCCGCCTCGAGGTCTTCCTTGGTGGCAGAGCATCCCCGACCTTCATGCCCCGAATCCTCACCCTCTGTTGCCATGGCGATGCCTGCAGCACCCCTGATGATCTCGTTCAGTACCATGGCAGCCTGTTTTCTGTACGCTGAAGACTGCCGGTACAGATCCAGGAAGTGATCAGTCAACAGGTAAATGTTGCCGTAGTAACCTACAGATACAAAGAGGGAAAATGACTTGATGAATTTATGTTTACTGGGACAATATGTTTTTTTAATATAGGCAACAGTGTTATTTGACTGTATTGGCCTCCAGATGTATTGGTATCAATACAGACCAATACATCCAAAACAGACATTAGCCAACCACTATTTATATTAACTACTTTATATTCACTTTTAAGTAAATTTGAAACAGATGTAAAGTACTGTATGATTACAGATAAGAAATGTACGTTGAACAGCATTCATACCTAATGTCCGACAGATCTCCATGAGCACAGAGAAGATCTTCTCATCTGTGAAGTAGAGAAAATGTTTCCTCTGTATGTGAGCAGAGTAGGAATCATGAGAGCCGCAGCTTGTTTCTATGGTTGCACCGTAACTTCTTTCTTCTACGATGCGAACATCCATGACGTCCAGCTCCAGCACCTGTCAAGACATGCAGAGGTGTTCGTTTTGTTTTTAACAGTTCTATGTTTACGGATGACTTGTAACGTCTCTAGACTGTGGTTTGAGTTTACTGCCATGACAGACTAAAGACAAGACCAGAAATCAGACTCCAGAAGGGGTCTCATTCGAAACTGCCAAAATGTGTCTTGTATTTACCGGAAAAACTGAACATCTGACTCCTTAGACGGTCTTTTAGTACAACCAAACACTGAACAAGACTTTTTAGGCCACCAAAATTTTAGAATTAACTTCTATGAACTGAAAACACATTGAAATAACGACGGCTACAGCTACACCTGTACTCTGTGAATCTGGGGTTACGCCATGTTTACATTACCTAACCAATGTTGTTGCTGTGGTAGCGACTTGTCAATCACAACATAGCCACACCCTAAAGTCTACCCTGCTTTATCGTCAAATTTAATTTGAATGGGACAATATTACCCACTTGATTGGTACCATGTCATGCTAGCTTGTTGGGAAGCGGGCTAAAGTTATGCATAATTTTGGCAAGGGAAAAACTGGCATGGCCATTTTCAAAGGGGTCCCTTGACCTCTCACCTCAAGATATCTAAATGAAAATGGGTTCTATGGGTACCCACAAGTCTCCCCTTTACAGACATGCCCACTTTATGCTAATCCCATGCAGTTTTGGGCAAAAACCATGGTATGATTGGAAACCTGAGACTCTTGTGGATTCAATGAGGCCAACTGTATTCATGTGTGATGATGTTAGTCCCCATAGTAGCCGTTTCATTGTAGTGAAAACATTTTTTAAAAACTTGACCTTGACCTCCACTGTATAAAATGACCCACTGTGACTTCTATGATAATCACAGCCTCATGAAACTTATAACCACAAACTAGAGACCTCTGGCATTCGGAGGATGTATGGCTTTCCTAGGAATATTAACAATAAGGGGGTTTCTGAGCAATTTCCAGAACAGAAGTGCTCGTCACCCAATTGCTGAAAAATGCAATTCTTACAGAAGTCTCTAAATGTCAAAAGTTTAGGTGCAGACTTGTTATATAGCTTATAAAGAGTCTGCAAGGCTGATCTCCAGAGAAATGCTAATAGCTGGGATCTGTATCTGGTTTACTGTTGGGTTTTGCAGTTCAGTTTCTATGATAATTCTGGCAATATTCCATCACTGATTGGGCATATTAGTTGGGATATAAAAATGCACCTGCTGTTATCCTGATTATTCATTTTGGTGTAAACGAAGCCTCTGTTGTACACATTACATTTCCTCTAGATTTTTTTTGTGAACCCCTAACCGTAAAATTCAAACTGCGCCTATGGATATGTCACTATAAGGATATTATAGGTACATAACAAAAAGCTTTTGCTGTTTTTGCCCTCTGGGGTGCCACCTTTTTTCTGACTTTGTTTTTGGAAAATACAGACAACTATGAAACCATGTTATTCCTATTCACACAGAATATTAAGTATAATCTGATAGTTTAGTTGTTGCCATTACCTGCATCAACGCTTTGGAAATCCTCTCGAGATGTGCAGCTGAGTTCAGCACCACAGAAACCAGTGGTCCCAGGATTTTTAAATAACCCAGAAAGACGTTGAGAACAAACAGCTTCTTCTGGTCATCAGAGGTCCTCATGAGTCTGGGCAGGGACGTGGCTAAAGAGTGGAGATTCTCTGACAGCACATCAGTGAAGGTCTGACTGCTGCTGATGTTTTTATCTGTCAGATTACTGCTGCTCTGATTTCTCTGCGACACCTCCCTGAGAGCAACCTCACACCTAGAGGAGAGGAGAAAAGAGGGGAGGACTAGTTATGATCTCTCTGATGATGTTTTTCCTCACAAAATGTCAAACTAATCAAATCAAATCAAACCTCTCTCTGACTTTGGGCTCCCCATCATTGACAGCTCCCACCAGTGCTTCCAGTAGCGGCCCAACACACTCTCCCAGTGACAGGCTACACCTGGCCAGCAGGAGGTCAGCCAGCTCCACCATCTCCAGCCGAACCCTCCAGTGCTGGTGGGCCGAGGTGCAGGAGATGATCTTCTTAAGGAGCACGGACAGCTTCCCTGACGTACTCTTCACCCAGTCTTGTGTGCGGAGGACCACCAGCTGTCCGATCCTCCCCAGGTCTGGTGAGGGAGTCTTGCAGGGCTCACTGGACTGAAGCTGGGCATCTTCCATGACAAGTCCTACAGTCCTGGACCAAACCTGAATGACAATAAAAGTGAAAAGAGATGATAATGTGGCAGGAACAAATTGTTGTCTTACTGCTGCTTATTGCTCTTTTATTGATGGTTTGTTTGCCGTCACTCTACCAAGTTAGAGTTTCAGTGACCTAAGCATGATAGACTTCTCTCTCTTCCTTCGTCTGCTGATCTTCATACCAGTTTAGAATATATGATGAAAAAGCTAAATAAAAGCATCATCCCAGACTCCACTTTGCCCTCATTTCGTTTTGTTATGTTTGGCTTTTCAAGTCTGCGGAACAACTGACCCCCAGTTGTTAATCAGATTACATTATCTTATAGAAGAGCACAGACATTTGTATTATAGCTGTCCAGGCAATTAATTTGCACTGCCAGAGTTCAAATGTGTCGTTCTCAGTTGATCAAACAAACTAAATTAAATGAGGACACACACACTCAAGTTTAAGTTGACTGATAAAAGGAGACTTTTTGTAAGCATATGCTAAGTATTACAATCATCAACATGACACTACATTTTTCGCCTTAAATGTTATATTTGTCACAGCAGACAAGCCTGAAAACACCATGTAGACTACCAAGGGATACTCTCTCTCCACGGATGTTTTATTATTGTTATTTATAATATACAGTTTATGATAAATAATGGTGAATGGATTACTCAATTTATCTAAAAACAAAAAATTAACTGACAACAATTGATTAATTATTAAAGTAATTTATCAAGTAAAAAATTGTTCTAGCACTCAGAAGTTGAGGATTTGCTGCTTGTCTTTGTTTTATTGTCATTGTACATTAATTTTTTGTTTACGTTTTGGTGGGTTCAGACAAAGAGCTACATGCAGTTTAAGTTGTCTCTGTTTTTCACTATTTTCTGATATTTTATTGCCTCAATTATTAATCAATTTACCAGGAAAATAATCGACAGATTCCTCAATAACAAAAATGACCATTTGTTGCAGCATCAATAATATATAACAATACATAATGTAACAGTGAAACATCTATCTTTTACGGGTCTGGATACAGATTTAGAGCTGAGAGCGAGGTTGATACTGTACCTTCATGGCCCTGACAGTGACTGCATGGCCTTGTCTCAGATCTCCTGTAATGATCCTGGCTACAGCCATAGTGATCCCAGGTAAGAATGAAGCCATGGTGCTGCCTATAGCACTTCGCTCCTCTGAGGATGGAGCTACATGTTCCTGATTGCAGTCACACTGCAGAGTCAAAGCCTGGAGGCACTTCAAGGCTGCTGCCTGTATATCTCGAGATTTCTCCTTCTCTCCTAAAGTCAGCAGCAGTGATATGGCAGCTCCCAGCCCAGGCAGCATAATCGGTTCAAAGAGTTTGAAGACTATATCACCATAAGCAGCATGAAGCAGGGCATCCAGGCACCTAAGCACAGTCAATTTCAGCTCCTCTGATGTATCTGCAGGTTTCCCAGGATCGGTTGGAGAGCAGAGGCAGAGGCAGAGCTCTGAGAGGAGGTCACGGAGGGTCTCCCAGCTCTGGACACAAGTGTTCTCCAGGACATGGCTCAAGGCCTCGGCCACAGCCTGCACCAGTTTGTCCTTCTTGGGGCCGGGGACTTTGAGGACGAAGCGAAGTGGGAAGAGGACATACTCTTGGAGCTGTTGCAGGGTGGCATCGTTGACTTCTTTCAACTGGGCGCTCAGTGTCTCCACGTTGTTCACAGTGGGCTCACGGGTCAGCAGGACACAGGCCGGGCGCAAGTAGGCAAAAGCAATCTTTGGATCGCTGATCTGAGTCATGGTTGGAGGCATCACAGCAGGGGTCACTTAAGGTGGGGGGGTGCAGCAAGAGAAATGGAAGATGTGAGAATAAGACAGTAATTACATGACTTTTCAGGGAGTGGAATTAATGTGTGAAATGAGTTAAAAAAATATTTTTTTAGTTAATTAATTCTGTTTTTTTGATTAAATCTGCAATGGTCAGTTGCCATGTTGATTGGTAACTGAGATGACATTTAAAAGACTTGTTCTTTAACTTTGGAAAACTACACATTTGATCCAGCATAATGAGTGATACACACTTTGTGAATAAATGGTATTACAATTTGATACTGTTACATAAAAACTTTTGGCCAATATTCTCTCTGCTTCCTTCTAAATGTCCATGACAATTTTCTAATTTGCACATCAGCATCATCAGTGGTGTTGATGGTGGTTGTGGCCAGATGTGCGGTGGTCATGATGATGTTACATATTGCCTGAAACTCTGCACTAACATCTGGTTTTACTGCAGGTTTGTGTTAAGTTAGGTTAGCTATGTGCAATGTTGTTTTCAGGACTTGTTATTATTATTAACCAATAGCCAACTTTGACAAACAGATATAAAACTTTGTCTAAGTAAGGAACCAGACGATAACAATGTTTATACAATAATAGCAGGACATCTAGCTAGCATCGATGCAGTCTGTTGGTTAGCTGACAGCATCCAGCATGTTGCTGAAGCTGCACTGCGGTAACGTTACACGTGTTAATAAACACACAGACTCACAAACTCACCTTCACATCGGTTATATTCAGGAGACTCACTGCGCCGAACCACAAGGCCACAGAAAAAGTTTTATTTTACATAGAGAAATCATAACATGATGAAGTTATTCTCTGGTTAAGGGTGACGTCATCATTCTGCGACGACGACGTATATGTTTGACGTTTTCAGCATTGTGCATTAAATTGTCGGGACTGAGCAAAAATAAACTTCTGGTTTTGTCTTCACAATAAAGGCACAGTGTAGGTTTGACTGAAAAAAGTATAGAATAGTCTATGTATCAGGCATATGTATGCATGTACGTGTTTGTATGTGTGTATTTTATCCTATATGTGAAGCACTTTGTAACTGTGTTATAAAAGGTGCTACAAATAAAGTTATTATGATTATAGTTATATGGATTATTATTATTATCATTATTATTATGCTTTAATTGTGCAGATTTTGTCCTGCTAATGAAGCATCATCGAAGTGAACTGTAAATTCAGAAGTTTACTTGTTACAGTTTCTCAAGAAATTCAGAATACCGAAAAGTTATTTGACAGAAATCTCAGTCATCAGAGTTGTTTTATTATATTAAATGTTCAATCCTGTGTTTTATGGTTAAGAAAACAACCATGTGAATTTTGATAGTGCTTTGTTGGCATAACTATAACTTCAGACACTAGTTTAAGACAAGTCAGCTGCATCTCTAATCTCTCTTTATATAGTTTATTTATTTATATACAGTTTATTTACGCACAGTTTATTTATATACAGTTTGTTTATATACAGTTTATTTATATAGTTTATTTATGAACTGTTTATTCATAAACTGTTTATTTATAAACAGAATTGTCAAAACATTCGGTCTTACGATATAGATTTTATTTCGAAAGTTAAGTCCCAACGGAAGTTTGATTGTACTGATAGCTTGATAATGAACCGGTTAACGTTGTGACCGACGGTGCCCCTCCAGTATCTGTATTTAGCTATTTGATTTGTGTATTTTCATACAGCACATCTTTTCGTAGCTATCACTTCTTCCATCGATGCAGTGGAGGTCGGACAGCTAACCTAATAACAAAGGTAATGCTGTTTTTATCTTTATCAGTTCCGAAAGTTAGCTTAAAGATGGCTAACAGCTAAAACTAGCTCCGATGTACTGTGTACAGTAGATGACTTATATTAGTGGTGTTGACGATACATAAACACGATACAGCAGCTTAACGAATACTTCCGAAAAGCTATTGCAGTCAGCATACGTGCAGTGCAAAAAAAACCCAATTATTATTATAGTTAAATGTATAAATCTAACTATCATTGGTTCCTTATTGTTCGATTAGTCTTTGCTATCAATTAATGGCCACTAAGATTTTAATGAGATGAGTCAGAAAAGGTTCTAATTATATTTCCAACGAGAAAGAATGAAAATAGCAGGAGTACATCAGCCTAATCAGTTTTACTTCTTATGCTGTGCTCTGTTAAGTTGATTCCACTGTAAATCCTCTATCTTCTTACTCTTCATGTGTCCTAGGGGCTTGATGCCACCTATTCCTGTCCTGCCCAGGTGCCAGGTGACAGCATGGATGAAGAAACTCTGGAGGCAGCCATCACTACCTATGTGGCCCAGTTGCAGCAGGTGGAGACAGCCCTGTCTGCTGGGCTGGATCCCTCTCAGCAGTCAGACCTGCTCAAACTGAAAGAGGACCTTAGTCAGCTCATAGAGCTCACGGAGGCCAGCCTGGTATCTGTCAAAAAGAGTCGACTTCTGGCCAGCCTGGAGGAAAGCAATGGACTACAGGCAAACACGTCAGAGGCAGCAGCTGACACAAACAGTGCAAACCCCGGTTTCGATGATCAGTTTGCTGCTTTCTACTCAGAGCTGGAGGAGGCTTCAGGTAGTAACTCTGATACCAGAGAGAGGGAAGGTGGGGTAGAGGATGGTGAGGAGGAGGAGGAGGAGGAGGAAGAAGAGGAGGAGTATGAGGAAGATGCACTCAGTGGTACCAAAGTAAGAGCACCCTACCGGACAACATGGGGGACACTTGAGTATCACAATGCCATGGTGGTGGGGTCAGAGCCGCCAGATGGAGAAGAGGCACAAGTCAGAGTGCTGTATGTCTATCCCACCCAGAAGTCTATGAAACCTTGTCCATTCTACCTAGAGGACAAATGTCGCTTCCAGGATAATTGCAGGTAAAGTACCATTGTGGTTTTTTTTTACACTTACACTTGATTTCTTTGTAATAGCAGATATTGTCCAGCAAGTGTCATCAGATGTCCACATGGCACAGCTTCAACCCTGACCATACAGTAGCTACATAGAACAGTCTGTTCTGTCTCTATTGATTTTTATTCTTTCTGATTATAAGTTTGTTTTTGTTTTTTTGTTTTGATGTCAGTTAGTTGTCTAAATGCTCTATCTGAAGATTTTTGGCAAGGAAAATCATGAAGATGAGTTTTTTGAGCATCATTAAGCAATATCAATTGAATCGCTTGATTATTTGTAATTCTCTCTATAGAGCACTTCAAAAGGCTTTTGTTATGTTGTTTATTGTAAGGTTTTCCCATGGTGAGGTGGTGTATGTGTCGGAGCTCAGAGAGTTCCTGGAGTGTGACCTCAGTAATCTTGAAGAAGGCTCTTCCTGCTTAGCACGACACGAGGATGGCATCTGGTACCCAGCCAAAATCACAGGTATTCCTTTGAGAGTGTACTTTACAGTAACTTTGCGTACCAAAATGTCATGTTACTGAGGGAGTCAACACATTACCATGCTGCTTTGTACAGTGTTCAGTGCTTATAATTTGACCAGTGAATCCATGCTAACTGAAGCTGATCTTTGCAAATAAAAGACAAATAACATCACTCACCAGTCAGGAATTGTGTTATTTCCATTCAGATTCATTTGTGACATGTCAACAAAGATGTTACTATTTGCTAAGCTTGCACGGGAGCTAAACACTAGCTTGTACCAAAGTACAGGCATTTCAAATTAGTGCTTTGTGCCACATGACCGAGGCTTGAAATGATTTATAAAATTCATGGTTTGATTCGACATGTTAAGGTGTCATGATTCTACACATATTCAGTATAAAGACATATTGAGCACTACAATCTATAAAATGTAACCCAGATGGTAAACAAAGCTGGATAATGGTTGCTCCAGTAAGTTTGTATGTTTTGCTGACTGGGAACGCTTTCTCTCGATGTAGACATTGACAGCGGTTTCTACACTGTGAAGTTTGACTCACTGCTGATGAAAGATGTTGTGGTCGAGGCCGACTGTGTTATCCCACCACTGAGAGAAGACGACCCGCTCTCCTCTGACTCAGACCTGGACGATGGGGATGATGCGGCTTATGCAAAAGGTGTGTATGAATGCTGCTCCCAGGTAAATCAATATTTGAGTTATTTGTATTCTATTTTACATGCCTATAAAAAGTCATATATTTGAATATGTTTGTTTTTCCACTATTTCTCCATTACTTAATAACGTTCTCTTTCTGCTTTAATTTTCACTTGCTACCCAACAGTTATGGACTCTGCTGTAGAATCCATTGTAACGTTAAATACTTCTCATTTTGGTGGCTGGGAGGCTCATACCAGAGGCATCGGATCCAAGCTTATGATGAAAATGGGCTACGAATATGGGAAAGGTAAGTGCAAGTGCACATTGTGAAACACATTTTAGATTCTGAAGTCACAGTAGCAAGAAAGTCCTGGTTGAATTTCCATTTAGCTTTATCATTTTCAGGGTCCTGATATTGTGCGTGTTGGCTCACTGTGACTCTGTCACGGCTTACTGGGACACTTAGAATAGAACAGGGCCGTTGTTATTGTTTGTAACAGCTGTGCTTATCATCAGTATCATACCAACTACAGGATAAGATCCCACAATAAGAACTTTAATTATTTCTGTTTGCAAGCTGAGCAAAATAATACAAAACAAGGGGGAAATGCTGTCTGATTAAACCTGGATGTAATGAACATTTACTAATACAGATTTTATACTGATTTACCACATTCACATGTACAGTACTTCTATTACATGATGTGTGATACTATGCCCTCTGAATGCTGCTGTTAACACTGTAGTTGTTGAATGACTATGTTTTTTTACCAAAAATGGAAAAAAAATGAAATAACTATACATACAGATATTTACCACATTCTAAGGTAACATTACAGGGGACGAAATCAGAATGGTTGAAAACTGGTTTTGCTAGTAATTGTGAACCGATGATTGAATTAAATGTCTTTTACCAGTATTCTTGCTTTTGTCTGTGTACAGATGTACAAAAGAAATAGTTGTGTGTTTCTCTTCCTCACTCTTTTGCTCTCTCAGGTTTAGGAAAGATGCAGGAGGGTCGAGTAGAGCCAGTGATGGCAGTGGTCCTACCCAAAGGTAAGTCTCTGGACCAGTGTGCCGAGTTAACCCAGAGACGCACCCACAGCAAGGCCGCAAAAGATGGCACAACAACGGGCCGCCCAAAGCGGCGAAGAAAGCCTCGAGAGTCCTCCGGAGGGCGCCGTACCGTCTTTGACTTTCTCAACCACAAACTAGGTGGCAAGAGCTCCAATTCTGCTGAGGGGGGTGCTGCTGTGCCTTCAGCAGCCACTGGGGTGGAGGCGTACAGGGGAGGGAAAAGCACCAAGAGGAGTCTGAATGTGAAGCTGTTCCAGGCTGCTGAGCGGGTGTCCCAGACTGAGAGGGAGATCCAGAAACTGACCGAGTCACTCAGCAGACAGACGGGCAGGTCAGTACTGGATTCTTTGCATGTTGTTCATATATTGTACATTCATGTCTAATCTGACTTCAGTGAAGGCTGAAAACTGATTTGAAATGAACTAAGACGTCATTAATAATCACATCAAACTCTTTGTCTCCGTTGATGCTCAGCAGCTGTTGTTCCTTCCGTTGGAGTACATACAGAATGTATAAGCAAACATAGCATAACATGAAAATAAATACATTACTCACACAGCTATTGTTTGTTGTTAAATATTAGCACACTAGTTGCTCACGAAGCTCTTGTCAAGTAAAGATGTTACTCATTTGAATTCACAAATAAGAAGGGTTGTGGGAGTTGTGTGAAAATGTAAAAAAGGTGCGAAGATTTGAGTTTAGAGTCACTGTTTCTGTGGCCAGCTCATTCTGGAAAGTGCAGCTAAGCCAACTTGTCTCCTCGTCCCTCCACACTTTCTAATATATTTCTTGTTTGTGTGTGCAAAGGGACGCATCCAGAGTGAAGCAACTGGAAGAGAAGCTGTCAGCGGCCCGCCGGCTGCTGGCCCAGCAGAAAGCCCAGGAGCTGTCAATCCAGGGAGAGCACAAGAAGGCTGATACACACAAGAAGATGACCGAGTTCTGAACTCAGTTCTCTCAAAGACTTGGAGGATAAAGGGAAGCACTGCTTGTCTGAAATGAACCTTTGTCCCTCGCCTACTGTCAGTTATTTGCTACACTGTTTTTTTAAAAACATTTTTTTTAGCATTATTGCTCACCGGCATCATGGATTTGGGCTGGCGGCAGAGCCAACTTTATGCAGAATGGATCATTTGCTGAAGATCATTTGTTTTATTTTCAAAAACTGAGCAGTTTATTGTCTGCGAACAGATGTTTGGTTTCAGATTGTACGGTTCACAATAATGTTACCAACTAATTTTTATTTGTAATGAACATTTTGTCTCAGTGCATTTTTCTTTTTCTGCACTAAAAACCATACATTTGGAGAATATGCTGTGCATTTTCCTTTCTTCACACTCACACCTTCACACCTTTACACAACTACACCCCAGTGTAAAAAAAAAAAAAATGTTCTCCACCACAGAATTTTTAATACTTGTAGAAAATGTGTTCTTTGTTATACTTTTCTAGGAGGCGTCTCAATCATTCTGGCCACAGGCCGCTCCCATGGTATGAGCAGAATGCCTCGACTTCAACTTCTGGCTGATTTTTAAAATTACATTCTCAGGAGTTAGGAGACCTTTTCCAAGTTTTGAAGTGAAGCCCCTCCAACGCCCACGCCTCTTGCCAGCTCATGCACAACACCTTTGAAACTACAACCGAAACCTATCTATTAAATAATGAATTTGGAGAGCAGCTTGTCTGGGCGGGTTGTGACTGCATCTACCTTGCTGCCTTTCAGACTCCAGTAAAGGTTGAAGTCGTGATATTAGGTAGCTGTAGATGAGGTCTTCCTCCATTGGGCTCATGAGGAACAGATGTGCTTTTATCCCTTTTTGTAATGCGCAAGTACCAATCTAAATGTGACACCTTATAATAAAAGGGTGAAATTTAAAAAAGAAAACACAAAACTACAGTTTCTGCTGCCTGTGTTCAACTTTTTAATGAATCCTTTCCAAAAGAAACAGAACAGCTGAGATATGCTGAAGCTTGAGTCCATGAAAGACAGCTAGAAAGCCGGTGGCCATCAGCAAGTCACAGCGATCCTGCTATCCCTAAGGGTAAAGAGATAGTAAATACCTCAAGTTAAAGCAGTAGGAGTAGCAGTAAGATACAGTGCAGTGTGGCAACCATCCATGAAGTCTCTGGGTGGACTCTGGCAGAGGCAGCCACACATGCAGAACCCCTCCGCTGCATACCCTGAGGGAAGCCCCACTCGTGCTCTGATCTGTTGAGTGGCAGCACTTTTAGATTGGCGGTGACTGCAGGGATCAAACTGAATTTGCTGATCATTGGGGAAAATGGTAAAAATGCAGTGTGTGTGTGTTGATTTAATGGGATCCCTCGGGGTGGGTCTGCGCTTCATGGTTTACCCCATTTATGAGCCTCGGGTCTCTGAGGGTATCACTGCCCAGCCAGCAGCAGATTTTCTATGTGTGTGTGTGTTTGTGTATATAGGTCTAGGTGTGTTGTCTACATTCTTGGGCATCTGTATGCGCTGCACACACATACCAACACCTGTCTCAGGTATGGATTCAGACTGGCCTATTAGTGGAGTTTTCACAACTAATCGGCACATATCAGAGCCTGGATTATGTGATTAAGGAGGTGTGATGGGAAAATTGATCGGGAGGCCACCTTGACTGATGTTTTACTCGTGAATTCTCACTAAGCTGTTTAACTAAGAGCTGCCGGCCTTTAGGGGTAGGCCTCTAAATGTGTAGAGTAGGTTGAGCTTTCTAATGTTATTCTACCTGGCTATGTTACAGATTTGTAGTCTAACTGATAGGCATATAAATGGTATTGTGTAATTGCTCAACCATATCATGTATACAAGGCCTAGCTGTCCAAACTAGTCATATCAGTTTGATATTTTCCAAATTGGAATTCTTTTTAGCACAATATTCACTCATGTTATACTAAAAAAGACTACTTTGGAAGATATCCACTTGTTTTGACTAACTTTTGAATGCTCTTTTTTTCTTCTTCTTCTTCTTTTTTTTCAAAACAAGGACTGTGGATTTAGTCCCCCATCACTTACATTAAAAATGCATTAGAAGGGGATCTTTTAATGGTCAGTATGAATAAGAGGAATGATTACAGCAAGCAAAACCTCTTCCAGTGTTCATATTGATTTGAAAAATTACGAATTTATCCTTTAATGTTAAAACAGGAGAAACGCAAAAGGATTTGGATATTTCAGGTTGAGTTTGAGCCACATTCACATGAGGAAATAAATCAGAATGGAGTCAGTTATCTATCAACATGATTTTTAACGTATCACACAGATCAGATTGTTCAGGTCATGATTATTCACTTAGTGTTCCTCTCCTTCCCCACGGTGGTGTTTGCCAACTAACAGAGAGTGGAAAAGCGCCAGTAGAGCCCTGCCAAGGGCTGCAGGCCCCCGCACCTGCCAAGGCTGATCATAAAGCGAGAGTTGGGCCCCAGCAGACCCTCCAGCTTGAATTTTTATTTCTGTCATCTGTTTGCGCTAATGGCAGACAACAGTTTGTGCTTGTACAGTAGATTAGGAAAATGTATAAAGTGTATTCATTTACGTATGCAGATTGGTTTGAGTGTAAACAGGGAATCAGATGGGGCTTACCTTTATGTAAAAGTAAATATAAACAATTAAAAAGGGTTAAGCTGAGTATTAGGGTCCACAGTTTGCAGTGCATCAACGCAAATATCAACAAAAAATATAAAGACATCAGTTTGTGTAATTTAAAAACCCACATTGTTGCAAGCAACATCCTAGATAATGTGTTGTGATGCAACAGAATGTTTTTATTGTGTGAAGATGTTGTCTTGACATACCTGATATAATAGTGAGTTTTGCTCTAGATGAAAAAAAAGCAAAACTATTGAAATATTGCTTGCAGAGCCCCTCATCCACATACAAGACATATATACATAACAGTTTATCAGGAAACAGCTAGCAGTTTTACCATCAGATTCATCATGTGCTAAGCATCTAATCACTGGATTTAGCCAGAGTTATTAAATTAAAACACCTCTCCATGTCTAAATTAATTATCAAAGCGCTGGCATACGTATCTGCAAAGACAATCACTTAATTGAAATTAGCGTTGAAGGTCATTTTTTCACCAAGGTAAATTTAATAACATGACATTTAGTTGTAATTAATAACTTTGTGTACTTGCATGGCATTTCACATTGCTTTGTTGAGGCAGCCAATGCAGTGGACCTTTTATTGAGCAGCACCATTTGACTTAATTTGCATTTGTACGAGTATTTAATACTGAAATTATGCATATGAAATCCCTGCTGAAAAGGCTTGTCTCATCATTTATTGGACATTAGATTGTAGCTTCATAAAGACCATCCTCATTTCATTTTGGAATTCAATTGACAATGTACCGCAGTATTGTGTTTTCAGAGAAAACTGGAGGGACAAATGGAAATTAATATCCGTTCATATATGAATCTTTGCATACAGACAAAAGGCTAACTTAAGCTCGCTTTTTAATATAAAACAGTTTTGAACTGATTTGGAGTTGCAACAAAGCCAAAATGCTACTTCAGTGTATTTCAGACTGTCATGGAATCTTTCTTGTGCAGATTATGTGCTGAAATCACTGCAGGTATTTCACCTTGTTTTAAGTGCTGTGACTCCATATTGTGCTTAATCGCTATTTTCTCCTGTCTGTGTTTTACATAATGATCAATGGCTGGTCTTCTGCTGAGCCAGTGGAATACAATAGTTTGTTGGCTAAGGTCAAAATTGAGGTCATCACTTTGGGCATTCAAGTGTAACGTTACATGCTTTGAAATCTAATCAAATCTGAGGTTTCACTGAGGTGGAACAGTAGGATGCAGATATATGGGAATAGAATTTATGGAAAAGAGTTGATGACTTGCTGGTAAATACTAATTTAATACTTTTTGATTTTGGTGCTTTGTTCATAAGGTGTTGAAAAGCAGTCGCACTGTATTATTGGTGTTGTTACTCCACTCCTTTTTGCACATTTTGTTTACAGAATGGACCATTTTCATTTAGAGGGATGGACTAAATTGAATTCAGGTTTCACAAAAAAAATGAAACATGACTTTTTGACTGCACATCCACAAAATGCAGTTTCAAATTTAAAAAAAAATCTATCTCCACATTTTACATTGGAAGTCAGTGGGGGATTGCGATTTTGTGATTGAAAGTGTACCCCTGTGTAACATTCATGTTTTGGTGTTCAGTAGCTGTATTCTCAGCTACGTCAGTAACTGTATTCTCACCTTTTCTAATTAGTCCATCTTATACGCTTAAGATTTAAGGAGGCTTGGTCTTTGCAGTGTAGGCCAAACATGTAGATCGTTCACAACTTTGAAAAGAATTTTTTTTTTTTTTTTTAAAAACCTCACTATTAAGTGATTATATGTATCATGTCATATCTTATTAACCTTTTATACTTTTTTAGGTGTAGCTTTATTTTACTGCACATAAAATTGATTAAAAAAAACACTGAAAAATGACTGTTCTTGGGTTGTGCTTTGGTGAATTGTATAAAAGAACAGTGACAAAGTTAATACACTTCAAATAAAGCATCAAAAATAAGTAGGATTTTTTTCACTACTGATGAATACTTTATGTACATACATCATAAAAAAACATCATATTTTTCTTGTACAGAACCAGTCAAAAGTTTGGACACACTTTCTTTGTGTGAGGGGATCACACACTTTCTTATTCTAGTGTGTCCAAATCTTTGATTGGTATTGTATATCTGTATGTTCAGGTTAACAAAATGTGCTTAATGTCAGGAGATGGGATGCACATTGCTGCAATTTTAAGAAATTAAAAAAAATATTTAAACAGGAAATAGATACAGTTTAACATAGCTCATGAGTATTCCGCTGTCGTGAAGAGCAAAGTCAGCTGCTCTTTGGGTTGTTGCATGTTTTGTTCTGTCATAAATATTTTATGACGGCATACAGTCACATTTCATAAGTGCACCAAATTATAGTATCTACCATAAAAACACTATCCAAATGGCGGGTTTTAGCTTTAAGCTTGTCATACCAGATTGACCATATAAACATATATACTTTATATTTGGACATGAAAGGTGAAATAACAGTTTTTTATGGGGATTAGGGGAGTGTAAAAGTCCAAAAATAAACTTTTTAAATAAAAATAGTCACATTTATTATAACAATATACCTCACTATCCTGACAGGTTTCAATTGACAATAACAAAATGAAGCAATTACTTTTCTGATCCATTTTTCAACGTCTTTTATTAAAACAGTTAATTAAAATACTTTGGCAATAACGTAATCAGTGTATAATAAGTGTAGACTGCTTTTGTGAGGTCTTACAATGCCATAGGAAACAATATTTGAATGTTACCCGATCTTGTCATGGATGTGATAGACTGCATTGCAATGTTTTGAGCTAATTGCTAACGTCAGCACGCTAACATCTCACAATGACAATATTAACATTCTGATGTTTAGCAGGTAAAATGTTTACCATGTTCACCATCTTAGCATTGCATATTAGCATGTTAACATTTGCTAATTAGCACTAAACACAAAGTACAGCTGAGGCTGATGGTATTGTCATTGGTTTTGCAGGTCATAAACTAAAGTGTTGGACAGTACATCAGATCAAAAAGTCAGGGGATCACCAAAGTTATTACAATTCATCCAGAGAGGGACATGCGTGTCAGAAGATAACTGGAGTCCAGCAAAGAGACATGTGTTCCTTCTGGGAGAAACGTATCCCAGAAAGCAAAAGGAATTATCAGCCATTCTGACCATGTTCTGTCCAGTGAATTCACTGTAGTGCCCTCAGGCTGGCGTTATTATGCGCCCCTTAGGAAAACAAACCGCTACTCTAAGTCCTTCATTCCTTCTGCTATCAGGCTGCTTAATACCGACAGTCATTTTAAATGAATGCCACATTCATTTAAACTTATGTGAACTATGACAGGTGTTTTTATCCTTGTTTGCTTTTCACCTGGCTTCTCACGTAAGCCTGCATTTACGGGGTGACCTGAGGGTGCCAGAGTGTTGCTGAATGCTTTACTCCACTTATGTGAATTATTTTGTTTTGCCTGCTTTTCATCTGGTTCCTCGTGTAAGCCTGCATATATGGGGCGACCCAAGGGTGCCAGAGTGTGTTTGCTGCTCGTGTTCCTTGTACTCATGTGCTGATCTGTTGTCTCTGATGTGTTGCTGCTTGCCTGTGAGTTTTTCTTTTGTTGTAGAACTGAATTGCCCTTCTGGGATGAATAAAGTCGTCTGAATCTGAATCTGTAACAAATTTCAAGACAGTCCATCCAATAGTTGTTGAAACATTTTAATCTGAACCACAAATGTGAACCTGATTGTGGCACTAGAAGAAAGGTGAGGGGATCACCAAAGATATTAGAATTCATCCTATGAGAACCATGAATGTCTGTACAAATGTTGTGCCAATCAGTCTAGTAGATGTTGTAGAGCTATTTCACTGGATAAGTAAAAACATTGACTTGCTGGTGGTGCTAGAGGAAAAGTCAGGAGATAACTGACATCATCAGGATTCATCCTCTGGGGACAATTAATGTCTATACAATTTCATGGCAATCCATCCAATAGTTCTTGTGATATTTTAGGCTGAGTCAAAGTAGCGGACAGACAGACAGTATTGTTTGTTTCAACATACTGTATGTTTACATTCAAGTGAGAAAATCCTGTACCAGCCATAGTAGTTATGACTGTTGTCTGTCAGGAGCACAGGAGGAAATTGAATGACATTATTATAGAGCCACAGACTCTAGAGAGGAAGGAGGTTGGGGTGGATGGATGGGACAAAAAGACATTAGACTTTAACACAGGAGACTGCTGTCCATGCCTTGTTTCCTACGACAGTCAACACTGATTTCTTTTAATCATAACCATGATCATTCCCTAACCTTAACCAAGTGGTTATTTGAACCCAAACCATGATCTCTCCCTAAACCAAGTCATTTCTGTGCTGAAACCTAACCAAACCCTAAGAAAACATGGTTTTCGAAAGCACAGAAAAACAATATAGTCCCGTCGATAATGGTGTCAGATCAGAAAACACTGAACGTATCGTTCTGGAGAGAATGGACCAACAACATACTGTGTCATTTAATTTGGAGGACTTGTTAACACAAAAAAAAGCATGCCAGGTCGGTTTCCAGACAATTATTGGGAAAAATATCCTCATATAAACCCTATATACAGTATTTCACACTATATCCAACTCAACATCTGCCAAGTCACTTAACAGTTGTAACCTTTGAGTGCAGAACTAAATTGTTCTTATCATTAGTGGTTTTAAATGATGTACATTTTTAGCTGTTGCAGATATTGAAAAAATCTATTAAGCAAGGTCACAAAAGTCAGGTCAGTATTAAAGTTAACAGAATGTGATGTTATTAACAAAATTGGGGAGCTATTCAATTATAAAATCCATTTTTAAATCAACGTCAGGTATAATACTTATCTTTCTATGATAATGATTTGCCACATTTTAAAACATCAAAATATGAATAATATGACATCTTGATTGGTGTCTTGCACCAATGGTACTATTAATTAACATTTCACATAAACCCAGTTGCTTCTTGCTCTCTGGCTTTTGCTCTAGACATGTTTTTTTTTTTTTGCTGAAGAGCATAAACATTCAGAAGTTATTTCATCATCAGCATTTCACCCCTTCCGCTATCTGCCACTGCAGGAAACCTCATTTTGTGCATCAAAAACAACTCTCTCTTTTTGTTTTGTGCAATAAAATCCATTAGATTTCCCATCAGATCTGATTGGATGGTGCACAGTGTAAAATGCGGAGTTGAGGCTGGTTTCCTTTATTTACGATAATGATACAAATGTGGAGATTTTGATATTCCCCTTTAACTTTAATGTCAGTGCCTAAAAGGAATGAAATGAGATGATTATGGCCTATTAAAATCATGCTTATCAAAAATTTGAATCAGGCCAATCACTCTACTTCTATTCTACTGATTTATCAAGCAAAAGAAATAATTAAATTGGCCTGTGCCTTTTTTGAGGTGGCCAGGGTTGAGGGAAGGAAGGGCTATGCATGACTGGAGAGAGTGACTTTAAACCCTCCTCCCCAGCCACCCACCACCCTCTTAACACTAAAGTGCTGTGGTAGTAACAAAGAGAATGGCTGAAAGAAATATTGAATAAATGTGTTTATTTGGCTGCTACAATTAGAAAAAACACGGAGCTGTATGTGTGCTTACCTAAGCAGTGACAACTGCAAAAAGCATTACACCTGAACACACACACATAGACACACAACTCCTTCCCAGAAAATCTTCCCACAACCTAACACTGAATAATCAAGATACTGCAGTATATCACTGACATTGTTGAGGAATGTTAAAATTGAGATTAAACCCAAACCTTATGCAGTCATATCAATATCTCACAATTCCTGCTCAGAGTAGAGTGTAGGTTTTTCCTGTGGTCTTTTCCACTGTTGTGAATGGGTCAAAGGCTATTCTTCACTGTTTTTGATGAAGGTGACAGCTTGAGCTATACAGCTCAATGTCAAAATGGAGTGGTGCAGAAGGATATTTTCGCTGTTGGCCTTTTGCCCTCATAAAGAATTTATATGCCCACTGGAATCAATGATAGATATTTCATCTGGTTTCTCTATGAGTAACCTTTTGATAACCTGGGGCAAGAGCAATGAGTGTGACTTGTGGTTCCTTTGAAAAATAGAAAATAAAGGGATAAATTACTTTTTTTTTTTTTTTTTTTACAATGTGAGACATGATCGTATCTCAGTGTTCTTGGACTTTGTTTTCTTTGATGAGATTTTTAGATCATTCCAGCCAGCCAAGGAGGAAGAAAGAGTCCAACAGATCCCAGTATACACACCAGTACAAACATCCAGAGGAATATCCTGTCAATGACCATAGCCACATACTTCCAGTCCTCCTTCACCTAGCAGAGAAGAGAAACAGCAGAGGGACATTTCAAATTTCACACCACACCACCTTTCTTTTTACCAGCTGTCAGTTTTCACCCTTGATTGATTTCTCTCGAATGGCTGATTTTTTCATTATGAGGCAGCTATCTCCTAAATGTCATTCAATCTTTACTTTTCTCTCTTATGAAAAATTCAAGGTCAAATTACTGAGGTCCCATTGTTTCAAATACTGGCTAGAGATTGAAAGTACATTACATGATAAAGAAGAGTAACTTTTTTACACAGTCAAAACTGAAGACTTGCAGTATGACACATAAACAGACAGCATGAGAACTCGGTAGTCTCAGTAAATTGTCTGATGGTCATTTGTTCCAGGGTTATGCAAGCATTCACATTTGTGTAACTTGCTGTGCAATATCGAAAGTTCTAAGGGAGGATATCCCAGTGTTGGCAGGGGGGATTCAGCCCTGATCTGCCCCAAGTGGATATACTTATTAAACCTCCAGGTACACAGAATATACACAGGAAAGTATAAGAACAATACTGCTCGCATCGCAGCTGCTTGTATACACTTATACATCAGTAAAAAAGCAACAGAGGACACTGTAGGAAAAACAAAAGACAATGTTGCACGTTAGGGCTGTCACTTTTTTGAGAAATCTGGTTTGAATTTGAAAGCAACCCATGTAGCCTACTGAACTTTAAAACATGGAATGGGAATTGATCTTGCACGTATGAAATATTGATTGTTTATATGGTATAACTGCATGGGGAAATAATGCAAGCATCAGAGAAGGAGAGATGCTGCTGCAGTGAGTGCAAGGACATGTTCGCTGTTTGTTCTTGCATTCACATATGTGGACGACATGTGTTAAAATTGAAACCCAGGAAGTGCAAGCCTTCACAGAACACATTAACTCAGTGGACAGTAACATGAGGATGTCAGGAACAATAGCTTGGCCTTTTTGGACTGCGCTGTATACATTGAAGAGGACAGGAGCCTCCACATTGGAGTATACAGGAAACCCACACACACAGACCAATACTTACTCTTTGACTCTCACCACCCACCGGAGCATAAGCTAAGAGTTATCAGAACCCTGCATCACCAAGCTGATAATGTACCAACAAGTGCCCAGGCCCAAGAGAAGGAGCACAAACATCTGAGGGATACCCCAACTTGACCTTTGCAAAAACAGCCACAAGATCCAGGAAAAACAACAACCCTGTGGTTGGTGAAAAAAAGAAGAAGAAATACAACAACATCATCATTCCTTATATGTCTTATATTATCTGAGAAACTCAGGATCATTTTTCCAACTAACACCACATCCCTGTGTTTTTCAAACTCAGCAAGACACTAAGACAGAAACTGGTCCACCCTTTAGAACCCAGAAAAGCAATCTAGTGTATGCAGTCCAATGCAGTGAGGAATACACAGACTTGTATATCAGGGAAACTAAATAACCATTAAACAAATGCATGGTTCAACACAGGAGGGCCAACTCCGCAGGTCAAGACTGAGCAGTTTTCCTACACCTGAAAGATAAGGGACACTCTTTCGAGGACGACAATGTGCATATGTTGGATAGGGAGGACAGATGGTTTGAAAGAGGAGTAAAAGAGGCTATCTACGTCAAAGTAGAGAAACCATCCCTCAACAGAGGAGGAAGTCTACGACACCACTTATCCCCCATCTACAATTTTGTCCTTTCATCTCTTCCCAGGAGACTTAACCATTCACATTTGGCCTCATCTAACAACTCCAATAACTGTCCTTTACACTTGGCCTCAGGTGACTCCAATGACTCTTAACAACTGTCATTACAACAGCCAGGAGCTCTAATGAACCAAGTGGTATTAATGACCTCAATAATGACCCCACAGAGGTACCTGGGACCTCCTGACAGTCAGTTAGAACTGAAGAAGCCCCTTGGATGAGAGGCGAAATGTCTTCACATATCTTTAACCAAGTCCAGCTGCCCTCGATTCAACCCTCCTTGGATGACATTTAATAGAGAGTAAAGTGTTTAATAAAAAAGCTGTTTGTAAACTGTGGTTTGCTTGCTAGGTGTGGCAGTTTATGTTTACAACTCTGCCCATGCTTATTTCCTATCCCTCCTGCTTTTTATATCAACGTGCAAGCAAGGGTGAAATCTGGTCTGACAGCAATCCATTCATCCGCAGTGTTTGCGCTGCCTCACTTGAGTGACAAGCTTACACTACAAGGCAGTTGCGTTTTTACAGTCAGCAATCACACAGAGAAATACAATGCATTGCCTACACTGAGAATTTTGAATTCAAACAGATGCTTACATACCAAATATTCAATTATTTTCCCATGTTCAAACAAAAAGTGACAGCCCTATTGCATGTGCTGAAGGGATTGTACTCATCCAAAAACATTGAATGGAAACTGGCAAACATTTAAGCCACATTAGGTTATAAAGAACCCTGTGTGACTTCAGATTTTTGCATATCTTTTCAAATATGAGCACTACAGAAAAATATTGAAATTGTTATGTCATTACCAAGGTTTTACTGGTTACGTAAATAAAAATAATTGGAGTCAACTCACTGAAAAGTCTGCATCCTCTGCCCTGAGATGATCAGCAATGTATTGAACTCCCTCTATGGCCCGTTGCACAGCTGGGGAAATAGTTGGAACTATGGCATCCTGCTCGGTATTCGTGTCTTTAGTGGACTCTTTTGTGAGTGTTTCTGCTAGGTGATCTGTAAAGGCTTGTTTCACTCGCCCTGCAATCCCAGTGGTCCCAGGTCCTTCATTGTGCAGACAGCAGTACTGGAAGCTGCGGGAGCGACACCGATGCCCAGTTCTCTGAGGAGGTTCCCTCTTTTGGTCACACATTTGCTCTTCACTGAGGGAGCGGCCATTCTGTGCCAGTGCATTAGGTTCATCCCTGGATAGGCTGCGAAGGGGGCCCAGTGGCAAAGTTGGGGGCAAGGACAATTGGGAAGAAGACGAGGCTGACGAAATGTGACCCCGGTGGAGTTGCTTCTCTGAGAGAACTGAATACTGACCAGTTGGGGACCGGCAGAAAATGCTAGTCTTCAGTGGATGATCTTTCTCATTGAGGTCGTCAATCGGAGAAGAGGGTGGAGAAGGGGAGCAGACCATGATGTTTGGACTGTTTGATTGAGTCTTTGGGAGCGTATTATCAATCTGTCCTATTTGTCTTAACCCTGTCTCTAACCCTGACCAAAAGGCCTGTGAGTTGCCTGTTGCTGATATAGTGGTTGGACGGTGCATCATCTCGATAAGTTTTTTGCAGTGCTGCTTGGCTGTGCCTGGAGGACGCTTCATGAAGAGGACCCGAGGCACCAAGTCCAAGAATACTCTCCGCACCCAGTGAGGCATGCCATGGGTTTGTGGAGATCGATGATGTACGTTTAAAACAAAGACAGTAATTATGATGGAGAGTGTGACAAAGACCATGGTAAACAGAAGGTATTCACCAATCAGCGGAATCACCAGTGATGTAGATGGTATTATCTCTGTGATCAGCAGGAGGAATACTGTTAGGGAAAGTAACACTGAGATACACAAGGTGATCTTCTCTCCACACTGTGATGGCAAATAAAACACCAGCACAGTCAAACAGGAGATAAGCAGACAGGGGATGATAAGGTTAATGGTGTAGAACAATGGAAGCCTCCGGATGATGAAATAGTAAGTGATATCAGCATATATCTCTGTGCAGCACTCATACTTTTTAGTATTGTACTTGCCCACTGCATTCATAATGACCCACTCGCCACTCTCCCAGTAGTCCATCTGGTCCACATCACTGGCCATGCTGATCAGATCGATCTTGGCACGGTCATAGGTCCAAGAACCAAATTTCATCTTGCAGCTCTGCTGGTCAAAAGGGAAAAATGTGACATCTATGCTGCATGAAGACTTGTAAATGGCCGGTGGCATCCACTTTATCCGACCGTCATAGAATAGGTGTGCCTTTGTGAGGTGAGTTACTGCAAAGTCGCCATCAGCACTGCAGATGAAGAATGGGATATAGAAGAGGCAAACACATTTAATAAAATGTACTTTACATTTTTGCTGTCATCAAAAGTTGCATAACCTTCAGTATTTTCAGCACTTTTTTTTTTTACCTTTGACAGAATCTGACAGTTTTTTAAACACTTAAGTATTGGGAAAATGATTCTGTGTTAGCGCTTAAGTCATTCATAAAACAACATGCCATAATTAGTTCTTATTACAACCAATGACTTCCATTAAGTACAAACTTATAGTATTTTTTATCTGAATGATTGACCAACTAGAAAAATTAAACTTTTTTAAATCACATGATAAGTGCAAAAGATACAAAATGCAAACGTTTTCATCACTGCTGATGTTCTTTCAAGAGAGAATTATTTTAATAAGGAGCTGTTATTTGAGAGAGCATCATTAGAGAATAATTTAACATGATTATAATCTTTTTCCATCTTTTATTCTCTCTCCACATACCTCTATTGGCTCAAACTTAGCAAAAAAAGGTATATTCTTAAACAGATATGCCAATGACACTCACATTTATATGTCTGTATCACCAAATGAGTTTCGTAAAATAAATAAAAGACTGCATGTGCCAACATTTCCTGCAATTAAAAAACAATAATACCAAAGTAATTGTTTTGGTGACAAGGAAGAAAGGGCTGAAGTAAGTGCTCAACTCTCTTAAAATCACTTAAAATCTTGTTACAGAATGAAAGCCTGCGTTTTGACCTAGTAAAACCTACTGACAAAGGAAACATACACACCAACACACACACTGGCCCTGTAACTTCGACTTGCAACTAATGCATGTTTCCCTTTAGTCTGATCCTGCATTACAACAATAAATTTAACCTAAATCATAAATCTTGGTGTAGTCATTGATTGAAACTTAAATCTAACAGCCACATCAAAGCAATGATAAAGTCAGCCTGCTACCATATTAACAATATAAAATGAATTAGAGAATTTATGGGCAAACAAGATCCATTCCTTTATCTCTAGGTTCAGGGCTATCTTAAAAAGCTCAGAGACATCTACAGCTTAAATCTAAGAAGCATATCACTCCACTTCTCAAATCTCTGCACAGGTTTCCAGTCTGTCAACAAACTGATTTTGATGATTTAAAATCCTGCTACTCACTGGTAAATCACAAAAGGATTAAGGATTTAGGATTGTTTTTCTCTTTGTACAGAAAGCAATTTTATTTGTTTCATGTCATTTTGTTTTTTTAGTCTCAGTGTCTTACATGAAACACTTTGAATTACCCTGTGTGTGTGGTGCCGTGCCTTGCCTTATTAGCTCCTAGCCATGGATATTTCATCATGAGAAAGCACAATCATATTTGCAATAACATGTGATTTTCACAGTTGTGTTTGAAAATTCTGTCATGCCTTTTTCTGATACAGTTTGTCATATAGATCAAGATTTCCCTTATTTAGAGTGAAATAAATTCAGCTACCTGAGGCAGTCACTGGATGCATTTTAACTGTGTGTCCCTTTGAAACACATCCAATTACGTTTCATCTTCTAATTCCTTGCTTAATGTATTGCTTTGTGCTTTGTTTATAACCACATCCATTAAGGCTGACCTTGTTCACATTTATTTTAGCTAAATTACTTTATGACATTGGCACAGGACAAGATGTTTGGCACAACAGCAGAATCTTCATGTTTTCCCTCCAGTCATGCCATCTGTTGGAATTAAATCATCAAAAGCTGAACATTAGTTGCTATATGATTATTTTTGCCTTGAGAATTGCAACATTTAAGATCCCAGCAACTGCTTTGTGCAACTGTGTGAACAGTATCTCTTGCAATATCTTCACATTAAAACACACAAGCTACTGATACAGATCCTCACTTGTTGTAGAGGACGATGTCGGGCCTCCAGATGATTTCCGAGGGAATACGGATAGAGGTGACATTTTCATATTCCTCCGGGTTCCAGCGGAGTTTGTAATCGTTCCATTCCTGTAGGAGAACATTTATCACATTTACATACTGTAGCTTTATATTGGACTGAATCTTAAGCAAATGTTTTGCCTCTCATCATTACGTACTTGCTTGACCCAGACGTTTGTGGTCATCATCTGGTTCTTCTCATCCTTATTTCATGTAAACAGAGAAGGAAATCGTTGTGACATTAATCTTCTTTCAAATTAATTGTATGACAGTCTGGATTTCATCATCACTTAGGTAGAATGTCTTTGAACATCTCATTTTCTACTAATTCATGTTTTCCAAGCATACCCTCTATTTATAAAGACAGATTAGTTGTGTAATACACCAGGAAAAATATATTTGGCAGTTTTTCATGCAAGAACACTCTCACTGTATGCTGCTTTGCTGCCACTGCTGGCAAGCTGCTTTCTCTAGCTCTTCCCCAGCAACATCTAAGGCACTGTCGGAGAAGACAACTTCACCCAGAGCTGACTCTCACTACCAGACATGTGGAGCAAGCACTGTCACCTAATTGTGTGTCAAAACCTTGAGAATCAGCCCCACAGAAATGCAGGCTACACATATTCAATCTTTAAGCTGCACCAGGCAACTTTGCATGTTTGTGGCTCCAAATGGCAGTGAAAAGGTTTTACCTTAGTCAACAGAAATCCTCTAACATAATTTGTGTAAAATGCTCATGTTTAAATCTCCAGAGCAGAGGGCCCGTAATGCAAAGATACCATAGGGACAAGAGAGAATAAAGATGGTATTTAATAGAGACCAGCTGTGTTTGGATTGCTGTTTAGGTGACAGTGTTGAATATTTATCACTGGTGTCCGTACATGACAACTGAATTTAATTTGGGAAAATAATGCAGTCTTCTCTGTTGTGGTCTCATTTCCGTTGATAAGTAAATTTATATTTATTTCTCTTGCCTGGTGTAACTTTGAGCTGGTTGCTATTGTGATCATAATGAATATATATGACAGAGAGGGCACAATTGAAGATATGTCATTTACACAATTACATTGCACCAACACCATCATAACATAATATTCATTATGATTAATCAACTCTTAAGAAAGACATCCTGTGTTTCAAGGCTGTGAGATTTCACTCACCACATCTATTAGCTGGGCAATAGAAAGTCCAAAGTGAACTAGCACTGTGTCTGAAGTGTTTTCCACTGGCCGGGAGAGCTTATTGTAATGTACAAACAGATCCTGGAGCAGCCTCTCTTCAGCATGGGCCCGGGGTCCAGCTTGGGAACAAACTGAGGGGAGGAGAGAAGAAATTAGACACATTAGGAAAGCTTTAGACTAATGACATAGTCTTTGTGTATCATTTCTTGTCTTTTTTAAAACAGTACACATTGATATTTGTTTTTAATACTGCATATTTCCACACGCTTCAGATAATATTGCTGATCCCTTGTGCTCATTTATTTTGCTTTTGTACAGACTTTGCCAGTAACCTTCTGTATCTTTATAAATACTATCAATAGTTTCTCTTTTTGCACATTCATCTATAAAATACAAAACACAATTTCAAATGCATAATATTAATATTGCATATATTTTCTACCTCCTCAAGTACTTTCATCTAAATTGGATTTAGCATGCAGCCATGCCACAGTAAAGAATCCACTGGTGTAGATACAGAATGTAATCTAAAAGGAGGGTGACCTCTATTATACACAGGTGGCATATGGTTACATGAGACTGTATCTGAGAGATGAGACAAACAGGGAGAGGGGGGTGGGGTGGGGTGAGGAAGATGAGAGGAGGAAAAGAGGAAGGATGAATCTAAATCTGAGGACATCCGTTGTGTCTCTGAATAGACGTGCTGATGGAGCGATCTGTCGAGACGTTTCATTCCCTCCCTTGCCCCCTCTTGCCATCTGTGCCTCGATGTCTCTTCTACTGCCGCTCTGACGGAGCAACTCAGTCACATCCCTTTCCCCTTTTAGAACCAGCTCACATAGCACTGAGGATGACCTAACAAGGTCCAGGAACAATTAAAGGGACGGGGATCGTCCCAAGGCTCGTACAGTACAATGTCCTTTGTATTCCGGGCTTTTTTTCATATTTAATTAGGGTTTCTTCTATCCTGGACATTGTGCATCTGTGCAGGTAATTCACTGGCACAGCAATAAATCATAGGCTGATTTATTTAACTGGCTTCACTGATATTTCATTATGGCCTAGCACTACTGCATATTTCAATGTCTTTCTTGTGTGTGGAGCATTATATTGCATATATATTGTTCAGTTCTTATGGTGCAAAATGTTAATTGGTATGGGAGCAGGGGAGGGAGGGGTTTATTACCCCACAATAATTAGAGTCATGTGATTACACAAGGGGGAAACATAGCTGTAGTTATTTTATTAGCTTTAAAGTAATTAGTTGTTAAGGTGAATCAGTGTTGCTGATATATATCTTAGACAAATATGCTGCTGTTCTAACTTGTCTTCTTAAAATAGGGACACAGGTGTTATTGTTATGCTGCTGGCCTTCCTCTCATGTCTCCCTACCCACTCAATCAAAGCTGATGGGCTGTCCTTCACTTGCCTGAAAAACTGGCATCCTCAATTTTTAAAGGCTGGGGATCAATATCTTATTAAATGGATATAGTTTCTTTTTTTTCCCCCACGTCTTCTCTTCCTATTTACCCCTGAATTTGTTTGACATGTCCAGACATCCAACAACCTTGAAATGTCTCTGTGTTTTCAGTTGAAAGAAACTGACACAGGAACCTTTGTTTCATCACATCAGCCCTGTGCGATATCTGTTGAATGCAGCTGATATTAAATGAAGGGACGCTCCAGTAGATTCTAAAGCAGCCTAGCAACTAATGGGTTTAGATGGGAGAGCCCACAGGCTGTCCTGACTTTGACAATGTGTGGGTCAGAGCAGTATTGTGTGCAGGAGAAAGCAGGTAACCATTGGATGAGTGTACTCTTGTACAGTGTGCTTTGTAGGACACCATGAATGGTCACTTAGAATTCACTTTTCATTCTGAAACCTTTCATTCCAGTTCTTTTCCTTTCAATCATGCCGTTGAATGAATGATATCAGTATTTATTTATGCAGGCAATGAACATTTAACAAGATACATAATGTGAATCATCCAGAAAAGTTCATAAGATCTGATGCCAAAATTAAAGTAAATATTACTGCTATTAATATGTATTCATCAATATTTTCAGCTTTATCCTGGTTAGTTTTCTACTGTAGAAGACAATTAGAGCTACTGGACCCAGTTCTGTCCTCATTTGATCAATGCACTATCATTGGCCAATAATGCATGAGCAGCAAATATTTTTTTTCATACAAGTGAGTACTGCTCTTATAGGCAGACAAAGCTTGTTACCAGGTCACTAAGCAACAGAGCTAGTTTCTACCCACTTATCTAATATCTAGAAAACACTCTTTATGTCTTGAAGTTTGTGTTTTTTTTACAGATTATATTACTCATCTTAAAATGAAAATCTATGCCTTTCTGAATAACAGAACTGGAGCTTCGTTAGGGATTGTTGGAAAATTATTGGGCTGGGTAGGGGTGCAGAATTTTGTATTTTATTTTATAAAAATGTAAGGTGCTGCCTTTGCTACATTTTCTTTGTGCCCCTCCTCTGACTTAAAAGAAAAAAATACAATACCCTCCTCCCCACATCTCAAATAATGTCTTTTTGGCATACACAACAAAAGAGTGGCACTCTGAGTAAAGAGCTGCTCAAAGGTTAAAGCCTTCTGCATCTAACCTTGTTGGTGCTGACAGAATATTGCAATTTTTTCGTCTCAGAATGAGAAATCTGTAAATGTAACCCCTGCTGTCATGAAAAATATAGATTAGCCTTAATTACAAATGAATTTCTTACCCCATGTCCCCCCTCTAATAATGTTTATACGGTCCCTTATGTTGATAAAGAAAACTAGAAATTAAGTGACTGTAACTGAAAGAAAGAGAAATGATTTACCTTGTGGAGGAAGAGTGAAGAAAAGTAAGCTCAAACATTTGTATATATCCATAGCGCCTCCACTAGTATCCAACTCTACGAGTGAACTCCCTCCAACATGCGCCAGACTTCAGCGCAAGTGGTAAGTCATCCCCGGAGGTGATCAAACCTGGGAATTCTGTCTTGAAACTGCAACTCTTCAGGAAGTTCAGATTACGTTAAAGAGCCAGATGGAAAGGTCATGCCGGTCGGTGTCAGTCCACGGCCTGGTGTTGTTCCTGGTCCCATCTGTCCATCTCTTCAGTTGCCCTGCTGTCCAGTCTGAGTGTCAGGATGAAGAACCACAAACCTGTAGTTTAGTTTCCCTGATTGAACACTTGAAAGTCCCTCCTCACTCCACTGGATTCCTTCATCCAAGTGTGGCTTATCCCTCTCTTCTCCACCCTCCCTGTCTACATTACTCCCTCCCTCGCCTCTCGTCTCTCCGCCTCCTCACCTCATCTCCCTCTCTCTCTCTCTCTCACACACACACACACCTCACTTCTCTCTTTGCATTCTGTCTTTCCCTCCCACTTACTTTCTCTTCTCCGCTCCAGTCTTCCAGTTGTCTCTCCTTCACTTTTTTTTTTATGAAGAACAGTGAACTTTTTTGTCAGTGTGTGTGTATAAGAAAATGCATCTGTAGAGAATTTCTTACCTGTATATACAGTATACATTAGCAGCGCTGTGTGTGTCTGTGAGTGTGTGTTTTGGCAGACCATTTATTTGTATGTGAGCTGTGTTGCAGTGTGCATGCAGCATGTGTGAGTGGATGCCTGTCAATGTCCAGCCTGGTAGAAGTGCCAGTGAGTCATAGGACCTCTGGATACTATTCAATCTCCTCTCTGCCCTGTTTCCCAGGAGCATATCATCCCCCCTTTATCTTACCCCTTCCTTTCACACCCCTGACCCTCACCTGCTGTCAAATCTTTTTCCATGTAATGTCTTGCACACAGACAGACATTTCTCTTTCTGTGCAACGTCTCTGCGCTTCGCTGACAGTCTCCTTTAGAGCTTTCATACGCCAGCAGAGCTCAGTGCCAAGGCTGGTCATCTATTGAGACAGTTGCACTTGCTTGAGGTGTGTTTACTGTCATTGAACATATATTTTACTTTTCCCCAGCATTGCCAACATGTCATGTTTTGATCACAGAAAGAAAGAGAAAATAACAGGAGACACTTTAAAAAACCTTGACGTAAGAGTCATGTTTACTTGAGATTGGCTGAGGAGGAAGAAGGCTTTTAACTTTCCGACAGTTCTTTTTGTGTTATATGATAGAGTGCAACAGAAGAGGTCCAGGTGGAGATATATTTTGCTGCTGTAGGTATCTTTGTCAGACATGCTTCTTTTCAATAACCACTATGAGCCCACTGAGAAAAGCCTCCGCAGTGTACACATTGATTTTTTCTAATCAAAGACATGGCTCTCTTGATCCGGTGATGACTAACAGTGACTTGACAGATGAAGAGATTCCTCTCACTAGTGTGCAGACACAGCACAGATGTACACTCTTACCATCAGAGATTTGATAGCTGATTATTTAGTTGGATTGCTGACAGGAGTCCAGCAGGAATTTGTAAGTGGGACAATGCAGCAGCAGGGGGCCACTGTAAGAGGAAATTTCACTTTCAGTAACGGGCAGGGTGCACAAATGGGCCACTTACAGCCTGGTGGCTGATACATACATCAGTTTAACTCACACCCACATATAGAAACATGATCTCCGTCTGTGGCCACCTCAGCTGATGAAGCTGACCATCTGTGTGTTCTTGCTTTTTTTTTTTTTTTTTGGAATGGTAAGGGAGTATAAGGGGTGGCAGTATTCACCTCTTGCAGCAACCTCCTAAATAATTCAACCTGTCCTGATATTGGAAATGCTTTAGTGATCCCCAAGCAGGTACTGTGACCTCTGCTTCATGGTCACAACCCAAACACACTTGCTGACCCTTTATAGCCATGTTTACAAGAAGTTGAGGGGGGTGGCTGTTGTATAAATGCTGTGAATTAAAATATAACTTGGTTACAGAGAGTTATCAAAGTTCTAATGCTAGAGTGGAACAATCCAAAAAAGCACCAAAAAACATAATCTGTGCAATGTAGTGGCATTTGATAATCCTTTAAATTCAGCTGGTTTACATTAAAGCCACTATATGTATTAGTTTTAGGGACAGCAATGCCAGTCCATCTGTTGGTCCACCACTTTGGTCCAGAATTTTCCACTAAGACCACCAAGAAGTTGACATCTTATCTCAACTCAAATGTCTCAACTGCTAGATAGATTAACATTGAATTTGCTTCAGGTATCCATTGTGCACAGAGGATGAATACTAAGGATTTTGATGATCCCCTGACCTTTCATCCAGCACCCTCAGCAGGTCAAAGTGTTCACTTATCCTGTGAAATATCTCAACATGGATTGGCATAGAATTTTGTACAGACATTCGTGGCTCCCAGACGATGTATCTTAATGACTTGGTGATCCCCTGACTTTTTCTCTAGTGCCACTATGAGGTTCATTTTTGTGGTTTTAAGTCAAATGTCTTGACAAGTGTTAGATGGATTGTCATGAAATGTGGTGCATTCATGACCCACTCAGGATGAATTGCCTTAACTTTGGCAATCTCTGAGCTTTTCATCTACCACCATCATCTGGTCAACTTTTCATTTGTCCGGTAGCTCATGAGTAAATACCTGTACAACTAATGACATTCTCAGCTGCCTTAGCTGCACTTTGTATTTCGTGTGAATGAGCAAACTGTAGTATTGCTAACATGCTAAACTAAGATGGTCAGCATGGTAAACATTACAAATGCTTAACATCAGCATGTTACCATTATCATTGTGAGCATGTTTGCAAGCTGACATTAGCATTTTGCTCAGAGCACCTCTGTGCCTAATTACAACCTCACAGAGAACCTAGCATGGCTGTTGACTCTCAGTCTTGTTTTGTGACTTAAGCATGTTTCAAACGATTCTGCGGGTGTTGGAACACTTCAAGCTGCACACATAGTGGCTTTAAATGTTTGTATGGTATGAATATGTATAAAAGCTTGTGTGAACTTGTGAAAGGTTACAATGCTTAGTGATAGTCATAGAAATCATGTTTATGCATCTGAACAGTATGTTCCTGTGTGAAAGAGAAACAAAGAACATCTGTTCATTCTGAAAGAGATCCTGCCATGTCTGTTTGGGTATAATCAAGCAAAGAGTAATCACAACAACTCCTAGAGGTTGGTGTGAAACAGATTAAAAAGTATTCGCCCCACTGTTCAGGGCTCACTCCTCTACAGCAGCTCGTATGTCTGTATCAAGTGTGAGTGTGCCATTCCCTGAACATTAAAGAAAGTGTGATAATTAAGGCTGAAATGATTCCTCGAGTAACTCAATTACTAAAAATCATCAATGCAAAGAAGCTTTGTTTAATCCATGTAACTATATACAGTGCACTGTGTTTCGCACGGATGATTATTACTGTTGCATAACGTGCTTATGCTGTGAACATATGACATGAAGATGTGATTTGATGATGCAGATTGCAAATCAATATGATTGCTAGTTGAGATAAAGGCTAGTAAAGAATGTCCGTTAATTATGGCTATATGTAATAGCTAGTTAAGAGCATAAATCAATGTGGTGGCTAGTTACGATGTCTGTGAATTACTAAATAATGGGAGAATTTTATTTTGAAGAATTTACAGGAAATTAAACGTATTCCTCACCAAATTACCACAGTGTCATTAGCTGGGCTAAAAGCTGGGCGACACAAAAACAAATGGACATATTTGGAGCTCTTCTTTCAGAAGATTAGAAGTAACACAGGTAGAAACGGCAAGAATGACATATTTGATGAGGAGCTGCAGACGACCAGCACACCTCCAACAGGTAAATATCTTATTTTACTTTGCCCTACTAAAAAAAAAAAAGGAAAAACACCAGCTCGACTCGAGTCATGGCTCAGCGTTACTACCCCCAGAACAATGGAAAAATGCCAAAACGTTAGCAGAGTGGAGCAGTGAACTTGCGCACTGTGCATGGGGCAGATGACCATATAAAAATATTTGTCATGGGCCGACGTCAGCTCAGGCTGAAAGTAGAAAAGAACGTTGGAAACCAAGCGTTCAGAGCAGCCTGGCCACATTTAATATGAACATCGGACATTGTCACACTATATACAGTATATGATGAGGAGGAAAAGCATAATATGTTCTCTTTAATAAAGCAAAAGTGTTTCTTATCCAGATACTCAATTAATCAATGGAATCATTGGTAGAATACTCAATTACTAAAATAACCGATAGCTGCAGCCCTAGTGACAATACTATATCGAGAGTTGTCTCTTTCCTCATTGAAGTCAAGTGCAAGAGGTAAATTGCCTCTTAAAACACCAATAATTCAAAACTCAAATTGGGCTTTAGGTTTTGGGCTTGAAATGGTTGATCCCCAGATTAGTAATCCTGGTAATGTGCTTCTGCTTGTCATTCTCTCTGCACTCATGGGGAGAATGTGCAGGACAGAGACACTTTAGTGCCTGTTGCTCCCACGTCTGATGTGGCCTCTGATGATACATACATCAAGAAATGTCTCAGCAATGATGCCTCAGCAATATCGGCTTGTATGGGAACGGGACTCTGGAACTGCCTATCACTAGCCTTACTGAAGAATACAAATGCTTCAAGGTAAGGCTGGACATGACCCTAACAGACCAACTCAGGATGCTACAATATGGGCGGCAGCTCCCAGAGTGGCAGCAGGCAGAGAGCGGAAACCAGCCAAGGCAGTGCAGCAGGTAAAATCCGCTCTCAGGTATGGAAATATTATGGGCCAAGTGCAGCATGGAAGAGGCAGCTTTGGGCTGAGCACAAATAGACCCAAATGGCAAAGAGCAACACCTGCCCAGAAAAGAGGGCTGTTGGCAAAAGAGATGCAACAGCAGGAGGAGGCAGAAAGATGTGCAAAAGCAGTCTCACAGGCAAATAGGGCCAATGGACAAGATGGAAAAACCTTGAACACTGTGGCACATACTCCCTGGCTGCAAGACCAGCCTCACCCAAGGATGCTTCACCTGGAGGCACAACCAGGTTCTTCTAACTAACAACAATGACATCTCTCCCCCCGAACCCTGGTTTCTGTACCATCAGGTAAGGTACCAAAGCGTTTGGCATTGTACCATCAGGAAAGGTACCACAGCAATCAACTGCAAGAAAAGAATCAAGCCTACTGGAAACAGCCCGGGATTGGAAGATGAAGGTCAATCTAGACCAGAAGCTCACCCTCCCACCAGAGATCATTCCAACCAATCTCATTCAAAACACCCCCATTGTTTTCACAACAATGCAACCTAATGGAGACTGCTAGGTCTAACTGTACTCAACGTTTACTGAGCATTTACTGAATCAGTGTTTCTCCCATAATTATAACAACGAGAACCCCTGTCAGGCAAAAAATAATAATTTTTTAATGCTAAAAATAACGCCAAATAATTCAGAAAGTGTTAGATAGTGTACAGATAGTGTTTGAGAGCCTCCATGCAGTGCTGTTCCGAAATGTGAGTCAACCTCTGTGTTGTTGCCTGGGAAACTCTTGGTAGTGTAGCTCCGTTAAGAAATAGGGCAGTGCACAATATTTGTGTGTAGCACGTGAGTGAGTGGTTGAGTGAGAGAGCAAGCGACAGAAAAGTGAGCGAGCGGAGCAGAGGAAAAGGTTAGCCGTAAGTTCTCAGTTTGGCAGTAAATGTAGAGTACAGACTACAATAGTTAGTCAGTTAAAAAATGCTGCAGCTTCTCAAGACCAACAACAGTCATGTCTGTTATTTCCCCAAGTGCTGGAAAAGTGAAGGGGGTTAGCGCCATAGTTAGCAACAATGGGTTAGCCTAACCTGAAGATGCTAAACAGAGAAATAGAGAAAGGAGAAATGTGCAGCTGCTAAGTTCACTCTCTTAGTTGAACATTATGTACGATTTCAGTCGACCAAGATTGACTACAGCCCTACTGGGCTGACAGTACACTTCTTGCCTTACCTGAAAAGTTTCATATTACAGCTTTATTCAGTGGCACAAGTATCCAAAACTTTCATTAGCCACACAGTGTAATCAAACCAATGATAATATCAGTGACAGCAGCAGTCTATTCTTATTCTGGGATTCACAGAATTAAGCCCCAAACCTTTACAGTTTTTTAACTGAATAAATTACACTATTACTATAAAAAAAAGATTTTCACAGAAGAGCAGTGGTGTTCAGTTCCTCAGTTGACTCCAAGTGATCAACAGCAGATATTGAGATTTATTGAAATTCTCACTAGAGGCTAATGAGACTTAATATGAGAATCTGTGATGAAATAAAATACTTCATTCAGCCCACTGCTAATCTTCAGCCAAGACATAACAACATAACAAGGACACATAGTGTCATACATTAGAAAAGTCATATATAGCTAATAGCTTAGTTCATCATACGTTTTGATCAATTCAAGCAATGATTGTCTTTCACATCCTATGTAAGCAGCTGTGCAATGTATTTTTAAAGCGGCAGAGTAAGAGTTGCATTACCCTGAGGTGCTGCTGTGCTAAACATAATAAAAACTGAGAACCTTGGAAACTTGAAAAAAAGAAGAATCATATTAGTTTTGTAGTATCTTATTTAGCTTTAGCATTTATATAGTGTTTTATTCAAATCCCTTTACTATTTGCCTCTCATTCAACCAGTCCCACACTAATACACCAATGGCAGAGAGCTACCATGCCAGGCACTGGGCTAACCATCGGGAGCAATTTTGGGTTCAGTGTCTTGCTTAAGGACACTTTGACATGTGAACAAGTGGAGACAGGGATTAACCTCCCTACCCTAAAGCTTGAGTGAGAGTGGTAGAGCTTAAGTCAAAAGGTATTCAACATAAAAACTGAGGCTCCTTAGCTTATTAGCTTTACTATTAATAAACTATCAATTAGTTAATTAGTACTGCTTTGCTAGTTACTTACAATGTTACTGTAGCATTAGCATTGGGAATATTCTGGTCAAACAATGAAAACAAGACCCCCATTTAGGATGGAACCTTTTTGTCTTTAAGAAAAGCACCTATATTAAAAGTAACAATTGGGAAGGAGTTAGGAGTTTCGGTCATATTTGTTCCCTCTGTAAATTTGCATTTGAAAGTTTTCTTTCAATGATAACTCCGATGTTCCTCATTATATCACTGGGAGTCTCCTATTTTGCGTACAATTTTAAGAATGGCAAACTGGTATTTCTTTAACACAATGCTTTGAGGGAGTTGTAGTTGACTTTTCTCTTAACATTTTGATGTACAAGTACTTTTTCCTTTGACTTTTTATGAATTAAGGAAGTCTCTCATAGTTTATACCAGTTTAGCCATGATAATTTTTTGCCCATCCAATTAGAGTTGCTCCAACTGCCAGCCACTTATTATTGTCCTTCGGCAAAAAAGAATAGAATATTTATTTCTCCCAAAATGACCCCCCACTTATTATGCTGTGTTACGCCACTATATGGTCATTAGCATTGACTGTATATAAATATGGACGACACATCTCCACTTCCTACTGCTATGCAAAAGTGAAGCCAAAATACCTCCTTTCTGGGGGCTGCCATCCTGCTTGTCCCGCCTTCTGACAGAGTTTTGAGAGCGGCTATCATAGCTGACAATCATGACCATATATATTGTCAAATAACTAATCAAAAAATAACTACTTGAACAAGCATCAGTGTGATAAGAACTACCTAAAATGACAGTAATCTTGTTTGGGAAAAATTTATTGGACATGTACTTTGATTTTTTAGTTAAGCCCATGTCCCATCCGCTAACATGGAAGGGGCAGGACTTATGACCTATACTGCAGCCAGCCACCAGGGGGCAATCAAGATATTTTTGCTTCACTTTTGGGGAGCTGTCATGATGTCCATATTTATATACAGTCAATGGTCATTAGCAATGGTTTAAGATTGTATGTCCCACATCGACATACAATGTGTAGTCCTGTTTGCAGGGATACATATATGTACATGACAACAACAATGGTGGAAGAGAGAATATAGATTTCATGTTAAGCAGACCACTGTCAGGAACCATGAGGGGATTGAATCATACATAAGAATAGTAGAATTATTGATGGGCTCCTAGTGAAGCATCTGTAGTGTGTTCCCACTGAAGCCAGCCTCTGTGAGGATAGTTCCCTGGAACACCCCCAGGATCTGAGATCACCGGGTCGGCTAGCACTCAACAGAGCATGTTTTGCCTTAGTGATTCACACAGCTTTCTTTGTTACACTCACACTGACATGCATCCGCCTTCAGACACACAAACCCACACAGACACAGGGATTCAAACCATGTATGCATAAACACCCTGCCTACTAGTGGCTGCCTAGATCACCTGTCAATCATGGCTAGCTGCTTCTTTAAAGAAGAGACAAAACCCCCTCTGCACTTTTGTTGGATTATCTGCGTAAAATAAATCGGTTTCACATCGACTCCTCTGTGAGTGCCTTGTAGGAATATGAATGAAAGGGTAGATCTTTAATCCTTAAATAATAATAGTGTTGTATTCTGTCAAATAGTACTCTTTTTGTCAGGTTTGCTTTTAGAATGGAGTCAGATTGGATGGAACTAGATGAATGCTGTGGGCAAAGGCAAATATTGACATAGTCTGATGCCAACCATGAACCCACCTGCAACAGCCCATGGGTGAACTGAGATAGTCAGTGGACAGGTACCAACAAAGATGGGGCACCTGAGGCATCTGCAGGGTAAATGCCATCTGTTAGCCACATTCACACAACCTTGAGTGCACCATCTCTGTTCATTTCTTTGGTTACATGAGACAAAGTGATGATAATTTAAAGGATGGGTTCACAATTTTTCAAGTCTGGCCTAAAACAATAGTCAGGTGCCCAAACGAACATTGACTACGTTTACATGCACAAAATATTCCAGTTTTTGCCCATATTCTGAAAAAGACAATATTCCTACTAAGCCTTTTAGATGGCTAATGAAAATGAATATTCCACTAGTATTCATATACATGCAGAGGGGTATTCAGGATTTCCCTCTGCTCCAGTGGAAACAGGAATCACATAATCTCTGCAGGCAGTGAAGTAAACCAGCGAGGTGAAAAACATTAATGAGCTGCTGCCTGATATTTACAAGTGATATTGATATGACTGATACGATAAATTTATAGTTACAGGCACATCCAGTACCCATGATGTTTACTACACTGCTGCATCACCGCAACATCACCATCAGGATAATAATCAAACCCCTCCATCCCCGTCGTGGAGAAGGCATACTCTGCTTTTCCAGCCTGCTCTGAACAGCTCTCCACTTTACTCTTGTTCCTCTCCTGTTCCAGGATATGTCATTTTGCCTGCACAGGGATAAACAGGCAAGAGGGCCGTATATCGTAAGCTGCGGTAAAAACCCCAATCGAGATGTATATTCCTAATGCACTGTATACATGTCCAAAGAATGCTCCTAAAACCAGAATAATACCAGCACGTCTTAATCAGAAAATGCTAAAATGCCTTAGAAATAAGGCCTAATTCGGAATATCCAAACGGAATATGCTGTTTACATGACCCAAATCAAATTCAGAGTATTGTCATATTTAGAAGAATAGTATTCTTCTAAATAGTATGCACACTGAATATTAGTGTGCATGTAAACTTAGTCACACATTTCTTGCTGTAGTAATTCCTTCTGGTCATACTGGCCATTAAGAGATTCCTTCATAATGCACTTTTAATGTTAGTGATCGGGGACACAGTCTCCACCCTTCCTCCTGTGCAAAAATGTATTTAAAAGTTTACTCGGAGCTAATATGAGGCTTCGGCCAACCAAATTAGTCAAATCAGGTCAATATATTTCAAAGTTACTTGAGGCACTTTTTAGTGCCAAATTCCCTGTTTTGTTATGATCCTTCCACTGCAGCTCAACAGGAAAACACTATCTGTCAAGACACAAGGGGAATTTTTTTTACTAAAAAGGCTGTAACTGTGGATGATTTATTTGACTAGCTCAGATGGCTGAAGCCTCATATTATCTTCAGATGAACTTTTGATTACATTTTTGCTCCAAAACAAGGACTGTGGATTTTGTCCCCCATCACTTACGTTCTAATTGCATTGGAAGAGGATCTTCTAATGGTCTGTATAAACAGGAGGAATGATTATAGCGAGTAAAACCTCTTTCATATGGGCACCTGACTGTTGTTTTAGAACAAACTTGTCAGACGCAAAATGTCAGATGCAAATCACAAGCCAAGAATGCTTCAGAATACTGGATTAAATCCTGATCATTCAGATATAACACTCCATTCTGGCAATATGTGGCTTGAGACTGCTGTTTGAGATCAATATTATCTTGATTACAGTGAAATTCAATAGGCACAAACACCATTAAACCAAATGACACTATGTCGAGGAACAACATAGTTATGCCTTTATATGTTCCATTCCATTGACTGTTGGTCGTTAATAGATTGATCCTCAACATGATATTACAGATCCATTAGAATTACATTATAAAGGTGTTCTTTAATGTCACAAGTTAGTAAAAGTAATGACAGCTATAGTAGAATACTGTAATATCTATGTTGGGTAACCATACATTAGAGAGTATTACTGGGGGAAGAAGGCATGTTCACATGGGATTTGAGAATTAAACATATGGAAGAAAATACATGTTTTTATAACATTAGAAATTGTTCCTCATTCGTTACTTGAATAGAATAAAGCCCAGGAATTTACAATTTCAAGAGAGAGAATTTCTTTTTTCAACGCTGCCTTCATCATTCTCCCCACACATCACAACTGTGCTCTTTGTGACACTTTTTAAAAAGAAATGCCTAGCCATTAAAACATATACAATAATCATATTGCATTGGTGTCGGCCAAGGCTGAAGAGAGACCTTGATATTTTATTTCATTTATCTTTGCCTCGTACATTTGACATTTTTAGAAAGATATTTAGCATTTATTTTCCCAATTACTGCATGTCACACGAACCCAAGTCTGCACATTGTACCTCTCTACCATGATTGAGATCTTTTTAAATACAGTGACTAATGCTTTCTATTCATAATGGCACTTCTCCTGCAATTCTTTAATCAAGAGTTTCATTTTAAAAATGGAAAACACCAGTTTGCTGATGTAGCTGATTCTACAAGAGAAATTGAAACACTGCTTTAGCAGACCACAAAATACCACATTTTATTTCCACCACATGAATGCAATCATCACAATTCTCTGTTAGCTTTTTTTTTTTTTTTTTTTACCATGAATGCGGAAATCTGTTTTTTTTCTGATAGCACCAAATAGTAACAAACTCCTACTAATATGCAGTACTTCCAAAACCTTAAATGGCCTTGCTCTTCCATTCGCCACAGAGTTAGTTATTCTCTATAAACATATTTAAACATGCCTAACAGGTGGTAGATCTTTGTTATTCTCTTAAAACTGCTAGGGGCAGAGGTTTTCCTTCAGCCTCCACCACCCCTCCTCTGTTCTGGATGACTTTAGGGAATCTGATAATATTGTTTTAAAGTCAATTCTCCTGTCTGTCCTTGCTGAAGGCAGTTTTAATCAGGGCATGCACCGTATATTTTTATTAATCTTGTACATGCGTTCACCCGCACGACTCATTTTAAATCAGTCTCTACTCACACTCAAAACGTAGGACTTCTATGCTCACACTGTATGGATTCATCAACTGGTCAAAGTGCAGGTGCTCCCACTGAACATAAACATGGAGCAGAAAAATTGCTGCAGATGGCTGCGATTATGTGGACAGAATTGTCTGCTCTGCAGTTAAGTTCAGTTTTATTTCTATCACAGTGCAGTCTCAATCATGGCTACAGTTAGCCACAACATGTAAAATACCACTCCAATAATATTACAACAAGCTCTCTACAGTTCATAACAGATCTTTTAACGACAGCCATGTGGGAAATCAGATGTTAGAACTGCTCAAACTGTGAGACAGCTAAACAAGAAATCCATCCATGTGTCCAAAAGGCAAAACGCTGACCATTTAGGCAATCAAGCAACACAACCCCCCAAAATTTGTCTTTATTCTAAAATTAGTCAGGGGTTAAAATCAATTTGTGGTTAAAATCAGGCTTAATCAGTACAGTGTCTGCCTGGCATTAAAAGTGCTGTATAAATTATGGATGTGACTTTTTGGTGTCACAAATCTCAAATGGTACCTCTATCTCTATCTGCTGAACTGAACCTAACCACCTCAAATATATCCAGTGCTGGCTGAGAAAAAGGATGGTTCTCTTGCTTTCAGTCTGTTTGAAATAACAAATACGCATAAAAACATCCTTAGGGTAACTGCCCCCCCCCCCCCCCTCTCCACCCACACTGGCCATATCATAACAGACATAGACATATAGTTCTAAAAAACTGGGTACCAGTATTCCTTTAAATGTTTTCTAGAGTGGACCTGCAGATTGCTTATTGGCACTGTGTACATGTTAGACAGCAGCACTCTCAGTGATCAAACACATAAAACTGTGTGTTTGAACAAAGACAGGAATATACATACACACTGATTTTGTCAGATTTATATAACTGTGCTTTGTGAGAGTGGGAGCATGTATACAAGCCTTATTTCCACTCCCACAATTAGCCATAAATGGATAGACATGCTGTTAAAGGATAGGTTCACAATTTTTCAAGTCTTTCTTAAAACAACAGTTAGGTGTCCATATGAACATTGTAAATGGTTTTGCTTGCTCTAACTATTCGTCCTGTTCATACTGGCTATTAAAAGATTCCTTCTTAATGCACTTTCAATGCAAGTAATATGGGACAAAATACGCAGTCCATGCTTTGTGCAAAAATGTTTTTAAAAGTTTATGAAGCTAATATGAAGCTTCAGCAATCTAGATTAGTCAAATCAAGTGGATATCTTAAAATTTACTGTCTTTTTGGCTGGATCAGCTACAGACCAGCCCTGTAACCCCGAATGTCCGTCTGACTCACTGAGTCCCTGACTCACTGAGTGATGAAGTTACACCATTGGTCGGACGGCCTAGTGTTGGAGTTTCCCCATCGGCTATTGCTCTTTCATAATGAATCAGTATGAACAGTTTCAATTATGTCCTCAGGGGGCTGGGATACATGTGCCTGCTCCACCAGTCTTAAAGCTCAGAAAGAAGCTCAGTTTCCCCTATTGTGAATCCCATAGCAGATGTCATTATGCACAGCTCTGGCTATTTATAGCCCTCAAATCATTAATTCGCTACATGTACAAGTACAATCACCATTCTTAAATGTGAGAAAGGATAAAATGAAAAGATCATAAACGCAGAAAAATAAAGAGATGCCTCAAATGTAGAATTGATAACCAAAAGTAACTGATAAGCAGTTTACAGATCTCTGTGTAGGCTTCAATAATATCACACAATCAGTAAATCTCTTTATCAATCCAAATAAACACAGATGCTTTATTACTACAATGTTGTTCTTATTTTTCCATCTCCAACTCATTATACCACCCCTGGATCTTTTTTAGAAATGACATGTTTTTATGTGCAGGAAATGATGTACGCATGTTTTTGTGCTCATGCATCATTAATAATTCATCAATTGTATGAAACATTTCTATAGAACTGATCTTTAAACAAGGATCACAAAACATGTACAGTCAGCAATCTATATATATATATATATATATATATATATATATATATATATATATATATATATAAATTTAAACAGTTAAGCTAATGCATAAGTGGGCTTTATGGAACTCATGTATGTGGAAAGATCATCACGTTGACCATAATTATTGGCAAGGTCATGTTGCCTTAGGACATTGTAATTAGAAGTAGGCTTTCAGTGGTTTTGTTGAGAATATCCACAGTAACCTTGATTAACTCAACAGCCACCTGAGGTTTAAGCTAATACGGTAAAATCAGTTTGTACACAGTGGCTGCAGCAAAAATTTAATTACCATTTAATTACAATACACAAAAGATTCTAGCTTTTGTATCCTCTCCTGAAACTGCTGACTCAGTGTTTTCCATTCGAGGGCATGTATGTGTTATATAACACCATGTATACAAGACAAAGCTACAACTTAAATTTGGAGAAAGACTAATTCACATCGATTATATAATGAGATTAATTATAACATCAATCTAGTCATGCCCCTCCCACTTCTCCTCTCTCGCTTTATCTTGCTCTTTGAGGTTTCAGGTATCAGCATGGTCCCCCAGGGAGAATAATCTGTCAAAAACGCAGTATTGCTTTATATGACACATGTTTGCATCATAAAGAGAACATGAACGCTTAGGGTACAGCATAATTACAAATGGGAAATAAGGGACAACTGTAAATATACCACTATTGTTGCTAACCCAAAGTTGCATATACATCTGTCCTGGTAGAAGACCATCCTCTATAATGTTGAGTTGGCTTTTTGTTTCTTTAATTTGTTCATAGTGCAATTCCACTGACCAATATGAAAACAAACAACATATGACAGAGCACAAGACAATAGGGAAAACTAGACTCAAACAAATTGAAACAAAAAGAGAGAAAAAAGACAAAACAGCAGCTAAAATAATGACAAGAATGACAAAAAAGCAAACAAACAAACAAAAAAAAGGCATAATGTTTGATTTAGATTTTCTTATTGTAGTACGCATGTGTTTAGGTAGGGGTGTGTGTGTGTGTTTGTGTGGGTGTGTGTGTGTGTGTGTGTATGTTTGTGTGGGCGGGTGGCTTTTCTGTGTGAAAGATATAGAGGGGAGAGAGAGCATAAGGGGGAGACAGTATTAACCAAAGGAAGAAAGAAAGAGAATAAATAAATAAATAAATGAATAATAATGTAGCTACAGCGCTCTGTTGAGTTGGTTTTAACTCTTTGCGTCATGAAGCCATCCTGCTGCTTCACTCTGCAAGTCTGTGTCTCATGCGACTAAGACTCCACTGTCTTCTTTATCTCTATCTCACACACTGTCTTACCTCACCTCTGTGTCTGTTTGCACTGTGCTGTGTGAAGATCTAAAAAATAATGCCAACTATTTAATTAGCCGCTGCTATGCAAAGTAATCCTGGATTTTCAGAGGAGTTGCTTAGAAAATTTTACAGTAAAAGCTCCAATAAAAATGGAAAAGGAAACCAGTCATGGCAGATGGCCACCCACCTAGAGCCCAGTTCTGCTTGAGGTTTCTTCCTGTTAAAGGGGAGTTTCTCACTTGTCACCAAGTGCTTGCTCATGGGGGAATGTTGGGTCTCTCTAAAATAAAGAGTACAGTTTAGACCTGCTCTATGTGAAAAGTGCCCTGAGATAACTTCTGTTGTGATTCGGCGCTCTATAAATAAAATTGAATTGAATTGCATAGAATAAATAAATTGTTTGAAAAGCGTGGTGCACATCTTGTGTAATTTCTTCAAATGATATGAGTTGGCATAAACATTCCTATCTACAGTATATTCTTAGTGTACATTCACACCACATGATGTTTACTAGTTTCTAGGAGGTACCGATTCATTTGTATGCTTCCACTTGTGTTTAGACGAAGTATATTTACATAAAACTGATGCTTCAGTGAAAGTACAACAGTCATAATGGTGTGAAGTGTGTATGTGGAAAAATACTGGTAGATGTAAATGCATTCATTGTCATTGTTTAGAATGTGTATCTTTCTTCTATAAAGGTTACAAACATGAGCTGAACCAAAACACAGGTAATTTATTAAAGCAAAAACTCACATAGCGAGAGGCGCTGATATATAAATCCTCCTCTAGCTCCGCTGTGATTCAAGGAAGAATCCAGATGAAGTGATTACAAAGTGAGAGAAGAATATTGTGTGGGTTAAGTTTTCATACATGTTTTTATATGTGGAGATACATTGCGTTTTTCTCTCATGTTTCTTTATTGCCTTATAATTGAATAAAAAGTAACGTTTGCCAACAATATAGCCATAAATCAACTTCCAATAATCTTCACATAGTAAATTGCTGTGATAAATATTTGCTCCATGCATCATCTCAATGATATTGCTGCAGAATGTGATATATCTGGTGGATGTGTTTGGAGGATAGTGTTGTATGTGGGGGAGTATGATGTGAAATCCCTGGTGTGTCAGCAACATATCAATAAAAATAGCTGAGGAGGCTCCTTGGGGAAACAGTGCAGGGGCACAAAATGCCTTTTTTTTTGAGAGGGGAATTCAATATTTTTTAAATTTTATTTGGCATTTATGTATACAGTAGAAATGACTTTAAATAATTCAGACATTCCTGTTGTAACTTACTTTTTTAAGGTTTAAATTCCAGAAATTTGTTGAATAAAATAATTAAACAATATTTTGTCCAAAGTACGATTATGACAATGGTTGGGTTTTTTTTTCTTGGTTTTTTTTAAATGACTACCACTGTGAGACAGGGAAGTAACACAGAGTTTCTCAGACTTAAGGGAAAATTTTGATCATGCATCAGCTCCATCTGCCAATATTTCCATCAATATTGCATGCAGTCTCATACCTTTTGCATTCCTAATATTTGTCATTTCACCAGTTGTTGTGCAATATGTCAAAAATCATCTAACAAAGCTACCCATGAGGTACAGAACAAGACAGGGTGTTACCAACCTTCAGGCACAGACCCAAGCTGAAGGTAAGAAAGCAGACATGGATTGAAGAGGGCCTATGCTTTTCTTTTGCCCAGGGACCACAAATCATGATGTCATGATGAAGAAAACTGCTGCAATCTTGGAAATATTATTGAAATATGTGTTAATATACAATAATAAGCAAGGCAACACATCCTGCTTGATTATGCTTGTGAGTATTACACGCCTTTGAATTTTTATTTTCAAATCATTATGCATATCAACATATCCTTACTTTAAGCATCACTATATAAAAACACACTACTTCCTGCATTTGGTCTGAATGTTGCGGCCGAGCATGAATTGGTACTGCAGGCTTGTTGCATATGAATGTAATTCATAGGAGACAGGGTGGAATTAACGAGACGTCTCTAAAATGTCAAGTGAATTAGGGGAAATCTCCAATGCATATTAAGAGTCATTTGTCTCGGCCACAGTGAACAGTCCACACAGAGACGCCAGGATCCTGAACAGCCTTGACTGCCTCTAGCATGTTGCAATAGGCTCCCTCATCCATCACAAGTCAACTTGACAGCACACAGTGTGCCTGGATGACTTCTATGACTGTTAGCCTCTGATCCCTCCTGGCTCTTCCTACTGTGTTTCCCAGCATGCCATGCATAATTTTTTTTCCAAATGGTGATCTATCAATGACATTATTAGCACAGGTAACATTTCACCATGCTATTGCAGTGCCCTCTCCAAAAAGAGGCTGCTGTCCATGCACCATAGCCACATTTGTGCTAACCCCTTGTGTTTTGTGATACTATCAAAGAGTTGATTACTCTTCCTGAGTTTATGTTAAAGAACTTTTAATTGTTGCTACTGTAAATAACAGTACTGTATGTGGTATCTTTTTTGTAATTCAGTGTCTATTGATTTTGTTGGGCAATCAATCAGTCCATGACAAGATTCATGACAAGAAATTCACATTGCCCAGGGATACACAATCCCCTATTGTGCATGCTGGTTCACTGTCACCCTGGCATGACTTACAGGGACATAAATACAACAGAGCCATAGAGCCATAATAAATATTAGTAACATCTGTGCTACTCCTACCACTAGGGCAGTGGTGGCTTAAAGGTTAGAGAAACAAGCTTGTGACCGGAAGGTTGTTGGCTCAATCTCCGGACTGACATGATAAATCTGGGTGGAGAAAATAGAAATAGCAGCACCTGCCCCTCCCTCACCACCACTACCAAAGTGCCCCTGAGCAAGGCCCCCAACCCTAACTGCTCCAGTGGAACTGCTCAGTGGCTGATAGATCAGACTGTGGTTGTGCTTTTCATGTACAACAAGTACAACAAGTACAACTGCTTTCAAGTGTGAATGTGTGTAACTATGTGAATGTGATCAGGGCGTTCCTGCAAAAGAGAGATTTCCTCCCAGTGAAACTTCCCTGAATAAATAACATTTTGATCTAATTTAAAACTATGTCAATTCAACAGGTCTGCTGTGGAAAAGGCCTCCTGATTAGATTCTTTCCTGATTAGAAACAAGACGTTCTGTCTACTTTGGTTTCATTGGTCCTCATCGTATTCCTCTGTGCCCTCAGAGCACTTCTGGGCAAATTCGGCAAAATTCAGAAATACATGGAAAAAAATACTGTATTCCGCTGGGCATAGTTCTTTTTTTCCTGTGCTTCATTGTGGTTTAAAATGTGTTCCTGAATTTGCTGCTGTTCATTTGTGTCAAGCCTTAATAACTTTAATAAACTTAAAACTGCTATGCAACTCATTGTATGTATCACATGGAGGTAATAGTAGGAGGCAATGGTAATATTACATTGTTAGTCCATCACAACTCCACCTCCTGCTCCACTGAAACATGAAAAATAATAATATTCAGCACTGCTCTTATTACCAGACATGTAGCTCAAGTAGGTGCCCACCAGCTGGAGCAACAATAAACATAATGGAGGCTATCTCATTTTCTCGTCCTTCGTAATAATGGAAGAGGAAGAGGCTGTCTGACTCCAGGCAGCAAGGCTCCTCAGAGATTGACAAGGAAGTCATTTGTGCTGCTCAGCTTTTTGGGGTGTCAACAGCCCAAGGGCTCGTTGTCTGCAGTTTCCATATCCACTTTATTCAACCGTTGAAGACAATGTTGGAAGTTCAGTAAAGCACATAGACAGACTCATCAACATTCAAAGAATCTTTGTTCCTCTGAAAAGCAACCAAAAATACTGTATATGTATTACCAAGAGGAGAAACAAAGTTTTCCTTTCTCATAAAGCACCTTAAAGTACACTGAATACTGATTGTACTGGTAAGTCAATCAGAAACAATACTCTAAGAGTTGGATCTCCAACCCTCAGTCAACTACCTGATATAGAATGTGTGCACTCGCTACGAAAGTAATAGTTAGAGTGAGTCTCTCTGTTGCTTCTCTTTCTCTACCTTTCACTTCCCACCTTTGTCCTAACTTTTTTCCTCTCCTCTTCCTCTTTCTCTTCCTTTCACAATCTCTCCCTCTTTGGGTCCATCTCAATCTGTTACCCATCTTCTGTCGTATCTTCAGTGTAAGGAGGGTCAGGGGGGTGTGTGTACATATGTTTGTGCGCGTGCGTGTTTGTGTGACTCGTTTTTTAACAATGTATAGATGTCAACAACTGCTGACAACTTAGATATCTCAAAAACATAAGAAAAAAAATGCAAAAAGTTTTACTTCAATGAGGTGGATATTTTCATATCTTATTGTAAAACCTGCCGTCAATATTTTAGAAAAATCTGTAGTCATAATTTGCTTTCAGAAAACACACTAATGACAAACACCTGCATTTGCTATGAGAGCAAGGCAGAGCCACTGCCACTCACATTATAAAAGACTGTTTTCATTGCAAAACCATAGAGATAAGTTATGAAAAGCTCCACCAACAGCTGCAGTAGACCAAAATACAAGGTATTTCATTAAAGATTCTTTGGTGGTAGTGTGCCTTGGTAGTCTACTGGTTAAGATGCATGCCACATACCTGTGATGTCTGTGGTTTGATTCTGGCAGTGGACCTTTGTTGCATGTCACCTCCCCCTCAATTCCTGTCTACTCTAAACTGTTGCTATAATAAAAAATGTCCCCCAAAATATATTTAAAAAAACATTCTTTGGAGGAAAGTGAAAGATTTTTTTTTCCTTTTCCAATTTTTTCTGTCAATTCAGATCGGCCAATTGGAGGCATAGTGGAGGATGACGTTTAACAGTGAACCTCTTCCAGACTTAAACCAGAACAAGCTCACAGTTAAGGGTTCAGGTTGCTTTAAAAGAACCAGTCTGAACAATGTGCCATTTGCCAAAGACAAAAGTTTTTATACTTCTCTCAAATGGCCACAGTTGAAGACATATATCCTCCTCCTGGCTGCATCCTTCATCTCCCTCCAAGAACTCTGACTTTTGCATGTTTTTGTTGTCTTAACACAATTGTACAAATGGGAACAATAGTGCACACACAGGCTCTCCTCTGTTCCACAGGGTTGCACGCATGAAAAGCAATGGAATTAGTTGTGTGAATATTGAAAAAAATAGCTTGGGAGAAAGTTCAACTCCTGTCTATATGTAAATAAAGGTGAGGTAGCTACCTTGCATGGTACTTCATCTCTGGTGCTTTTTGAGCATGTGGACTTTCTAGACTATTAGCTGTTCTAACCTCTCCAGGTGGTTTCACACCTTGACACTATCACTGTGTATCACTTTCCCTTGAATTTCAAAAGGAGAGTTTGTGGTTGGTTGTAACTGCATCACTGCAGAGCCACACATTTGACAAAAATTGTCAGCACAATGCAAGTGAGGCAAAGCTTGTTTTTTATTGTTTTTGTTGTTTCATTCAAAGTCAATGACGGTTGGTGCTTTGACTTGCAGTTCATGGTTTATTTTAGACATGTCTGCATGTAAGATGAGACTTTCCTCTAGTCAGCAGAACTGGAGAGGCCTCTTAGATGTCTATAACACTACAACTTCCGTCCAAATTAATTTGATCTTGACCGTAATTAAATTGTAATTAAAGAAATTGTTTCACAACATTTTGAAGTTATGAGGATAGCTTTGTCATCTGGGGCCTGTTTCACAAAAGAGCTAATCGAGCACTGCTCACACACACGTTGCTGAGGGTGGCAGCATCACATTTCACTAAAGACTGCGTATTGTAGATAGATTTGCATATCCTATAAGACTCTCGCATTGTTATGTTTTTAGTAGTAAAATATGTCGAAATGAGCAAGAATAAATGATCTCATGTTGTAAATTGCAGCTTGGATGTTGCAAACGTGGTGAAGTGGCCCCTATTTTTTGCAATGTTGCAGTGATGAACAACACTGCACTACACTACATGAGGACTGAGCTGCCCATTGTCTGGTGTCTTGGGTATTCCTTTCAAGAGTCTTTGGCATGAAATGTTGGAGATACTGTCTACTTGCGCAAGGTATTTTTTTGTTAGTTTGTTTGTTTTATGATGATCTTTTATTTATAAGAATAAATCCTTCTGGAATGATGTTGCACCGGTTCATTCAATGTGAAACAATTGGCTAAAAACAATGGATAAATTAAAAAAAATAGCAGTTGCTCTACCTCTCAAGAGGACCTCGGTACTGTAAATCCCCTGTGTGGTACCAAGCCAAGGTAAATTTAGAGGATGATGCTGGTGTTCATCATTCTTGCTGCACTCAGCAAAATTGTGGACAACAGATACCTGGAATGAAAACACATTTCTGTGCTACTTTTTCATGATTAGATTATTGTGTAAACTTTTGTGTCATTTTTTCAAAGACAAATTAGGTCGTACAAGTAAAGTTTTTAAGGCTTATATCATTGGACCCAATTGACCCAAAGAAACTCTTATAGTTTATTTAATTTATGAAGCTGAATTTGCAGGATACAGAGCCCCTAAAGTCCCAAAAGGTGATATTTTTTTATCTTGTGTGCACAATATATTATCTTGTGCATACAAGATAATTATTTTGTGGTAACAAGTTATTATCTTGTGCGCACAATATATTATCTTGTGCATACAAAATAATTATTTTGTGGTAACAAGTTATTATCTTTTGCGCACAATATATTATCTTGTGCATACAAAATAATTATTTTGTGGGAACAAGTTATTATCTTGTGCGTACAAGATGATTATCTTGTGGGAACAGATTAATATCCATACAGTAAAGGCATGATAGGCCTATTCTTTGAAGACCACAGGGGTAAGCTGCATTTATAGCTTTGAATAGTTTGTTGATTTCTCAAGTACATTAGAAACATGGTGGCGTTCATGGCTTTATTTGAATAGTCAATTTTCTATGTTTTTTATGGAGGCCCTAAAGTCTCCCTAAAGACTTTAGGGGCTCCGTAGCAGGAGACTCAAGTTATTCTGAAAAATAAAATTCAGTTCTTGAATGGGGAATAAAGCATTTACTATTCTGATGGTTTAAAGCAACTCAATAATGCATATGTGTAGTAGTTTATGATAATTTTATATGGTATACATATTATCACTGTAAGAGTGGCTGTAGTTAGGTTAGTGAGGGTACATTAAATACTATCTCCACACACATCTTTCTGACTATAGATAAATTACTTTTCACATCACAGCTTGAATAATTCATTTGCTTTGGTGATGTTTTCCTGCAGATCTTTAAATTGGCCTAGACAGATGAAAATGGAAAAGAAAATTGTTTTTTCTGTAATTGGCATCACGGTTATTACACTGCAGTGGTGTATTTTTGTAAATTTGTAAGATTGTTCCAAGATAAAATATCTGCATTAATACTATTTTCTGCATAAAACAAATTATTAAAATAACATATTACCTGAACAAAATTGGTACCCCACCTCTTTAATGATCCATCTGTAATTTCCCTGTTGTTTTCACTAATGCCCAAAGACTGCAGAGTACCCCATTTTGATAGCTTTAATGAAATGGAGAATACTTAAGTGCAGCCTGAGTGAGGTCCAGTGGAGTTGGTTTCTCATCACTACCTTCAAATATTCTCAATAGATAAGTGCCAGACAGAGACACAATGAGGAGACAAATGACCACATGACAAGTGCATTCAACAATTCCAACCTATCCTGGCTCTTTGTGCTGGAAAGATAAGTGTTTAATGCAAATGACATTTTTGGCCAATCAGTCTATTTTTAGTCATGCAAAGATACTTTGTGATGCAGTTAATTCAGAGTGCTGTTTCAACCAAAGTCCTTGGTCTTTATATACACCTCTTAATTCATTTGATGAGTCTTGGGCACTCATGCCTTCAGGCTCTTATCCAGTAGCACTTTTAATTTAATGGAAGTTGTATCAGCAGTGTCCCAAATTGAAGGCTCAACTGTGCAGTGGGCAGTAAATAGCCAATATTACACTCTGGTTCAAAAGCTCATGGCAAAAGTTGTATGTGAAGAAACAGAATTAGTTTTGAAATAATGTTAAAGACTAACAGAATGTTGAGAGAAATTTCTACAAATATTAAATACATAATGACCTTCATTTCTTCCCTAGTAGTCAGGGCACTTTTTAAGGAGGTAAGGGGGAAACTGGAGCACACGGGGCACCGCAGACACCAGGTGTCTCCTGTTAAATTAGTCTTGGGTTGCAACTGACACATGGATGTGTTTACAGGTACAGCTAATGACAAGTGCCTCCTCATAAATGTAACTACAGTCAGATTGATGCTTCTTTGTCAAGGTGTTCTCCAGCTAAATGCCTCTATTTTACGATTTCATTTATAGTTCAACTTAGAATTTTACTTGACTTATTGTAATTTAGTGCCAATGCCACACCAGATGTATGTGTCATGCATTATCGAGTCTGCCAACCTGTTTACCATCTTTCTTTCACTTTGTGAAAGAAAGCGACAGCAAGGACAAAATATTTGAAACGTATTTGCCAGATCACAAAATATACAGTGAAGCACAAGTTGCCTACACAGGGCAGGTTGAGAAAAAGTTGACTCACCAAGAAAGTCAGTTACAACACCTCATTACAAATTATTTTCAACATTACGTTATTGTTAGACTGGTGATGGTTTCTTTCAGAAAATATTGCACAAATTCAAACAAGCCAGCGTTCATATTCATGAGTGAAGCAAGCCTCAGTTCAATTGTTAACTAACCAGTGTCAATGGAGTACAATAAATGATCAAAATAAACTTGTTGTTGTCTCTTTCCATTGTTTTTTTTTGTTTTTTTGGTTGTTTTTTTTTTTTTTTTGTCCTCGTCAGTCATTTTTGGAGGGCAGAAGATTTGATTCCTCCAATTTGGACGCCAGCTGTGATAATAATTGCGAGGTGAGTACCTCTCTGTCAGTGGAGATGGAGAAGATGGATGAGATATTAAAGATGGATGAGCGATAATTGTGTTGCAGAGCTTGACAAGACTTCCTGGGGTTCCTCATTGCGTTGTCCCTCGCCACCTACTGTGGTTTGAGGCACACTTCACAGCACTGCCATTTTGCCTGGTACAACGTGGTGAAGTTCATAAAGATGTGTATTACTTTTTTTAGATTAGATTTAGATATTGAACTGATATAATGAGGTGTACCTGTTATTTGAACTGTGGACATATACATTTAGCATTATATATAACGTTTTCCTGTTTAAAATGGCTGAGATGTTATCTTCTTCATCTGATTTGGGCTTATTTGGTGCTTTCACTGATGCTTCAGTAAAACAATTGTCAGTGTCTTTACTTTCACACAGTCTCTTTATGAATGGGGCCCAACAGTCCACTTTAGTGAGAAGTGAGAAGACGTTTCAGCAACGCAGCAATTTCTGAAGAGTCTTTTGAACACATTAGTGCGTTTTTAAGTATATCGCCTTTCCAAGGAAGACGAACTGCCATAATTATATGTGTATCTCACCCTACCTTAAACCTCAAGATTTTTATATTCTACAGCAACTCACCGCTCTCCCAAATAACTCTAATGCATCAGAGGTCAGAGTACATCTCACTAGTTTTCTCCAAGAGAGTGTCATAAATCATTTCCAATCCAAAAGTGATGACTAAAATCTCAAAGAAATGTCAGAGAGGCAAAAAAAAAAAAATTGCTGAGTTAAATATTTCCATTTCCAACTATTCCATGTCCCCCATGACATCTGAAAGCTTAACTTTAAAATTATCCATCCTCAGTGTATAACTACTTTTCAAGGCTACCCAATTTATAAGCATACTTGGCCAACAAGTATTGTGTCCCTACTCTCTTATTGATCGTGAGCCAAAAGCTTGGAAGCTCTACTGGAATCAGTCCAGACCTTGAAAAGATGAGGGACGCTATGTTGATTATTCCTTTTCAGATCATGCAAACAAACATTCTTCTGTATTTCTATTAGTCTTGCATTGATAAAGTATGCCAATTAACTGGTTTACCCTGTTTGTGCAATATATACATGTTATTTACCCATCCTGTACTGTTGTATTCCTGAAGGCACGCATCAACCACAACTGAAATCATTAGTTGAGGTTGATGTGTGTCAGCATATACTGTAGCCTAGCCTGCTTTAAAAACAAAAAGGCATCTGTGCTTATAAGACACTGGACTATTGGGATTTACTTTCCACATCATTGAAGCTACACTGCTGGCTGGATTTGTGACAGGAAGGCAGTGTAATAATGCGTTTAAAGCTTTTACTGTTAGAATCACTAATCGCAGGTTAGAATGAAACCTAGACAGGTTACAGAAGTCACTCATTACTTAGAACTTAATGGTAAAGACTTAACAGTAAAAGACTGGTATGAAGAATGATAAAAGACTTAATGGTACCTTTAAGTCAATCATAAAAACACAACAGAGCAGGATCAATGTTTTGACCATCCTGATTATAATGTGCACAGGAGCTCACACCACTTTGGGCCTCATTATCTCAGAGGTCTGTCAACTCCCACAGAAGTCCTGTACTGTGAAAAAAGGCACTCTGACTTTATTCCCCCAAAAGCAAGACAATTGGCTCTGTAGCAAACTTTCCCAAAAATCCCAGGTGATGTCATCAAGGTTAACTGGGAGTGGTCTTGCCTTTTTTACTGGGGACGTGGAGTTTGAAAGACATGGGCATTAAGGGAGGATCTAATGAAAGATGCCATCCATTTGCACTATTCAAAGTGTAGTATCCAGGGATTTGGAGCTTGACCCATAGTAGGGCATAGAAGTCATGCTTGACTTCTACTAATACTTAATATCATAAAGTCCCCCAACTTCATAATATTGCAATTGCCCTTTAAAACTCTGCACAAAAACTATTGCAACCTGTAAGACAAGCAAATATACCAGTATATGCATCAATATAATGGCAGGACCACTGGACAATAAACTGAATGAACACTGGAAACAGAATGTCTGTAAACATGTATGGAAGATTTAAAATGCCTAAATTTAAACAAATCAAACAATGAAATAAAGTCAAATACAATGCACATTATTATATGTATTTCCTTTTTATGTGTGCATTTACTGTGTCATCTTGTGTCATATAATTAAATTAAGAATTAAATTAAAACATTGTGCTTCTCAGCCCATCTCAGCCCCACCTGCACAAGTTTAGGGCTCCAGGTTATAACACAGGTAACAAGTTTGCTCCTTTGCCTCCCATCCATTCAGCCAAAATTATTAGTTCAACCTGCAAACTCTCAGCTCCAATCATTGACAATCCACTCGCTCATGATAATAGCCTCTTTTCCTTTTCTTGATGACAACATTGCCCTGTCTAACTGACTAAACACCCATCTAAATTTGCTTCCCTCAAACATACAGTACACCCCTCTGATCTTCTTCAGTTCTGTCCTTACTGCCCACTGTTTTAGTCTTTTTTCATACACTCAAGCAAAATGACAGCACTCAATATGATGTATAGAAAAGTTGCCATGAGTTTTTTTTTGTGTCATATCACTCAAAACCACTTCATAGTTCAAGAACTAACAATTCTTCCTGCTTTTTTAGAAACCTACACTCTTGGCACCAGACTAGTTCCACCATTTTCAGTCACCATGTTCCTAACAGCAGCCTCTCTGAAACCTTCAAGGGTGCAGTGCTCTACAGCTTCCCTCTTCACATACTTTCTTCCTACTCGGCAGGATGGAATTGTTTCAAGACCTTTCATTTGCCCTTTTAAAAAAATCTTTTTATGTGATTTCAGTCATGAGGTTCATCTCATATACCCAGAACTACTCCTCCTTCGAGCTTCATCCATTCAGGTTTATCTCAGTGGCACAAATTTCTTCTTTAAAACCGCTCACTGATTTTCTCTGACCTTCAACTTCCCATTTCCACATCCATTTGCTTACCAAGGAATGAAAAAATAACTTTCTCCTCCACTCACCAGCTTCTATTTCTTCAGTTCAGACCTCACTGGTTGCAGCTCATTTTAACCACTGTGAAACTACATCAACTCAACATATGCCAATCATGCTTCTCTCCAGGATCCCCTCTTAATCACAAAATCAGCACAGGTCACCACACACACTTTAACCTCTGCCAAGTTTTTAATTAGAGCTGGCACATCTCCAGAGTATTAACCAAGCCATCCATAAGTTGTTGAATTATTTCCTATTAGAGGCAGAGGAAGGAACAAGACCATGCCTTTGCCTCGCAGTCATCGGACTGCCAGATTTATTCTGCTCAGTTTTTCACTCCATGTGTCTCGCTGTCTTTTCTCCTCTTTGTCCTCTTCAAAAGGTCAGAGCCTTAAAACGGCTGAGGTTAGACAATGCACTCACGCGATGTCTCTGTGGGTCCTGCTTTCCTGGCATCCCAACTTCTGTACATTTGACAACCTCCTCACATTCTGCTTTTTGAATTCATGAATCAGTGATTTTAACTGTTAAATCATTTCCCAACTGAGGCATCTGATAGTTGATACAAATTCTTGATTATTATTTATCTCTGAGATTTAAGCTCATAGTTAAATTCCCAACAGCTACCTTTAGGTGTTGCCATCAGATAGTATCACTCATTCCTACACAAAAACACCAGGCAGGTCCAGGTTAATCTGGGTTTATCTAAGATCATCAGTGAGGTTTCCCCCTAGGCTGTGTGTACTCACACTCAATACTAATGGATGTAAAAGCAGCCAGACTGACAACTAGATCTTCACATGTTCAAGAATGCTGCTCTGTGGTCTAACTTTCACATGGAGGGGGAAAACAAACAATTCTAATGATTATTACCATTATACACATTTTGCATGGTGTCCAGGCTCTAATTATTTACATACTGATAATTTGCTCAAGCAGGTATAATATGTGTATAATATGTGGGAAGGTGGCCAAGGACAGAGTCACAGAAAACATTTTACAATATGGGATATATGTGTTGTTGGCAATCTGGTGATCATGATAAAACCTGTTTGTCATCCTCATTCTTGTGAGTCCATATGTGCCGTCGTTTTAGCTCCAATATGCAGCACATTCTCAATGCAGGCTTTGGCTTCTTGCCTGCAGCTGCAGTCTGATGATGTAGAGTTTAACTTCAACAATGTTAATTTAAAAGTTCCTCTTATAAACACATAATTAGCTGAAAACTTTTCACTTATATTGTGCTTTAGCAGCATTGTTTATTTGTGAGTTCAATTATGTTTGTTTCCTTGGAGTTCAGCTATGTTTTGTTCATTTTGCTGAGAAGAATTTATTGACTCAGCGACTTTAATGGACTCAGCTACTCTTCCCATTGTTTAGTTGATTTCTGTTACATCTCCATTAATTTAAAAGCTTTCCGAAGACAACTGAGTGTGATTCTTATACGGTAGTAGTATTTGCAATGCAGTATTTATTAGTTGTGATATTTGTAGTCACATATTGGTAATGTGATGTGTAAACCTAAATACCCAAATGTAATTATAATTTCTTGTCATTTATGATGTACTATTTTAAGTAAGGTAGATCTTGGTTTTATCTGTGGCCTACAAACACCTTCAGAGCATAAACCAGCTGCCAGTTTGTTAAACATAACCAGAACTACTTGTAAAATGGAGCGGTGAGAAAACTGGGGTCTACGTGAAGAGCCATGAAGATCTCATTTAGCTTTAGTGTGTCACATTATCCATTTCAATATCCTTGACCAAACTCTTATTTATGTGGAACGTTCTAGAAATCACAAGATAATCATGATTGGCATCAGACATCATCACATCAAACTATGAAATGAATATCTGTCAACTTCAATTTGGGCTGAAGATTTCAACTGTAAGCAAACATTTGTTTCATGATGAAGTTTAAACCAAATTGTAATTGCAGCTGCCCCATAGGGATTTTCTTATTTCCTGTAAACCCACATCAGTTCTCTACTGAAAGATATGATTCATTTCCTGAATTCAAAGACGATGAAAGTCAAGGACTATATATATATATATATATATATATATATATATATATAAGCTGGTAAATATCCTGAAATGCCATCAGTGCACAATAGACATGAGTAATACTGTCTCTTCAGTTTTTTACATAACTGTGATGCACACTTTAAACACACTGTATGTGCTCTTAAACTGTATAAGCTCTTTAAAAAAATTAATAATAATTAAAAAAAAAATGCAGGCCCGTTCTTTCTTAGCATTCATGAATGGAACTGAAACTTTTTCCGCAGTGTTGGGCTGCATGGACTATACCACACTTTTAGATGTACAAACCCATGTTTGTGGATGTGTTTTGTCCTCACTATAGCACACACATTTGAAATGCCTTACACAAGTTAATCCTTTACATGTACTTAATTATTCTATTTTGGGTTGACAATTATTTGCCACACTAGGACCATGGCTCAAGGGATAGTAATGTTGGTCTGTCACTTAGTCGACCATTTTGCCCCAGACTGAAAAATCTCAACAATTATGAAATGGATTGCCATGAAATTTAGTACAGACATTCATGCCCCCAGAGGACGAAACCTCCTGAATTTGGTGATCCCCTGACTTTTCCTGTTGAGCCACCAGCAGGTTGACATCTGTGGTTTTGAATGAAATGTCTCAACAACTGGTAAATGGATTTCCATCAAATTTGTACAGACATTAATGTCTAGCACCATCATCAGGTCAAAATTATCCAATGTTGTCCAACGTGTAATGACATCCTCATCAGCTTCTGCTGTCCTTTGTGTTTAGTGCTAATTAGCAAATTTTAGCGTGCTAACATGGTAGACACCTGCTAAACATCAGCATGTTAGCGTTGTAATTGTGAGCAAGATGACATTAGCATTTAGCTCAAATTACTGTGCCCAGTACAGTAGGCAACAACCTCACAAAGCTGCTAGCAGGCTGTTGTGTTTCTGAAGTTTCAAACCATGGTTAAATCTGAAATGTATTGCATATATCCTTAACTTCAAAGACAGCTGCTTTTGGACAATTTATTTTGAATAAAATGTATTAAATAATTCATATTATCTCATGATCTTATGAGTAGACCTATAATGTCTGCTGGTGATTGTTGAGGCATTATTTAAACTCTATTACAATAAATTATCATAATTTAAACGATAATATATATTATTCATATGTACACAGCTTTCTGATTATCCTTTCAAAACATGTTCACATGCAACCACAGTTGCATAGTTGTGACTTGCTGTCTAATAACTAGTATATCAAGCTAATTAGTCAGGTCAGGTTATACATCAATAAAGTTGCCATATCCTTCCTCCCATCTGATAAATGGATGCCCAGACTTGCTTTTGGCAAAAGCCTTTAGGGAATTAAGATCAATCCAATTCGGTAATTGTCTGATGATTAATGATAAGCTGTGCACACTCAATTAGGTTTAGTCCAAGATATTATTCTCCTACAGGAACCAATATCTGGATTCCCTCCATTTTTTTATACTGTTGATTCAGAACTGGAATATTTTCCTTTTGGAAGAACAGCTCACCAGAATCACATTTACAGGTCTTCACAAGAGTAGAATAATAAATTCCTGTATGTGACAAATGTCAAGCAATTTTTCATCTTTCTTACGTCACACACTTATAAAAATCCCCCCTTCTTTCACATTACATATCCATCCTAAATTATATATTATTTTATATGTATGCATCTATGCTTTCACACATTTATATCTTAATATAAGAGCCACAGTTTTTCATTGGGCTATGAGATTGACAACCAATTGCAGTAAAGCAGTACAGATTGCCCTTGTCACTATGCACACCCTTTGTCTGAAATGCAGCCAATGTGTAATGAATCTAAATTCTGATATATGGTTGCCAATGTTATTTACACAACTGTTAATCCCCACCCCCATCATCATTATGGACCCATGTGTCTATTTGTGTGTGTGTGTGTGTGTGTGTGTGTGTGTGTGTGTGTGTGTGTGTGTGTGTGTGTGTGTGTGTGTGTGTGTGTGTGTGTTATACAGGGACAAAGGAAGGTCACATATGTCTGCCCTTGGTGGACATTGATGGCATTTTGCTGATGTTAACCAACACTATACATAAATAAAATGTTTACATGGAGACCACCAGGCCAGACCTGTACACAAACACAGCTGGTGCCAAGGACACAGAGCCATTTCTTCCTCTCAGCTGTAAATGTAGAAAGTCATCTCTAGTAAAAAATTTTCATATTTGATCTGATCTCATTTAAAGAACAGCATGTGAGTTCATTCATTTACACACTTGACGTACAATCAATCCAAAGGGCATCAGAGTCATCTCTTTCTTATGAAAAACTGAAAAGGAAAGGCTAAAATTAGTTTAAGTGTACAACAAGGCTACGGGATGAGCAAAATTTTTATTGCATTCCTGCCAGTGCACTCAATGGTGAAACATGTCAACACACATACCATTACCAAAATGCATACAGCCCATCTGTTTCTGGCCCCTCTCTTGACAGGTCTCTCGTAAGAGTCGGATCACTAATGGTTTCATTGATTCTTGGGTCTTATCATTCATCACCAAAGGGTCAATGTCCTGCCTCTATCTAATGGCACTGTTTAAAACACAAATCTCTCATGTTTGAATAAATGTCCCACACAGATGGGCTGAAAAAAAAAAAAAAAAAAACCAACGGCATTATCACTGCGCTCACACAGAAAAATGGCAACACTGGGGAAACATTCAGATTGCATTGATTCGTTTGGTGTTATGTTACATAAACAATGTTCCACAGCTAAATTCTGGGTCTGTTCTTGGTACATTGTTGTTATAAACTTTATTTTCCATTCCAGTTATTGAAATGAATGATAATATGAATGTCTTCACTGCAGAATAGATGCAATTTAAAACGTTTATCTGTGCTGGTTGTTTGACCTCTGGTCCGTGCTTTGGGTGGTCAAGACGTCTGCAATTCCCCAGGTGCAGCGGGAAGTAAATAAGCCTTAGGTGCTGTGTCGCCATCATCTGACTTTTATTAATGAGCCAATCAATTCCTATTTGTATCACCCTTTCAACTAAAATCCTGGCCTCACAACACTTAACAAATTGGCTGACCTAAGGTTGAATATGTGGCATGGAAAAGCTCCTTTGCTGTTTCACTGATAATAGCCGATGGTTGTTAAACAGGTTGTTACATAAAATGTGTCAGGTGAAAGCAATAAATAATACTGCTTTTGCTGATGTACACACATGAGTGGACAGTTGCAGTGGTTTAATCTACACTGTACAATGTGGCCAAAAGTTTGTGGACACATGTTCAGTCTGCATGCATTTGTGAACTTTTGTCCCGGGGCTGTTTTTCATAGTTTGGACCAAGGCCACTCAATTCCAATCAGCAGATTTTTTTTTTATGATAAGCATCCAAAGATGTTTCAGACAATAATATGCTTCCACCTTTTTGGTTTGGGGAAGGCCCTTTCTTGTTTCAATATAACAGTGCCCCTGTGCACAAAGCAAGGTCTGCAAGAATGTAACTGGCCTGCACAGAGCCCTGACCTCATCCCCATTCACACCTTCGGGATGCAGCAAAGACTGCACCCAAAATCACTGTTGGACCTCGCTAATGCTCTTCTGACTGAATCAGAGAAAAGCCATGCAGCCAGGTTCCAAAAATGTGCATATCAATGCCTATAGTTTTGAAATGAGATGAGATCATATATGGGTGCAATGTTCTATCTATCTATGTATCTATTTAACCTCCCTCACATATCTGCTGATCTAACAAGGTCCCACTGAAATAAGGTTCTTGATTGCCATCTAGTGATAAATGGCCACTATTACACCATACTGCTCATACACTTCCCAGTCTTGTTTTCACGCAGCAGAACACGCCATGGTATTGCTTTACCGACATAGAACGTAAAAGAGACAAAGACATTATCTTATAGTGATGTACAAAGTTTTATTATTGAAGAAGAAGAAGAAGAAGGTGCAGTTACAGGATGGTGGTGAACTAAGAGCTACTGTATCATGTAAAACCTTACAGGTCCTTTCTTTGGGTTGTAGAAAACATGCCAGCGGGTTTGTTTCTTCTTTTCTGAAAAATGGATCATATATCTTGTGTGAATAGTCTCTATTAAATGACATTTCCTCTGTTATCATGTCCATGTTTGGGTGTTAATGTTGAAATGTTGGAGTTGGTTTGCTATGGTTAGTTTTACAGTCACAAGAACTGTTCATGCTTCAGATGTCCTATTGAATACCATGCTTTTAGCGCTATCACTGGCTAAATTTATAACCTGGAGCATTTGCTCTCAGGCCACAAAACCTCCTACATAATGTTTGAAAATGTATTTTCATGAAATGTCAAGAATTCAAATAGTTGATTTAGGTAATTATAAAACAATGGATTTTGGAAATGTAAGGCCATGTTAATGTTCATAAAGAATGATGGTTCTTGATTGCCTTGCGTGCTTTTTATTGCATCATTTCCTCATTTAGTGCCGAGCTGACATAGCATCAGAAGATCTAAATTATTGACCTATGCATTTTCAGGCTAATTAATGTCAGAGTAACATATGCAAAATATGATCAAGTGTCCCAAGTGATTCACTCAATCCAATTTCAAGACTGCATGTTGTGTGATAACAATACAAATTGTATGAGCGCATATCCATTTGAGCCCATATTGTTTAGATAAGTGGCATTAAACATCTGCCTTTGTTTTTGATGTGTACACCATTTAAGGACATATTTGCCTAGAAAAGAAGAGCCATTGAAATTATCAAGCTCAGGCTGCATTTACATGATTGGATTTCAAGCAAAGCCCCATAAAAAATTCAACACATTGTAGCTTGAAACCAGTCATGCACACACATTTTCACGTTTTATTCACCGTTCTGTTTGTCTGTATAGATGAAAAACACTCATGGAGTTTTTCTGCTGAATTTTTGTTTGGTTTTGTAGCCTGCTTAACACAGTTCTTAAATCAACCATTTAACATGCCATGCAGGAAGTTCACTGGTTTATTGATGGGGAAGTATCTGCAATACTTTGAGGGGAGTTCTTCTGTAGTATTCACCAGGCTGAATTAATGATGCTGTAAAAGCAAGCACTTTTTTTTTTTACTCTGCGAGAATCTAATTGATTATCATAGCTAAGGTTTTGGCATCATAACACCTCAAGTCATTCAAAGGTATAGAAGTTATCAAGACACTATGCTAACCATGTGATAAGACTTGAACAATCTTGCATTACTAATTCTCCCACTATGTTTTCAAATTGACAGTGGTCAGTGTTTAACAGAAGTGCTAAAATGCACTCACTACATAATAAGAGAAATCAAGGTGATGGTCTCTTTTATATTCCATACAAATCAATTTCAAGTATAAGTTCAATGCAAAATTAAGTATCATAAATCACACATCTATACTATCATGTACCTTTTACTAATAAATGCAAATAAATATCACTAATGAATGCAACAAAAAATGTCTCTAAATAAGTTATTATAAGCTATTTTTCTATTTAAACAAGATCTTGATGGATACAATGCAAATGTCATCAAGCATTGCTTGTAAAGTGTTACACCACAAACAAAAAAAGGTGATAAAGGACCCATTTGTTTTTTATAAGGGCATATTTTTACCATCCTCAGTAACAAACAACTAATCGTAATCATTCACTTAACCAAAAATAAACTGTAATAGCATCATCAGCGACAACAGTCAGTCAAGTTGGCGACAGGGTCTCATGATAGGTTTGCTATTGGCAACTGAGGCACCAATCCCTTTCACCATGAGCCTCTTTACTAGGCAGAGCAGTCCTTCCTGACCTACTTCAGTCCCGGCCATCCCCTCTCTCCATATGAGACCTCTCCAGTAAAGGACAGAGGTGAGGGAGCATAGAGGTCAGAGTCTGTGTCTGATTCGCCCTCTGCTATGAAGGGTCTAACCCTGGCACAGAGTGAAGGTCCAGCTCCAGCTTCAGTCCCTGCTCCACCTCCCCCTCCTGAACCTGTAAAGAAGGAAGGCCCAAAGAAGTCCTCCTTGGCCTGGGAGATGCTGAAGCCGCTGAAGGAGCGCTCCAGCTCCTCGTGGTCAACAGACGGGATGGAGAGAGACGTGTCACTCTCCACGGCAGTGGCATCCTGCTGACACCTCTGCCTTCTCTGGCGCCTCCTGCTCTGGGAACCGCTCTCTCGTCCGCTGCCACCAGGACCAGAGGAAGATCGGTCGTGAACTGGAGCAGGTGGAGGCGGAAGGCGGAACAGGCTGGGCGAATGGTCGCCACCAACAGGTGAAGGGGTGTTGGCCACGCTGCTGTTCCAGGCAGGTTGGCTGAGGGGGTGCTGCAGCTGGTGCTGCCAGGAGGTAGAGGGGCGGCTGTTGCTGCCGGAGGGAGTACCCACTGATCTCGCCACAGACCGACCCAGTAAAGGATCTTTCTTTTCCAAAGACCCATCAGAACACAGGACATCTGCAGCTGAGCATGTCTTCACCTCCTTTTCCTCCTTCACCTCCTCTTTTCCCTCCTTCTCCTCCTTGCTCTCCTCTGGGCTGTGGTAAGGCGGGGCTGGATACGGCTCTTTGGAGTTGAAAAAGGCCTCTGTTTCAGAGCGAGGGATGCCCATACGCTGCACATACACATTTACCAGGAAATCAAGTTTCCTGTCCATACAGACCACCTGCAGGGAAAAAGAAAAACACACAAATGAGGACTTTGTGAAAATACATCAGGAAAACAAATACAAATCACAAATATAACTGCACTGATTTGGCCTCAGTAGAAACCAACTTGTAGGACCTTTACAAACCATATGTGAGTGGGAGAAATATTCCTACCTGTTTTTCCACTTTGACCAGACGTCCCATCATGCTCTGGTCCTCTGCAGCCTCTCCCTCAGCTTTAGGACCTTTACCTACTATCTGGTCAACTCTAGCATTTGAGAAAGGTAACATCTCAGATTAAAAAAACTGTTCTGTTCTGCCACAAAGGTTTCTTAAACTTAAAGGTAACCTGTGGAGTTTTTGACTTCTAGTAGCACTATGAAGCAGCTTTTTGATGAGTGGTTCCCCATTTTGTTTGTCTTGTCCACATGTACTCAGGCGATGCAATACACAGTCATGCCAATTGTTTCACACTATTCTACAGGTGACAGTAACCTGCCAAGACAGGCAGTTCAAACTTTTAAGAAAAATGGGCTTTGACAGTGTTTTATGCAGAAGGAAATGCATTCAACATTGATTTTGGTCAGTAACACTGAATATCAATATAACTTGTTTGTTTACAAGAAAACTCCACAGGGCACCTTTAAGAAGTTAATGAGGCCATAATGTGAGCTACCTTAACATGGAAATTAGGTAACAAAAGCATTTTTGTGATGATACTTCTCAAGCTACAAATTGATGAATGACTGAATGGTGGCCTAACACTAACTAACAAGAAAGTGAGCATTTCCTGAGAGAATATTGATTGCAGATGTACAGGTGATGGTGTAATGGTGTGGATCCATGCACTATGACTTTACCGAAACAAAGTGTGAGTAGAAGGAACACTTTGTCTTGGGCCAAAATGCATCACTTGGCATGCTTTTGTTATGCTTCATGCTTCATTTCCATTGCATCCTACCGGGGGAGCTCTCCCTCTGTCTCTCCAGTATGAGAGCAAGCATCTAGCACTGTCAAACCCCTGTTGAGCGAGGCCATATGACATGGCTCATTAACATTCAGCAAGCAAGCCGCTGGTCCTTTTCTTGACAGCAGCTGATATAATGTGACATAAGAGCTAAATTAACTGCACAACATTCTGAAAATGTTGCACATAATGCTATTCATCAAACTGTTTTGATATTAAATCTTGAACATTGCTGTGTTTCTGCATGTATTATCTAGCTGAATGAGTCAGGTCAAGTGGCTTGAGCTCAAAAGGGGTTCCATCAATCAAAATAATAAGGTTGCATGTAACTTCTTCAGTGTTTGGACTATAATATAAGGAGCATAATGCTGGTAAAATGGTCATTCTAGAGGTGCAGTCTATTAACCTAACCTAGGACCTTCAGTGGACTTCTTATGACGAGGTGTTGATGGGGGAGGGGGCCCCACAATCATATCTATCCTGGCAAGGCACACAGAGACGATATGAGTGCAATGCAAAATGAAGCAACGTGGGAATCACATTAGCTATGGAAAACAATTTTCAATATATTCCACACACACAAGACATACAGTGAGTCTGACTTGCATTGTGGATGGAAGTGTATGTATTTCATCGTTGGAATACATTTATTCTACATGTTAGACCTTTAGGGGATTGACATATGAGGAGCTAATTTGCAGGAGGTAAAAGTCATATAGAGAACGATGTGAATTATACAACAGTGTGAAATCTAAAATGAATGTGTGACGCACACAGAAGCAAAAGAATTGAATTGTACTTTGGCACACAAGGTCACTGACATAAAACAGATCTGAATACAACACATGTATGTAGCTGGACAAATGAAACAGGCAAATCAATGACTTATCACAACATGTGTGTATCCAGTAACACCACAAACACTATATTAAATCACATCTCTGCTGCTATAATAAATTTGGACTAATTATTGAACCAACTCCACTGATTAATCTGAATTTCAATCATGGAAATAACGCTGACATTGCTTCCATGTATCACCATGGTAACATTTAGCTTGACAGATCAACTGCTGTTGGTTAAAGTCCTGTAGCAGCTGTACAGGTTATTCAATCTGAAACAGCATGAAAACAAGTGTGTCTCAGATTTAAATTGGTTCAAATATATTGCATAGTTGAACATGCACTTGCCTGGATTGCAGGTTCTTAATTCGAGACAGCATGTCCAGGTGACCTGCAGAGTACTGCTCAATCACATCCATGACATCATAAGGCCGCAAGCTCTCTTTGAATCTCCTCTTAGACACCAGAAACCTCATGATGCTGAGGGAAGACACATCACTTTCACATATGGCACACAGTAAAATGAATAGGCCTTACTCACAGCAGATATTTGGACTTTGATTAGCACAGGTGTTATTAATAACATTACCAACATTTTATTCAAGTGTCCCAGTAAGTCATGACAGTGTGACCGTGAGCCAGCATTAACAATAGCATCACCCTGAAACTGTAGCAGCTAAAGATATTTAGATGTCATTAATTTCATTTTTTACACCTGTGCTTTTCTTACTGTGACATGTCAAAATGTCTTCTGTGAAAAAGGCTTAATCCAGCAATGTGACTGTAGATGCAAAAAACAGATGTCCTTCTAAAAGGGTAATTCATTAACTTGGGTGTTATTTTCATAGCTTGACAATCTTAACTCAAGGTACACTTACTAACTTTTTCTAAAGGCTTTCCACCACATCTCACGGTCATTCATCAGCAAATGGAGTTTCTCAGTTGTCATCATGTGACCTAAGTAATATGTGATAACAGCTGGTCATATATGGCTCCATGACAGCTGAGGAAACGCCACCCGCTGATGAAGACTGTTAGATATGGTTGAATGCTCTGGAAAAAAGCTAGTAAGTGGACCTTGAGACCTTCATACTACTACCTCCAAGGTAAGAGTAAACCTTCATACACCCTTATTTTCATAGTTTTGGCCATCATTTCTCTTTGTTATGATAACATCAAACTCACCAATCTGAGCTCCAGGAACACAGCAACATGACTACAATAAAGTCATGTTGCTGTGAAAAAAACGAATTGTTGCTAATAATCTTTCATTGCACAGGAAAACTGTGCATACACAACTAAAGTAAAAACAATAGGTCAGTTGAATCAGGCAGTTGCTGTGTAAACATATACACATTGTACAGTTTGGTTAATAATTTTAACAATATTTTCATTTTCCCTTCAATAAATTTGGTTAAGCTAGCCCTAGTTTGTGCATCTCATTAGATTTATCATTACTTTCAAGTCACAAAGCTGAGCATCGGTTCCTCTGAGTACAGGAAATGGGTTAAAAAAAAATTTATCATGCAGCGGAGAGAATTTCTTTTCATCCATCTTTTAGAGAAACAGATGCTTGTCTCAGCGTCTGAAATGTAACTAATACTGTGTAATTTAACTAAGCTAAGACATGAGAGGCACAAACGTTGGACTAGGCTAGCCTGCACCATGGCTAGCCTGCACCATGTGCATAAAGATTGGAAAACCTGCCCCATCAAGTCTTATTAGCACCACGTATCACCACATTCCCATATCTCAGCAATTAACATGTTGAGTACAATGTTATTTTTATCAATAGGAATGATGACCAAAACTGATAGAAGTGCAATAAACTGGAATGATCTTTTAAACACTATCAGATCTTTTACAATTAGCATCATAGATGATCACAGGGTAAAGAAAAAGTCATAAACACAAACTATTATTCCCTTTTTAGTCTCCATGGGTGAAATAAACACTGCAGAACCATAGAAGTTGCACATTAAAGGGAACCCTTACCAGATTGCCCTTATTGCAACCTTCAAGCCTGGTGGTAATTCTTGAGTGAGAAACTCACAGTGGCAAGTCTTATCATCACCAATTTCCTCTCCTGGGAGGCTCGCCTCTACAGAGCAAAGACAAGGACACTTTTACAGAATATTTCACTGGCCTCTACATGACCAGCGTCAACAGCAGAAGCATAGCTGAGTTGATGCTTTTAGCTTTGAAGGTGCAAAATTCAATTACTAAAATTGGTTTCAAGCCAGTTAGCCAGTTTGTGAGTGTAGTGAGCGGGCTTAGTGGAACAACAGAAAAAAGACTTGGTGCAGAATTGAAGGATAGTGCTGATGGGATAAAGCTTTATTGAAACCTTTTATGACAAGTACTCTCTTCCCACCACCAATCGCAGTCTAGATAAACTAGCATGTTTAGTTTAGCCAGAAGGCTGATCTCAGGATTTTGAAGCATATTGCATACAGGCAAAGGTGTCTAGGCCTAATCACTGTTGATCAGAAATGAGATGAGAATCTGGTAGGGAAAGTGAGGTCTCTTCATGCAACATAAAGCGGGGCCTTTGGGCATTTTGTCTCTGGGTCAATTTTGTATTATCTTGGCACCACTTGACTTGAACCCACTGTTAACTGCCTACCACTACTATACATCAATACTTATAATCAATTGTGTGGAGTACATACAATCCTAAGGAATAGTTAAATTGTTACATGCTTGTTCTCAGGTATAACCATGCTTCAGAGCCTTCCATCATCATTGGGGAAAAACTCGTATGAGAAAAATCAAAACAAAAAGGGGTTCATGTCAAGTGAACAAATCTCAGCAGATTTCAGCATGCATGTTTTCCAGACCGGTGAAGCTGACTTGTCTTTCTTTTATATCCCCCATAGAAGCCAACCAACAAAATATCCCAATGTCTTACTTATTAAACCTTCAATTGCTGCAAAAAGAGAGAGAGGAGAGACATGGAAAAAGATTTGTTATGGATCCTAGCAGGATGACAATGGCAGACAAATCAATTCCAAACATGGGAACTTGTGGAGTCCACTGAATGGTTTCTGGTTCATGTTTGAAAGGACTGGTCTCTCTTCTCTTACATTTACACTTACCAACAGCATATATTATAAAGCTTTATATAATATATATGGTAAAATATACAGCTAGACATTACAGTATATTATATTACAGTCTAAACTGAAGACATGTCATGATGACTTGTCTAACCTGGAGAACTCTTCAGTCCAAAGTCTTCCTCCTGCATTTCAATCAGCACTTTAACATGCCATGAAGCGGAAGAAGAAAAACAACTAATGAGAGATTGGTTTAAATTGTTTAACAAAAAGGCAAAGAAATGGTGAAGGAGAGAAGTATATTTCTAGATAATGATACAGTGGCCTGGATGACATATGGATGCAGCTGGGCTGTCTAGCAATAAATGATGGCTGGACACCAACATCCAAACCAACCGACCTCTGTCTCCCCAGCAGAATGTTGAAATGTTGGCTTTAGTCTGTCAAGAAAAGCTCCCTGTCTTCCTCATATGTTTGAATACATGCATGAGAAACTACGTATATATATAAACATTACCTGCATGGCAATTACTGCACCTGCACAATGACTGCATCTTAAAGAGGCTTGATTCCAATTTATTAAGTGGCATCAGCACTCTCCTTCTTAAAACACACAGCTGATGAGTTGTTGACCTTGGGGTCGCACAAAGCCACACAGAGCTCTACTGTGTACCCTTTCACATCAACTGAATTCATAACTGAGGAAAGATCCAGTGTCAATATTAGTATATTAGTCAATTAAGCTGCTGCATACGGTTTTATTAATAAACTGTGACTCACAATATCATAAATTAAAGATCTTTTTGACTTAATGTTGCCACTAAGTCAAGATTAGATTAATATATTGGCTTACTAAAATACTGGACATATTTGCCTTTTATAAAATATTGTTGTCAATAACTATGATTATGATATGACACTTCTTTCTGACCACAGTTATATTAAAAGTGACATTAAAACATCAATGAAATTTCATTTTCCTTCATTATTTTCATTCAGTTGTGCAATTTTTTTTTTTTTTTTAATTTGATTTCTGATTTAAAACACTGTAAAGGAGCCCTGAGTTTCTCAAAAATTGAACAAGGAGTAGGTCATATTGGCCTTCAGGAATAATTCAGCTTTTTGTAAATACACTTATTCACTTTCTTGCAAGAGTTGGATGATATCACACTCATGTCTGTATGCTAAATATGAAGCTACAGCTAGCAGCCTCTTTGCTTAGCTTAGCATAAAGACTGGAAACAGGGTCTTTGTCAAAAGGTACAAAAATCCACATGTAAAGTTTGCCACATTTCATCTAAAGATTGCATTCTGATGGTGGGTCGGTCAGTCCACCACTTTTCTCTAGACTGAAATATTTTCAACTCTCTTCAAAATTTTTTCCAGACATTCGTGGTTCCCTTAAGTTTCCTGATGACTTTGGTAATTGTTATCAATTCATTGACCTTTCATCTAGTGCCATCATCAGGTCAGGTGTTAGTGTTGTCACAGTGAGCATGTAAACGAGATATAACGTGTTAATTACAGCAGCTTTACAGGTGCTGGTGGGTGTATTTTTTGTCTTTGGACAGCCAGGCTAGCTGTTTCCCCATGTTTCCAGGCTTTATGCTAAGATAAGCTAACTGACTGCTGGCTGTTACTGAATATTGTATCAATCTTCTCATCTAATACTCAGCCAAAAAGCAGATAAGCTCATTTCCCAAGATGTCAAACTACTCCTTTAAACACTGCAAATTAGCCCAGAGTTTCCCAGCAGTTGAACATGAAGCAGATCTATTAGCTTAATCGACTGCTAACCTCCTTAAAATACTAATATTTTACTGCAGGGTTTCAGTGTCTTTCTCAAAGACTGTCCACCTTAACAAGAATGCATCTTTAGAGAAAAAGGATTTTATATTTTAGCATGAAATAGCACTGTCCTTCAAAAGTGTGCATTTGTCTGTACTCTAACACTCATTGTGAATCTGGACAGATGTTGTTCATACTGTGTGAAGTTCCCTCACCCTCTGAGTTTTGGCGTGAGGTGCTGCCCCGGACTCTGAAGGTGTGCTTTGGTCCTCTGTTCTTCTCATTGAAGCTCCAGGTCTTGGTGACCTTGCTGGGGCTCCCCTCAGCCCCGTCCTCTGCCCCAGGAGACTGGGTCTTCCCTTTGGCCATGGGAGCCTTGGAGGGACTGGGGAACACTTTGTCCTTCAGGCTGGCCTTCCGACTACAGAGCAAGTCATAAGAAAAGAAATTTAACCAGTAAAACGTTTAAAATGTAAAAAAAAAAAAAAAAAAGAAAAAAAAAAAGAAAATGTTTTTATGGCATCATTCAACATATAAGTAATTAACTATCTGTAACTACAGGTCTTTATCCTACTGCTTTGTTGTTTTAGATGTAATCTTGGGAATTTGTAGAATACAGCACTGGTGTGATGATAAATCTTACCTCAGCAGAAACGCAAAATGGGCAATGTCCTACAGCAGAAGGAGCCATGTCCACATACGAACATAGTAGAGCATTCAGTGGGTCAGGCAAGCAGCAGGAAGCTACAAGCTAGCATGCATGGGAAGCAAAGTGACACTGCACGTCTCAAAAGGAAGAGCTGTGGTCTCACTCTATGCAAAAAGTGAACACAAATCATGCAAATAAAATTCACCATCATACTTTATGCTCCACCTGATACATGGGAATTGGTCAAAGGAAACACACTTAGGTACTCAGTAATATGCACCTTGCCTGCTGAACAGAAGTTTCTATGTGCTGATTAGGCAAAAAAAGGCAGCAAGCAAATCAACTGCATAAAGACATTACTAAAAGAAACCATAAATCAACTGTGACAGGGCGGTAAACAAGGATGTGTAACTGTGTTTTCTCAGTGAAAAGGGTAAAAGGTGTGGGCAGATTCTCTCTTGTGTTTATTTTAAGCAGCTTTTCTTGTAGACATCACTGACAATGCTGCACTACAATATAAACAGTGAACTGAAATTATTAAAGTCAGATTTTATCACTCACTAAGTGACATATTTTCAAAAAATGTCTTTATTCCATGATTCCTCCACCTTTACTTTTGTTTCAAAAAGGAGAGGAACAGAAGTAGGAATGAAAGGTGACACACAGACTTGCAGTGCAGTTGTTAGTATCTGTGCAACAACTATACCTAATAGTTCTCGGACAGCACCCGCAAAGTCTGTCTTTGTGTGCATTTTCATTACTGGAGTGGTGGGCAGTAGAGGAGACACAAAAGAGATAAAATAGCAGTGGAAACAGTTACAAAATCAGCAGTGTGTGCCCTTCTGTGATACCAGTAACACTTTATTGTAACTATAATTTATAAGTCATTTGCAACCTGTCAGTCAATCAGCTATAAACACTTCAATAGTTGTGTCTTTGCTATTTGTTCTTTTTCCATGTTTGGAATGAATTTAAAAGGCTGTTAGTATTTTTCTAATGATGTTTTAGGGTTGATTTTCCAACAGATTTGCAGATAATATGCAAATGGTTTATAAAGGACAAAGTCATGATAAAGTGTCACCACATTGTTAATAATTGTACTTGTTTCTTTTGTCAAAAACATTGTGATAAAAATCAAGCAAGGCTTTTAAAGTGTTCAAAATCACTTTTTCCCAAGGTGATGCTGAGCAGAGTGTCAAAGAACAGCTTATTAGTGAATATTTAATAAAGCTGCAAGTTGGGAGTGAGGCCAAAGTGAGCTGATCTTTGAGCACCATGTATGCAAATGCAGCATGACCGTTCTTGAAGGAGGCACTTAATAAACATCCATGTCTGACACGCACAAGGATTTACAGTAACCCAAAACACACACACAAACACACACACACACACACACACACACACACAAACACACACACACACACACACACACACTCAAAGGTATACTGTACATACACTCCCCCAAGAAGAGTGCCTCAGCAGCAACTAAGAGCAGAATTGAAGAGAAGCCAAAGGGAGGTGAAGAGAGATAAAAACCAATCAGATCACAGACCTGGGAGAGGTTTCTGCTTGAGACTCCTTCCTGTGAGTAGAAAAAGACGGGATGAAAGTCAGAAATTCATTACATATCATCATTAATATTGTGCTATGCTTGTAGGGTTGAGATGGGTTAGCAATGAGGATCACTTGTCAAGCAAATGGGGCCAAAAGAGTCAAGAGAAAAATCTCGTCAAGCTGCTGGATGGGAAATGCTGTACAAAATCTACACAAAAGATGAGGAAAAACATTTTAAGAGTAACTTAACACCCATAGAAAATCTTATTTTGGCTGACCTCCAGTGGTTTAACTTATCACCTTGCTGCAGTGATGTAGAGGTGTACTCCAGGGTGTGTCAGTACACTGCAACATCACAGCTGGGTGTGGTGACAAGTGCAAAGAAGCAAACTTGAAACAGGCTTGAAACTTTCAACCAGACTACTTTTCAGTCTTGTTTTGAAAGAGTACTCCACAGATTTAGCATTGCACTGCTAGAACAATGTCAGGAGTTTTGTTGAAAAGTATCAAAATCAGTGCAAAAGAACAAGAGAGATCTGAAATTTTATTCCATGCATTCTTCTTCCTTGTCAAAACCTGGCACCTACATTACCCACAATCCAACTCAACCACCAGCAGTTCGATTTGCGATTTGGATGCGTTATGCTAGTAGCGGCTAATGCAGTCTCGAGCCACAAGCTTCAAGCAGAGATGAGGAGTGGGCCTCAGAGGTCTGGTAAACTCCACAACTGCAGATTTGTTTCATTTTCAAACTTGTCCTGAGCCCAAACCAACATTAACTCAAGTGACAGCACTTGAAGCAGTTCGTCAAACTTTGCACAGCTCCCTCTGGAGCCACAAAAGGCTTTATACGATTCTTTTCACATATGCAGTAGCACTCCTCAAGACCTGGTCAGGGGCGTTGTATACCAGATTTTTAAGGAGGTCTAGAGGACAGAATTACTGGATTTTTTCTGGAAAAAGGAAAATAACTTCTGTGTAAATGAACACTAGACCTATAGAATGTGACTCGGATCAACTGATACTGTCAGAAAGTAATTTTAAAGAGCAGATTTATTGTTAAATACTCTTTAAAATGAATCCAACAGTGGCACTGAAGCCAACAAAGCTGAATTTGTATAAAAACAATTATTGCTTTACATGGCTATTCTCAATCTTATTCACACTTATGGTGCAGACACAGACTCCGCCCACGATGGATCCAGATGCACTGGACCACTGAACACTCCTCCCAGTGGGTGACATGATGGGTGACGCACTGCGAGTTGGTGACCGCATTACAAATGATCTCATTTTACAGCTAAACAGTACACTTCAGTATCTTTCTGACAACAGCCGGGAAATAGGCAATGCAGTAAGAGAGTCTTGATTCATATTTGATCAGCACTGCCTAGTTTGTCATATTGATCTGAGTTTCATGAGCCGGCCGAGTTGCAGGTGAGGTCATGTCGTGATTATGCAAATTCAAATATGGTGGTTTGTCTGTCAACTCGCCATGCCGTATCCAACATGCGCCGCACGGCCAGATCTCCTGCTCTCCATAGAAAATGAATGGGATTAGTTGACTTGATATCTGTCAACAGATTCAGTGTGTCTTCACCATTAGAGTCACTGTCTCTGGAATACAGTGAACAAGTCAGAAAACTCAGAGGTTCAAAATCAAACTGAAAGCTTTTCTATCTTCTCAAGATTACGATTAAGTACTGTATGTGTGTGCCTGTGTCTGCGGTTCATGTCTGTGGTGCGGATTCGAGTTTTTTACTGGCTTTGAGTTGGTGGGTGTGTGCACATACAATTTAAAGTAAAACATTTTGAGTTTTACTTGCCCTGCCTTTACCAATGACAGAGCTTATAATTACTTCTCTTGTTTTTTTTTTCCATTTTTAGATGATTGCCTCACTGTTTCAGCATCATTACCATCACCACTACAACAATCATCATTATCTGCATTATCATCATCATCATGAGATCATGCTGTGTCACTCTTGGTGTCATGTTTATACCTGAATGACTTGCCCTTCAGATTCCTCAGCAGGTCCAGCTGATTCAGAGGTGGAATAAGTCTGGGAAAAGACAAAGAGTATTTCATCATTCTGTCAAGATGGTTTCACCACCATCGGTGCTCAAAGGTTAAATCTCGCCTTTGGGCGTTTTAACACTAATTCCATTTAGTTTGGCAGTTGTCTTTTCTGCTGGTCATCACCTTTTCACATGGAATTACTACTGGAATGAAACCGAACATGAGGTAATTTCCAAATAGAAAAGACAAGCAGCAATCTCCTTCTTCTAGAGGAATAAATAGTAGAAATCTGCACTGCAAAAGTCAAACAGGGCAACTTATTTGCTGAATCATATAGCTGGACAGTGAAATAAGATGTTAATTTTACAAAGTAGTCACTGGCAGTGTTTGTCTTTTGAACAGAATTTCAAAAGGGTTCAGATGTCACTGCCAAGACACCAGCCTGATCCGCTGTAAAATTACCCTTATTAAAGCAGAAAGTTAAAAGTCACACCAGTGTGTGATTCCTCAGGCAGTAGTATCTGATTCAACAAGGGAGTTTGGAATACAATGAGATGAAGATATTCTGTAGGTTCACTTTTCCATTTGGCTTCCCAGTTTTAAGAAAGATGGCAGAATGTCATATGACAAAACAGTTGTATTTATTGAAACTGCTGAATAATGTCCAGCATTATTTGGCCAGTTTTATCACTTACCTGTACATTGGAATGGCTACAGTCTGCTCATAGAAATCCCAGGTAGACACCAGATCTGTACGGGAAAGGTTGGTAGCATAAAACCTCCAAGCAGCCTGGATGTAGAAATAAAAAAGTCCTTTCAGCTTTTTGTCAGGAGATTATCTCTGTTTGACAGATACATGGACATGGTGTTGTTATCATATGGAGTTCCTCAGACGGATACCTGGATGAGGCCTGCTGCAGGATTACGTCTCTTCTCAAAATGTTTCTGCCTATGCTGCTCTTGGACTTTCAGAGCAAAGCCAGAACCCAGGATGCCCTGTACAGGTTCAGAGTGACACAGAGAGCCCAAAAAGTGATTATTGACCTTTATTGACCTCTACTGGCCAGAAGATGGGCTTGCAAAAACATCAAGTTGTCTCCTTCATCACAGAACAACAAATCCAGCAAAAACAATATCACAGATTTTTACATCTGCAAAGCCTCAAGGTAACAGAAATGTGAGAGAAAATGCTGATTTCCTCCACATGCATTAGAAGTCAATGTGGAAAAAGTAGTGACTGTTTCCTGTTAACTGAGCGCTGATACAGCAGTCCACAGTTTTTTGTGTGCGATAGCTGCTTACTCAAAGCTGAGTCTGACTACTTCAAATCTCAGGTGAAAAGCTGAACATTTAACAGCAAATGACAAATACATCAGTGACTGACTGGAATTACAGCATCATAGGATGAAAGCTTTCTGAATGTAAAGGGAACAAAGAGCAGAGTTTCTGTGGATTCAGGGGAAGCTTTTAGCTTACTGCAACAGTCTAAGTACCAGAGAGGATAAACATAATGTAACAGAATGGCTCACTTAGAGCATTTGCTTTTCTAAGTGACTAAGCAAAAAAAAAAAAAAAAACTGATGGTGCCTGATGCGCATATTACTACTTAAAGTACAACACAGTGATTTCCAATACATAGACCTTTTTCACAGCCGCCATTTCATGTGCTTTTCATGCTTTCATGTGACAACTGAAAATGCCTGTTGTGAAAAAAGGCCTATTACTGCTCTACTTCTTTACAGAGCACCTGTCTATTATACAAATGGGGACCAACTAATGTGTTACATGTAATAACTTCATTTTAATTTCTTCACTGGTTTATTTATTTAAAAAAAAATAACCACTGTCATAAATTTTAAAGGAGCATCAATAGATTTTTTTGGGCCACTTAGGGTCAGTGGAACAAGCTGTAAACACAACACTGACATTTGGTGGTTGATATGTTGGTTGATGTGGTGATACGTTAGCCAACAGTTGCATATTTACATATCCAGCAAACACGGAATAACATAAGCATTCATTCAACATGTTTCTGTCCACTCAGTAAATATAAGTATATTCAATCAGCTTTTGCTTCTGGTTTGGTCTACACCAACTCTGGAGGGAAACGTCTGGCTCTTTAGCGTCTAAATTTTCCACTATGTTCACCAGCTAGTCGCTAACTTTGCCTGTCTGCCGTATGGTATTGGACTAGCTTATTTGCTGAAAACTGATGGCTGCCTTGGCTGGAAGCAGGGTTAAACAGAGTGGTGAGACTGAACCAAAACAGAAAAGTTGCAGCCTGTAAAACCATAACCATGGTAAGATGAGATGCTAAAACAATGCTAAAAATTAGCATGAATGTGCTACTCCCAGGGGCAGACCAATGACAGTGAGAATGACTGAACAAGGCAGATGCAGTTCATTGAAGTTTTCACATCCTCTAAATATTCACAGACTAGTGGGTCTCATGGAATAAACAAAATAAGAACTGTGAAGGCAGCAAGAGAGGTGATAAATAGAAAAGACAGAACAGCACCTAAAATTCAAGCTTCATCAAAAGACAATGCACTCTTTCTTAGAGTTGCAGGGAAACATTGAGCGCTGGACACCATGATGGATGGAGACTAAATGAACACAAATGAGGATGTTGCAAATAAGCACTTTACGTTCACTCAACTGCTGCAACAACATTAGGTTCAGGGACTCCTGATGAGCCCTCAAACTTACAGCAGGAAGAGCAAAGAAGGCCACCCCGATCATACTGAATGTGGCGGCCAACAAGCGTCCATTCCAGGTCTTGGGAACCTTATCACCATAGCCGATGGTAGTGAGAGTGATCTGGTGAAAAGATAAATCAAAGTCACAACTTGATTTAAGTGATGTGGTACAGCTTGTAGATATGTTGTGAAGTAAAAGGGAGGAAAACTGGAAATAAATTTAGTGCATCACAGTGTGACAGTCGTTTTACAGTCTATTTCTCAAAGCAGTAATGACAGTGTAGTGACTGAAGTTTAGTCTTACCAGTCCCCACCAAAGAGCATCAGCATAGGTCTCAAACTCAGTATTTGACTCCTTTTCCACAGAGTAGACCAGGAACGAAGCCAGAATGAGGCACAGGAAGCCTATGTACCATGCTGTGATGAGCTCCTACAGAGAAAACCAATGTAATAAGCATCATGGATGCCTCGCAAAGTGGTGATATAACCCTTATAAACTGGTAAAAATGGCCATTCTGTAATAATATTGGACATGATTATAAGATTCGCGTGCCCTCTGTGGCAAACATTGATTTCATAAACGTCTTTATTTCCCTCGGCTCCACACATGCTACCCGCCCACCCTCTCTCCTTTTCACAACATCACACACACACAAACACACATTTCCACATCTTATTAGTGCAAGGAAATAATTCTATTTCAAAGCTCATTAAAATAAAACTGAGAGGAATATGTTTCCTCACTGTGACAGAGTAGCTCGGAAGAGAAACAACTGGAAATAATGTTTCACTGAAGCAGCACAGTGGAAATTAAACTCTTAACCCACATAAGACGTTTTCTTCCATAAACATTTTCACTGTAAGTCTTTTATTCAAGGTTTTATATAAAACTGGATAATCTAATTTTGTACTTGATCATCTTGTTGGCAAACAGTCCAGTTCTTCATGTAGATAAAGACTATAAAAATGTATTGGCACAACCATTGACATGATGAGGAACGTATGGTATGTTTCCAGGTAACAATAACGCCTCTGAGATGATAACAGATGCAAGTGTCAACATTTTTAAAATTTGGTATATCCATACAAACAAAAGGGCCTAAAATAAGCAATTTCCTCTACAAATACACAAATTAAAGCACGTCAACAATTAAACATTGGAAAACTCATTATTGCTTTTTCAGTACCAGCCAAGTCTCCATATGACATTTATATTGGGTGATTCTGCAGCACACAGTTTATGTCCAGTGCCAACATTCAGTGCCAATGCAGGAAGTAATAATGAAATATGGAAAAGCCTTTGAGACTAGAAATGGGGGTTCATGACCAGCAATTCACGTTGGCCTTTTATTTAACCATGAAAACCATATTTTTTAAGCTTAACCAAATGCTTTAGTTGCCTGACCACCACCATAACTTAAGTATACTGTAGTTGAAATACACAGATATTATAGGAAAACAGACTTATCTTATTAGCGAGTGTCCAAGCCACCTGCTTAAGTCCTGTTAGGCAGGTGGCTTGTGAAGACTTGTTTTCATGAGGCCATGTTAAAGTGGTTGGCACACTAGATAACTAGCAGGCAAAATTAGCATAGTTAATATGATTCTGGTGCACATCAGATATGGTTTTAAACACCACATTCGGCTGGCTAATTATACCCAACATCTAATCACGAAAGATCACCTTGCTGTGGGCATAAACTACAGATCCGAGCAGCTTCCAGGTGCCTCCACGGCGGTCCATACGCAGCATACGGAGGATCTGCAGGAATCTCAGACTCCTGATTGCTGAAGTGGCAAAAACATTGCCCTGAGATCCAGCTGCCAGTACAGATACTGAGGCAATCAGCACCATGATGTCTGGAGAGAGAGGAGCAAAACAAAATGATAGAAGAAGCAGAAGAAAGCCAGAGATAGTATGCGCTTGATCAAATCAACTTCACTGTGTACAATGAGGATGATTTTTCTTATAATTTGAAAGCTGCTCTAAGTACTTAGAATTAGAGGTGTGAAATTTTCAATTAGGTTTCCATGGTTGCAAGTTAAGTTTCATCTTGTCTTGAGCCTAACCTCAAGCCAAAGAATATGCTGAAAATCACATGAAAGCATAACAAAGATGGTTATCATATCCTCACTAAAACATTTGAAAGTGGAAGGAATTGAGAAATCCTGGAAAATAGGGCGACACAGTAATGTGTCTGTGTTATGTTGTTCTGAGAGAGCAGGGTGAGAGAAATGACAGCCAGCGCAACACAAGCCAACCTTGTTTTCTCACCTATGATACAGAAAGGCTTTCTGGCAAATTTCAGCCTCCCTCTCCATCCTCTGTATCGACAGCAGCAGCCAGCAGCCCATATCCTTACGATGTACTCCACTCCAAACACCACGATGGTCACAATTTCCTGGGGAACAAACCGAAATGGTGGAGTTAACCCTGCATCATGAATGTAATGTACATGGAGTGAAGAGTTACGGCAAATAATATGATACCCACCAGGATGTACAAGGCACTCTCTGAGCTATTTCTGAACTCTTTGATGGTGGCAAAGACTGAGAGTATGAGACAGGAGAAGACCAACAGGAATCTGGAAGATATATGAGAGAGTACAAAAACAGTTATTTCTTTTTCTTTGTCACTTGTGTCAAGTTAAACTTGTGAAATTCTGTTTTAGGTAGGGAGAACAATATATTTAGTGAAACAGTTTGCTTGATTTATAAACCCTGACTGTAGAAAGACATGGCTGTATAGAACTTGTGATGTCTGTGGCATCTTAACGCCTGTCACAAAGTCACAAAATCCACATTTGTGCACAAGGTGCAACAAGCACACACCTATCAGTCCACCAAACACCATACTAACGCCGTTATATTCCCATGATGGAACACGCATTAGAAATTACCTGTTGAGACCGTAACCTCTATTAGAAAAAGCAGTGATTAGAAGAACTCTATCTTAAATGGTCGGTTCACCTAATTAAGAAAAAAACATTTTCTGACGTATCCCTAGTGGTGTCTAGCCATGCACGTTTGTACATGCTGAGGTTTCAAGACCTTCACTTCAGAAACATGTGCAATCAACCCAATATAATGGAAAATGGATATTTTGTTTGTGCTGGTCCATCTGGATAAATCACACATCTCACTGTCAAGTATAATTGGTGTTGTTTCTTCAGTAGAAAGTGGTTCAAAAGAAAATGGATTCAACATTCAGATGTGATGATGGCTGTTACAGTATAATATACCATTAAGACCAATCTGCTCATCAATTTCTAAGGCTTAAGTGGGTCCAGTTGGAGACGAATGAATAATTAGAGCTGCAGACTGTGGGTGGTGCCTATTAGTGGAAACTAGCCAAACTGCATAAACAACAGCAGTGGCTCAGTTAGAACGAGTAAATGGGTGAATTGGTGAGAAAATAAGAAAGAAATCAAAGAAAATAAGGAAGAAAGCATAAAAGGAGAATTGAACGGCCAAGCAGAAAAAAATGGTAAAAGTAAATGCTCATTTGAACACTGATTTAACCTGAATGAATCTCACTCAGTCACATTAAGGTTTAATATAAGAAACCACAAGTGATCCTCTGCAAACATATTTGCACACAAGTGTGCAGGAAATCCAATAACTTGTGAGCCAAGAATGTGGAGTAACATCAGCTGACATTGCCAGCAACCTGCCTCTGTATGCCAGAGCTGATTATACAGAGTGTATTTACTGGCTGTGTCAGTAAGTAGATCCTCACTGGACAGACAAAAACTTCTCAACCTCCTCTTCACAGTCCGATCCACATTATCTGCCTCCTACAGAAGTCATTAGTGATGTTTACTATATTGGTTTTTCCAACATGGGATGAAAGTTAATGTAAGAAGTGATTATGACAAGGGGCACTGCCCTTGATCAAACATCTCCTAATACAATCAAAGATCACTTAAACGTTATTCATTTGGATGAATTAGAGATGCGACGGTATACTAATATGATTTTTGAGACACTGGAGAGGTTTGGAAATATATTCCGCAGCCACACCTCAGGAAGACAGACTGAGACCATCAAGCGAGCACTTCATTGGATGGAAGATAGCGTGTGATTTGAAGAGGAAAAGGCACGGCAGGACCCAACCTCAGGGACTTTCTTTAGAAAAGATCTTCTGGAAGGAATCCAAAGCAGAGCTAATGGAGAGTGTCTGGTGAAACCCAATACTGGGACAAAGCATGATCTTAAAAAGACACAACCAACATTAATCATAGATACTTGAGCATCTCCTGAGAACAAGATCAGGTGTTACACTTGAAAGCTCTCACTAAAGTAAAGATGTCATTTACACATGAACTGTGCAGTATGAGATAATTATCCTTTGTGCTATGAAATAGGAATCAATACATAGAAGCCAGATGTCAGAGGATTGGGTGAGGATGGGTTTCAATTAAGATATTACACTGAGCAAGAGGGCTGCACAGTGGCAACCCACCTTTTCCCGGGTTTGCAACATTTATTTTAGTTTTATAAGAATGAGTTTTAAAAAGGTGGAGAAATTATTACGTGGATTTTATTACCTGAACAACTGAACCATATGGATTAAATATGGCATTGGTTAAACGTAAGCAACACCCAGAGCCTGTCCATCCTATGAGAGACAGCTATTACCTGAGCGCAGGCATTTTAAACATCTATGCCACCACTGCCTTCTCTTACTCTGATGAGGACACACTTCATGTCAAAACATTAGTTGCTGCACCTTATTAAAAGCTCTGATTATGACTGTATGCTCCAGATCAGATCTTTCCAGATCCTGCCTTAGTTTGTCTTATCTGTTGAGGCACCAGTTTGAGTTTAAAGTTGGCAGACTTCTTCACCTTCACAAAACCTTCTCAGAAGTTAAAAATCTAGACTGTGATTTAGTGCAGCGGTTGTCCCTTCTGGTTCGATATGTTCAGCAGAAACTGTTCTGACAATGATCTGTTCAGCACTTCAGAGGCAAGAAACAAAAGGCTGAATTCCTCACTCTGAGTAAATGTAGAGTGGATCTGGCTGTGCAGCATTAAATCTTTCACATGATAGCTTCACTTTCTGCATCCCCCTATAACAGAGTGACTTCCTGAACCACATTTCCTCATCAATACTCCCTGGATCTTCATTGTTTTTTAAACAATATTCATACTTTGATAATAATGATACCTGTATTTTCCTGCTGTTTTGTGTTCCATCAATACACAGCCAGTTTAATGTATTAATAAATCAATGGCGTATACTAGGAATTGTGAATGCCGATTCTTTATGATATTCCTAATCATACTCTATCAGAAGCATTAAGATATTCTTACGAAAAGCAAAATGAGTACATTCAGCGGTGGCTGCCCCTGTTCTGCTAATTTTTTCCTTTGTTATAGTAATAATAATAAACTTTATTTATATAGCGCTTTTCTTAACAATATTTCAAAGTGCTTTACAAAAAGCACTTTGTTTCATAAAGGTCATTCAAAGTATGCTGTATGTGTGTTTTTGGCATCTCATACATCATTGATGGCTGCAGCAGTGAAGGCTTGCTTGGTAAAAGTGAGTTCTTCGTGCACTGAATGAAGCTTTTTTTTTCATTCTGCCTTAAGTCTGCAGCTTGTCAGTGAGGTTGAGGTTATAAAATCTATGTATATATGTTGTTTGGTATGTTAAATTATAGTCAGTTTATATTTTTTTAGTTTTACACAGTAGATATTAATCTTAGCATAGTTTACTTTTCTTCAATACTAGGTGGTTGTCACCATACATCATCTATATATGCCAGGAATGACAAAAAGGTGAACTCCATCCGTCTTCCCTTTAGCATCCATTTGATGCCCTGACTCCTGCAAGAGTGAGGGTGCAAATAATGCTTGCACAATTTGTCACCGTGGTAAATTTAATTTATATATGAAACAGGCTTTGAAAAGATTTTGATGTGCTAAGGGAATGAAATTATACCCATTTAGGCACCTGCTTTTCCCAAGTCCAGAAACACAACATGGAGATTTTCTTTCTCTTGTTTGTCTGATTGAATTTGCAGTTGGTCCCTGTTTTTATGTCCTGACCATCCTGAGATGTATTGTGTTCCTGTTGTTTGTTTTTTTTCAGTGTCGCCATGAGGCATATTAAAGGATATGTTTGCAGTTTTTCAAGTCTGTCTTAAAACAGTCAGGTGTCCATACAAACACTGAAAGAGGTTTTTCTCACTGTAATCATTACTACTGTTCATACTGGCTGTTACAGTAAGAGATCTTCAAATGTGCTTTCAATGTAAGTGATGGAGGACAAAATCCACAGTCTCCTTTTGTGCAAAACTGTATTTAAAAGTTTATCTGAAGCTAATATGAAGCTTCAGCTGTCCAAATAAGTCAAATCAAGTAGATATCTTTCAACATTACAGTCTTTTTAGCGCCAAAGTCCCTCGTTTTGTTACTATACTTCCACCGCAAGGAAACACTGTCCAAGGAAACACAAAGAGGGAAGGTGATGCTAAAAAGACTGTAAATGTGGCAGATATCCACTTTCTAGTTAGTTTCAGTGTTCATTTGGGCACCTGACTATTGTATTTAAAGCTGAAATTACAGTTTCCACGCCCGCAGGGATCCGCGTGACGTAAATTGCATCGTCAAAGAGTGTAAGCGTAGGCTCTGTGCATGTCCATGTATCTGCAATTTGTTGTGTCTGCGCCATGGATGTATTATAAGAGCTGGATACCAGACTAAAAATGGCGCCCATTCAGTCCTATAGGAATTGCTCGTCTGGCGCATACGCAAAAAAAGTTTCTAGCTTCCGGGTTTGCTTCCGCGTTGTGCGGCCCACTGAATATGCGCAGTAGTGTTTCCCCCGCTGGCCCCACCCGCGAGTTCCCGCTCGGCCCATAGACTTTACATTTTGATGACATCATGGATTTTTAAATCGCTTTTGTCAGCTTGAGGAAAGTTTTACAAATATAAAACCTCCATGAATCAAAAGTTCATAATAGAAAGAGTCATAATTGACATTTGCAGTTCCAGTTTTACAGACGTCTGTTTTAAAATGGTGGTCTATGGGGAAGTCCTTTTTGGGCCACAGGAGGATTTTTCACTGCAATACCGCGAGTGGCCACTGGGAAAAATTGGCTGCAAGGCTGAGCGGCAGCACCCTATCCAGCTTTTATTATACATCCATGGTCTGCGTGGACCTGTCCGCACCAGTCTGTGCAGTCGACGCTGTCTTCCTGTAGACGCCGATCTACTGCGCGTGTGTCCTCCAAGTGGACCCCAGAAGGTAGTATAAACAGAACAACTACCCATCTGTGGTGTCCACAGCTGTCGTGTACGCGTCTGCCTGGAAGTATAAATGAAGCTTTAGAAAGACATGAAAAATTGTGAACCTGTCCTTTAAGGTTAATCGGTCAAAGAGTCAATCCCAGCGTTATGGGCGGGTCTGGCTCCCCATGGGACATCCAGGAATTTGGCCCTCCTAGGAGAAATCAGCATTAATGCCGTTTTAATGCAGGGGATTGCCAGGGCTCAGGCCCCGGGCCCAACAACGTGAAAGGGCCTATGAGGCTCAGGGAAAAAAAACATAATAAAATTCACAGGGAGGAAAAAAAAAACTCCTGCCTTGTTTGTACATTTTTCGTCCATTTGTGGTGTCTGGATTTAGAGCGAAGTGAGACATTATCTCGTGTTTAGTATCTCTGCTGCTCCTAAGCGGAAATCAGAGGTGCGGTGTTTGTTTTGTTGTCAGCAACAGTTGTTGCCTTTACACTTTAGTTCAGGTAGAATCTTTCTGTCGCCTCTGTCTGTTTCTAAGAAGCTTGTTTAACCTTCTGAACTTCAGTTTGTGGCAGTTACTGTTATTTAGAGTTTTTTGTCGGCGTGTGACGCCGGAGTGGAAAGTTAAGCGGCTGGCTGACGTTAGCATGCCGACCGGTGTTTTGGTTTAACCAGTGACCTTGTCATGTGGTGACTTTCAGCTGAGTGTCGTTTTCGTGGTGACGGCAGCTGTTGAAAACACAGAGTATGTAGATGTCCTCCTAAGTCTTAAATTATTGTTTGTTCAACACAGTATATATTTGTCTGGTCCTTTTTGTATTACATTATGTACATTAAATGGTGTAGCCAACAAGAATCATTCACATTTCCTCACTTATTTTTCTGAAATTAATCTTTTGAAATGGCTTGAAATGCTGAATCTCGTTGCAGTATCACACTGATGGTCACAAGTTAAACAGACGGTAGGCTGGTCAAACCTGGTGAATACTGACTGTGTGACTATAGTTTACACACTATTTAGCCACAAACTCTTCTTTTACTTTTTCTACTCCATGACAAAGCAGGTTAATTGGTTGAATATGGCTCACTTTCCACTTGAAGATTGAACACTATAAAATCACAAGATAAACTATGACTGCACTGCCAATTTATAGGCTACGTTTTGTTTCCCACATTATAAGAAACAATATGAGGTGAATGCTTCATTGCTGAGCACAGTTTAACTTATGTAAATGGTTGGCGTAAGTAATAAACACACTGATGGATTGATTAAGGTCAAATTGATAAGGCTTTTAGGTGCCAGCTATCATCACTACGAGCAACTACGATGCATTCGGCTGAAAGTTGCCAGTTAACATGGTCAGTGGTTAACCCGAAACACCTGTTTCGGTGACTCTCAGGGAAATGTGTCGTGACGGCAGCTGTTGAAAACACGAATGTAGGTGTCCTTCTTAAGTCTTAAATTATATGTTCAACTAGGTATATATTCGTCTGGTCCTATTGTGCAATATCATGTAAATTAAATGGTGTCGCCCACATGGATTCACATTTCCCGGCCTGCCCATAAAAACCAATTGCCAGGCCAGTTACTTTCCTCTGGTGCTGGGAATGCAAGGAGTCAGACTCTTCACATCTTGTCATTTACATCACTTTGACTTGTCACAACATTTATTGTACCCTGGAAACTCTGTTATAAGTAGGATTTCTTGTCCGAGTTCACAATCCTTATCATGCTGATACATTTAAAAGGTGACTGATATCACATTTAGCTTGCATAAGAAAAAAACAGACTCCACAAAATTAGATATACATGATGATGTACTGATGTGGGAATATCTCCATGTAACACCAAAATTATATCAGGCTCCTATTTGGTCTGAAATGACAGTAATGTAAGTCTCATCATTGGTTAAATTAACATAACCAATGGAATTAAATGTTCTGGAGGAAGGAAGCTGACTGGCTGCAAGTCTAATTGGACATCAGTTTTTGCAACTTTCCTGACTTGACCTTGCCAAGCTCATCAGTACCTACTAATGAGGACGCTTGCTGATAAAAGAGGGGGACAGAACCTGCCTCCTGAAGCACTCAAACAATTAGCTTCTGCAGCTTCTCGCCCATCCGTCCTGATGCTATTCACATAGTGAAGCTTCTAAAGATTCATTTATACCTCTCCATCATACAGTATGGTCTGTGGACACACACACCAGCTTAAGGTTATGAGAAAGTCTGGGTGGATGCATACATACAAGAGACATACAAGGGCAAATAACATGTCAAGCTCTCAAAAATTGTTGGCCACAAGAGCATGTACGTGTAGCATGTAGCTGTAGCTGACAGCAATTTAACGATCCCCTCCAGACATGTTTTAAGATGTATATAAAACACTTGACTTTGAATAATAATTTGTGGCAATATAGTTTTTCAACATACAATATGAATGGAGGCTTCAAGTTTCCACATCACACTTGATTACAGGACCAGGATTGGCTCCAAACTAGTTGTGATGTCACAAATCACGTTCGCAGGTACACGCCTTTAAATCGCAGTTTCAGTGATCATGGAGTAACTTTGCTCCTCAGCAGATGAATGTGAAAACAGACTTCTAATGTCAAACCTACATCATTCTGCACAGTGAAGTCCAAACATCTAACTGAAGTAACAGTAAGCAAAACACATTTTTGAGTAGAGGGGCACTTTAAGTATTAGCCTACACAAACTGTACAGTTGTGCTAAGGTGCCAATTTTTTTATTAGTAACTCTTGCAACATTTCAGTTAATAAACCTGCATGGTCTCATTTTTGGGCCACTTTTTGGAAGGCGAAACAAGCTGTACTGTAAACACAACACTGACATTTTATCCCCTTAAGTTGTTATGGTGGCATGTTAGCAACCAGCTGCCTTGCACAACCAGTAGGCATGAAGCAACATTAGCATTTATTTGGAACCATATTTTTGGCCACCTGGCAAATATTAAATCAAATATTCCTTCTCTGTTTAGTTCAGTTTTGGTCTACTAACTACTGAGAGAAATATCTGACTCTTTAGCTGCTAAATGCCCCACAATGGTCACTAGCTAGTCTCTAACTTTGTTGGTCCACTGTAGCATGCAGAGGGTTAATCATAGCCTTTTCTGCTTAAAACAGCTGTGTGCTGCTGCTGGAAACAATGCTAAAGAGAGAGCTGCGTGCCAGAAAACCAAAACAATTAGCTTTTAAATGCAGAGTCTAGTGACTCATCCCCACAAACATCACCTTTCACATATGGTACCCATTGTTAGAATTAAAATACTGATTATAGATGCTTTTAAAGCAAGGCACAATTACTGTTCAATTTCAAGTACGGTACAGATGTATTATTACATTATTCCTTACTAGTTTTCATTTAATTGGCCCAATAATAAAATAATCAATTAATGTCTGAGTCTGTAGACCTTTCAACTAACATTCTGATGCATCTGGTATTATACTGTACCATACAAACCCCATATTACACACACACAATCACACATGTGACCATAGAGCTCCATTTTTACAACATCCCATCTGGATTCCCACGAACGTCTCCAATAAAACCCCACTTGGAGTAAAAATTACACTTGCTCTTGCAGTTGACAAGCAGCAAAACACACACACATACACACACACACACACACACTTGTTGCCAGTGAGGTCCAGACGACATCAGTGCGAACGTGACTATTGATCAATCAAGTTGAGGGGGCTGTTGTTGGAAGCAGAGAAGCCTGCATTTCCTCCTGAGCTGCAGATAAAGAGACATTGATTTGCCCCACTCAGCACAACATTGCTACCCAGACATACTCATCAAGCTAAATTTAGACTGCGACGAACTGGAGAACAAATCAGGAGGAAAGGATTTTCACCAAGCAAACTGTGCCTGTAAAGATCATGTGCCAGCACTGCAGCGTCCACTCTGTGATGATGATTTTCTGGAGCTCTCATCTTGTGTAAATAAAAACACGAGTGTCGCTGCTAGTGTAGCTACCTGCTGTCATTGTGCTCCTTATGAGCCACAGAGATACTTTGCTGTGAATACAAAGCGGCCATTCTTCGCTTCTTGTGTATTTCATGTGAACAAGAACAACAGCTGTTCTGTAAATAAATACATTAACCAGCAAAAATAAAAAATAAAAACCTGCAATCTAAATGAATGGTTCTTGTAGCTTTTGGGGGAATCTGCCAAGTAAAAAGTATATCAGAAAATAATGTAATATACAATGCAATTGTGGCCAGGTAATGGATAAATCACAAATGTAATAGTCAACAATGAACTGATAATGAAAATAATCATTAGCTGTAGCCTTATACAACATAACCTTGCTTCAAAAAAGGAAAAACTCCAGAAAAAAACCTTTAAAGAGAAAATGAAGGGGAACGCTCAGGGAGAGTAACAGGGGAGAGTTCCCTCTTCCAGAGTGGACGGTAGAAAAAAGTTGCAGTATCAAAAATTATAAGAGGGTCACAACTAAAACAAAATCTAAAGGAAAATTTAAACTATATAAAAGAACAGAAATTTACTTCTTTTTAAATGATACATCACTATAGCATGTGGCCAACATGCAGCAGAGACGAACATTTAGTACATTGGTCTTTTTTTAACCTGTAAATACTAGGGGTTTTTTTGTGACATATTATCACCACCAGCTAGTTGTTAACTGTGTCAGTTTGGTGTTTGGTGCTGAACAGGTAGCATATATTAGTTTTATTAGAGCTTTTTCACCAGAAAAAAGCTGCCTGCTACGGCAGAAAACAACCAGTTGTGTGCCGTAAAATCAAAACAATGACGACGATATAAAGCTCAGAGCTGAAAGGATCTAAAATATACAAATTCTCTAAAATATACAAACATAAATGATTCTACAAAGATTTTGATTATAGCCACTTTAAAGACTTTATTTGTGTGCTATGATTTTTTAAATGACAGTGTCAGTGTCACTCTAGAAATGTAGTTTTTCTGTGTAAATTTGGTCCTGTCATGAATGCACAGCATACTGACAAACTAATCAAACTAATTTGGTGAAGTCTATCAGCCTTGGCAGCATTGTTGGCAAACTGGGTGGGACAGATGCTGATGTAAAAGCCCAGACTGGTAAGGCAAGGGTAGTTTTGTATCAGCTGAAAAATGTCTGTCTCCTCAGATCTGAACACCGACACCAAGATCAGGATCTTCAATACCACTGTGAAGCCTGTTTTGCTGTATGAAGCAGAAATCTGGAGGACAACTGTCACCGCCATGAAGAGTATCCAGATGTTTATCAACATCTGCCTCAGAAGAATCCTATAAATTCGCTGGCCAGATCTTATCAGCAACCAGTAACTGAGGCAGTGAACAAGACAGCAGACTGCAGAGGAAGAAATCCTCCAAAGACGCTGGAGATAGATTGGTCACACTCTTCGCAAGCCTGCATCCAGCACCACAAGACGTGCCCTCTTTTGGAATCCACAAGGGAAAAAGAAAAGAGGCAGACCAAGAAACACCTGGCGCCGTGACCTGGAGGTGGATGTGAAGAGAACTGGCAATATATCAGGACAGCTGGAGAAATTGGCGCAGCACTAAGATGCCTGGAGAGCCTTTGTTGGCGGCCTACGCTCAAAGTGGGGTCACAGGCTTTAAGTAAAAATTTAAGTAAGTATCAGTGAGGTGTGTGGGAGCGCTCGTGTCAACAGCATAAGGCAAACCATTTTTAAAGTGGTTTTACACAAATGCTTCCATAAAGTTAAGGGACTTGTAAGTGACAGATTAAATAAAATAATAACATAATCGAACAGCAGAGGCAGAGATATTGTGACTTTTAATCCCCAGTATGGGTCAAATTCCAAAAACACTGGATCCTACATTTCCCATAGTACACTTTGCATTAGACCCGCCCTGCCTGCTAAATGCCAACATCTTTCAAACTCTACACCACCAGTTTTGCATTTTTGCTTTCTGTCAAGTTATAAATCTCTAGACCAACCCGAGATAATAACCAAACTTTCATTCACCATTATTGCAGACTTTAGAAAGCTCATTCAGGGCCACAGACAACATTATACAACTGTTTTCACAGGCTGAAGTACTGTTCATGATGAGTAAACTGACCTTCATGTGCAAAATTGGTGGAGTGCCCCATAAATTTTAAATAATCCTAACAGCTGGAGCTTCTCATCATCCAGCAGTGGGCCCCATCCATCCCTGATCATAACGCAACTGCAGTACTCAGCATCCACACGCTAATCTTCCACTTCTACCTCAGAGCATACCCATCTCCTCCTAAAACAGACCACTCCATCACATCTCACCAGCTTGGCAGCCAGCGTCTGTCTGCTACTGTCTTCGTCTTACATCTTCCCCAGTTTCTTTAGCTGGCCAGCTCAGCATAATAGTGAATAACTGGACCATGTCCTCAATCTGTCTCTCTTAATCACTTTAAGAAAGTTTAACAGAAAATTTATTTTGATTCCACCGATTGATCACTTGCTGAATGCTTTGTTTGCCCTCTTCTCTGTGTCGTCTTTTTCAGTGTAAGTCCTTTGTTCCACTTTGGGTGCAGAAATGACATATTTTGTCATTCTTTACAGCTGCAGAGGCCTTTCAAGCTTCTTGCACAGCTGGTGCTTCCTGCAAGAGAACACTCAGTAATGAGGCTCCCGTTGAAGCCAAATCACTAGATATCAGATATCAGAGCCTGCAGTGTTGTATCAGTGCAGGAAACTGCCATGGCTTGGATAAATCAGTAAAGCCCTGTAAATGTTTTGACATTCGGATTGAAAGTATTTTTTTGGCCAACTTTTAAATTGTCAACAAAGAAAAGAGTCAGGCAGCAACTGAAATAAGTTGTTTCATTGTTTTATCTTGCACTTATAAAAATTCAAAGTGTTCAAACTCAGTTGCAGATTGCTGCTTTTGATTTTGATTCAAGATTCCTAAGATTTACAAGAATATCCTTTACTGTGGATCACTGTGTCTTTCTACTTAAACTGATGTTGGACCAGCAACAGAGGCCTTGGTCTCAGACAGCTGGATAGATAGATGGAGAAAGACAGTGGAAGAGATATGTAGAGGCAGCAAGACAGTGAGAGTACTCTGGATATAAGCACTCATGTTCCACATATCGATCATTCACACATGCACTACAAACGAGACCAAGGAACAAAACACCTGCCTAACATTTCCTGAGGATACCCATCAAAAAAAAAAAAAAATCAGCTGTTGTCTAAGCACATTCTGTGACACTGTGTCTTCCTCGGTTCAAGGCAGCAGTGTCGTTTTGTTTGCCAAACACTGTCTTTTGGAGCATAGATGAGGAAAAGAATAAAAGAGGGGGGAAAATTTAACTGAAGTCAGCACATATAAATCAGCTGGCTAGAAGTAAAAAGAGTTGGAAGGTTAAATGAAGTGTGGTGACCATGAATAATATATAGAGCAGAGCATAGAGATGTGGTTACTCGACGCAGATGCTCTTATGGTCTTATCTTGTATGAATTTGCTTTTTTCTGGAACTGTAGGTGACTTTCACGATCGTGGTCATGTGCGCTGGCTCCTTTCTCCAATCAGATTTCTTTGAGTTGAACACTAATTTACAACTTGCTTTTGAGAGGATTCTAATTTTTGGCAGCACACATGCTACTGACCCTGTTCTAACTAGGTTGCTTGGTGTAGTTTGACTCCAAATGCTGTATTATCCTGCATAAAACATCCCAGCTGCCTCCACTAGCTTCAGCTACGATGCTAGCACTACCTCCTAAAAGTGACAGTGGTCAATAAAGATTTCCCAAAAAGCTACATTTGGAAACCGGAGGTTTTAGCTGGCTGCTATAGTATTCAGTTAATATTTAAAAAGTACCCAGAGGTCCTGTGTGAGTGAGTGTGTGTGCATGTGTGTGAGTGTGTGTGGTTTTACATTAAAGCACAGGCCTACTTCTGGGCATCCAGCCGTCTCAGGGGAGTCGATATGCTGTGCACAGTGAATTCCTTAATGCCGTGGCCATTTCAATTTCTCACTACTAAGCATGCAATATCACTGAATCAGAAGGATTCAGGCATGGCTGGAGGGGGACCTGCCATCCACAGTTTACCAACCTTTTCATTTAGAGAACAGAGCTTATATTTGTAGGCAAACATACTGTATCTCTCACCTTAATAGGACATGTACAAAACTACTGCGAGCTACACGTATTAAAAGGAGAACGTCATTGATTTTACACATATAGGTCAGTTTACTAGTCATGATGATCACTGCTCAGCTCGTGCAAACAGTTACATAATGTCTTCTGTGGTTCATCAACTCTGAGGAGTAAATGTAATGGATGACTACTTTTCTTAACTGGATGAATGGAGTTTGATAAGAGTGGGCGATTATGAAGCTGGAAGGGTCTAACTAAAATATGCTATTGGTTGCATTGTTGGAAATGTGGGATCCAAGTATCTGCTGCACAGTGTCTGGCCAGTCTTTTTTTTCCCATGTGTGTCTTGTGAGCACCCGACTTTGTGAAAAATGCACAACTACATTTCTGCAGTGGCCCTTTAATGTGTAAGAAGTAAGGAATGTTTTTCCCAAAAGGTTGTTGTTGTCATTTGCCTCAGTGCTGACCACTCACCAGAGGTCACAGATCACTAACCTCTATGGCCTCGGATGGCATCACTTAACATTAACCCTTTAGCAGACAATGTCATCTTGTGTTCAACCCAGGTCTCACTAACCCAAAACACAAAGGCAAAAAAAGCAAAGCATCACGTTCTAGCTACAAGAAGCTCACATACTGTCTGTAGTATCCAGAACACTCTCTCAGCCTGTACAGAGGTAGAGTAGGCCATATAGTAGTAGGGCCCACATCACTGTGCAGAGCTGGACTGCGACGTTAATTAGTGAAAGTACTGATGCGGCGCGGAGCTGTCCACAGTCCGCGGTGCTGAAAGCCAGTGCTGCCGCAACATATGGTAACTCCAATCAATGACAGACAATAGTGTGTAAAATGTGGGCACATGCTAAACATGGGCGGCCCCCGTTAAGACACGGTCTAGATCATGAACAGCTTTAAAAATTCACCCGTCAAAATGTCACTGTGAAATGAGCATCAGTTGCATTATTATGAAGAGTTATAGCAGGAGTTATGCAGGTGATGTGACACCTCCGCTAGGTATGATCAGGCTATGCTTGGCAGCCTGACAGCGTTTAACCCTTTACTGCGCCATCTACGTTATCATCAATGAAGACAGAACCCGAAAAACTCCATAACAGCCCCCCGCCCCAAAACCATGACACAGTACTGTAACATCGGTGTATCCTCAAAGTAAAAGGCCACAGACAGAATCAACATGCTTTCCACGACACAAACATCACTTACACATAAGCGTGGTAGATGAACGCCCATCCCCGCGGTCTTTCCAGCGCATTATAGAGAAAATTCTGTAGTTTCCGATAGCTGGCATTTTTCTTCGACGGTCTGGGTCTCCCGGCGGAGATGCTGGACCTCGGTCTGCAGAGGATGCTGCTCCGCTTGGTGCTTTCCGAACCCGCAATGAGCAGCGCCCCATCCCTGCTGGATTCAGGAGCCCCGGGGTCCAAACCAACGAACCCGACTTTGTGCTTCTTCTCTCCGGCTTGAGTTGGGTAAACCCCGCCGTTGAGAGATTTCTGCACCATTCTAAAGTCGAGACGACTCTAACGAGGAGTTGTCCGTGCCCTTGCCGCTGGGATGCATCACCGGCGCTGAGGGGTGTGTGCTGGTGGTGAATGCAGTCGGTGTCGGTCCCCCCTAGAAAACCAATTGCAATAACCACGCGAAACTGCACACTGTATGCTTTTACGTTAGCCCCTTCCGGCTGTTTGTCAGACACAGCAAAGGAGGGAAATGCACATGATTTTCTCTCCTTACGTTGCAATCATTTAATGGCTAAGAGATCATTCATGCTGCAAAGTTGAACTGAACATGCAATCATCCTTCTTCTACTGCAACAACACCTGGTCTGGTATGTCAGTGTGGAGTAGACTATGCTGTCAAAACCATTTCAAGTTGCTGATTGGGATGAGAGGATCATTACTCGAACGTGTCTTGTTTCCAAAAATCTATCCTGAAATAACCTCCCATCCTCTCAAGTGTGCGGCCCAAGAGAGAAGCTGCAAGGATGGCTTTCATTTGATGATGCACGTTCATGCAATATTCATATCTGCACCCTTCTTTAGTCCGGTAATGGATACCTGAAACTATGTCAAGCTATAAGGTTTGCTTTCTTGCCGTGGTCCTGATAAAGTAAAGGACACTTACAGTCATTAAAATATAAATCAGTGTCAGTCAAGACATAAAACAAACAAATGGAAAATCTCAGCCGGCCTGCAAACACTTCACTAGACATTCAAGTGCAAAAGAATGTAATGTAGATCCCTTTACAGAGTGAAAGTGAAATATAATGACTAAATAATGTATTAAGTATGTTGAGTAAATTCAATTTCCCCATGATAAGCATCAGGTTAGCTGGAAAGCAGGACGTGATCGAAGACAGCAAAATTATGAGTAAATGGACTGGAATAAGAAACCAGCTCAGTCAGAAGTCCTGATGTTCACTTTCAGTAGCACTTCTTGATATGATGTGTGCAGGCGAAGAGATATAATCATTTTCAGTGTTCCCTCCTTTTGAGGCATTCATATGAAATCATAGGCCGAGGCAACATAAACACATGTAGGACACAATGTATTACAGGCAAAATCACAAGATAAATGTTAGAACAGGAGTCCTGACAAGAGCGAAACCACTTCAGCGGTGTGTGTTTTGCATTTTTATGTTGGACATCACGTCCTCTGTGGGATCATCACTTGGCAACACTGCTGCTTCACTGAAAAACATTGTCATACTGTGAACATTTTATTTACTAGCTTGTTAAGATTGGATTCACAATGATAATTTTAGAAAGATCCTTTGTACAGTTATTTTCAAGCAACATAAAATTGCAAATAAAGTATATACAACAATGAAACATTAGAATAATGCAAATAAATGTGTAATCAGTGACATATTTGTTGTTGTCCAGCTACACCAACATGCTGCAGTCATTAGCTAATTTAAACTTGTAACACAGACTTGAGACCAGGTTATGGTAACTAATGCTGCATTCAGAGTTTAGACTATGTACACTGCTCAGATTAAGAGCAAATTTGATATGGGAAATGAGAATAATGCAAATATCCGCTGAGTCTTACAGTTTGCCAACTGAGGGATGTAAATTTGCATTGGCCATAATAGTGTGGGAGAATATGTAGAAACAATTCCCACATTCTCATTTGAGTCCAGACTGCTTTTAAATAAATAAAAAGGACAAAATGATCCACCTAATGGATGCAGAATGTCATACAGATTCTTGAAATGCATAACGAACCTTTATAAATGGTCAAAAACAAATTGTAAGTGAGGTTACACTCATCAAAGAGAAACCGCTTCTCTTCAAATGCACAGTCATGAATAATAAAAAAAAAATTTAAATTTTATATACTATATTATCTCCATAAAAATAATCCAACTTAATTTATAGCATTTCTCTGCTGCTGTAAGACATTTCCTATCTTCTTCCTCTGACATCATGTATGTACAAAAAAATTGAAATGTTCAGTAATCATGTTACTGTGTTTCAGTCCTGAAATGATCCCTTTGTTTACATCCACAAAAACTCCTTACAGTACTTTTCACTAACACTGCAACTTGAATGGACCAATCATTGTGCTTATTTTAATACCTACAGTAAATACGACTGAAGACAACTTAAAAGCCAATTTAAATATAAACATAATGTCCAAGTTAACAGAAGGCAATCCTTCAACTAGTACATTTTTAATTAATATATTAATTATTTATCAATGTTTCAATATTCCCAACCTGTTGACTTGTCTGCTTATTGACAAACAGCCGTGTATAGTTTGCTTTAGCTTCCTTTGTCCAGATTCTGATGAGCTAGCTTCTGTTCATCTTCCCTCCGTTGCATTCCCTGAAGATTAATGTAACACTTCCTGACGTAATCAAATTCCATACACATAAATAAAATGAAATACACAAGCAGTTACGTTTAAAAAATGGCATGCCATTGGTCCTTTAAATACTGTTCAATATGTGGGTTGGAATGCTTTTAGATTCTTTAATACCTGATAATATTATGAGTAAGGGATAAAAACACTCCTTCCAGATACGATACAATAAATAACTATCCTTCATATAGTGCAGTAATACAGTACTCACACTAAACCTACAGTAATTGCACAGTAACCACATGCAATGGGCTGAAGAAAGAGCAGCCCCCTACCGTCCATCCCTACATCTGTACCTCCCATCCCTACTTCCATCCCTCTGTCTATTCCTTGACTTTCTGCTTCTACTCAGCCAGCTATCATACAAGAATACCAGAGCTTTCCAGTATTCTACTTCACATGGGGTCCAAACATTGAGTCCTGGGGAACACCAGCCCAAAACAGAGAAAGAGACAGTTCTCTGGAGTTGCAGTCCAAGGCAAAAATGGATAACATCTGCATTTATGATGACAGTCAGCTACAGGTAGTTTGATTAATCCAGTTAATAATAACAGCTCAGCTATGAGCATAATCTCTGTGGATGTCTTCAGAAAAGCATCTCCTTTTCACTTATGTTGTGAATATTTTGCATCAGTTGTTGAGTTGTTGTCAGCTATGTGTATGTGTCTGTGTAGACAGACAGCCCAAGCGGTATTACTGATCTGGGAGGCTCCCATGAATAACAGTACACGATTAGTCTTGAGCTTCAGGTCCTCCCAGATAACTGACATTATCCGTCTGTGCAGTGTTGTGGAGCTGGGGGCGTTAGCCTGTACGTTGCACTGAAGACTCTAGTGGTATCCATGCTAGAATGATCCCTGTGTCACTGGGGCATTGGGGAGGGGGGACAAGGGTCTTTCCATCTGGAGTGTCTCTTGGAAGGAAAGCGGTGTCGTTACTGTTATCTCTCATCATATCTTCCACATTCACCCTCTCTCTGATGAGTTCTCTCAAGTGACGGCTTTCTTAGAGCTCTCCGTCTGAGGGTGGCAAACACAGCTTGAAGAGCCTGAAGAGAAAAAATTCAAATGAGGGAAAGCCACTTTGTCTACGACCATAAATGGTGCAATGTGCAGATGGCATGGGCAGAGGTGTCTGGAAGTGGTTTGATACAGTACCTTGGGGCTGACGGAGGCATCTGGTCCATTACCTTGAGATTTTTAGCAGAGAGCTCAACTCTTGCCCCCTGGTAGAAGAGAAAACACATGCTATAAGCTCCACAATAACCACATGGCAGTTCACTCAATTGGCCTGACAAGCTGAGCATCTACACTAAGTCAGGAGATCTAACACACCCACAACTTGACAGATTAGGCCATGATCTATGAGTTCAAGTGAATTTGTCAGATATTCATGTGGTAAGACTTTGTGGTAGACTCTCCTAAAGGAGTCTAGTGGTCCATGGAACACAGTCTGAGATCAAATGCATCTGAGGTTTACCTGTTTGCGCATAATGTCCATGGTCTGCATGATGCAGCGCGGCATGAGCCCGTGGTTCCTGGCTAGTATCATTGCCTGCTCCAGTGTCACGCCTAATGTAGATCTGTGAAGAACAAAAAAGCCAAAAGGTCAGCTCTGTGTGTACCTCTGTAACAAACACACATTAACAGGGTTGTCCATATGTGCACCTGCTGGACACCTCGAAATTAATTCAGACAGGCTGCGCTTTTGTGGTTCAGTGGTGCATGTCATCCACTCTGCACTGTGTTAATCTTAATTCCAGCTGACAAGTGATACTACACAAGCAGTATCATAGTGTTGGCGTAGTGCCAGGCTGACCTCTGCATGCCTGTGTCACACATGGTGATGTGGCAGGCTCCCAGGCGGTTACACAGTTCAGAGGACACACACAGCAAGCCGACACCTGACGGGTGGCCTTGGGCACTCGGGCGCACGTTGATGTAGGACTGCATTAGTCGGCAAAGGTCGTCCAGTGTGTTGAGGGGCCGCAGCAGCTATGAGGAGGAGAAAGTGAAGGCCAGAGAGGGTCAATGGTTAAATGGACTGCTAAAAAGAAGATACAGTGCGATATCTTAAAAGTGGCCATCTTACCAAGTCACGAAGACTATTATTGAGTGTTAAAATCTGTATTTTACAAAAGCAAGTGGAGGAAAAGATCATTCATTTTCTATATAGTTTCACCACTTCTGGTAATTTCCTTGAGACGAAGGATTGTATTTGAAATTGAGGCAGCATTTTTTGAGATTTTTTTTTTAAATTTGAAAAAGCTTATTTGTATTAGAAACAAGTGAAATGATCTCATACCACTTGATAGATTTTAATACTCAACACTAGACTGAACAGAGTAACTGACTTGTTAGGATGGTGCACCAGCATAAACAGGGGGAAATCCCATTAAAAACAACACAAAGAGGTTTGACTCTTTGTACTTTTTTGTTTTAAAGACAACTGAAACCTGAGAATAAGTCTCTAGATATTGGTGCTATGTTCTATTCAGTTATAATCACTGGAATCTATTTCCGCTACAGTCAGTTTGAGACACTAAAATAGTCTTTCTAATCTAATTATCGCAGAAGTTCAAATGAAAGTAGTTGATAATGTTGTGGTTAGTTAGAGTTAATAGGGGGTCTTGACGAGCTAGTGGGGATTTCCAGTGGAGGAAGCAGGACATCAGTTCATCTTACTTTTGAAATGCTTGGTTGAAGATCTCTAACTTCAAGGCCCAGTATCTGTGCTTGCATTTATATTCAGTCACAACATTATATACAGACGTACTTATGTTACAAGAACAGGATATAAATTACATGGTACACTGTAATGTACGCAATCTGTGACCGCAGTAAATGGGAAACATATATGAATAAGTGTATATTTACCTGGTCAATCTTCATAGCTGTGGTGTTTGAGTCTGTAGGAAGATTGGACTTCTCCAAATAGAAAGCTCTGTTGGGACAAAAACATTTCTATTTCAGTTTTTTTAAAAATCTACAGATTTGCCTCCTCTGACTCACTTAGTGTGAGAGCTGAGTCATCTTGAGTCGCAGAGTACTTCACTATATATATAATATGCATCTGCTACAGAACATATTTCATTATTTATTGATGCTACATGAGCCATTTCCTGGAAATTAACATGGACATACCAGAAACCACATCCATATCAACAAGACTGTTAAAATATGAATATGTTGCAGTGCAATGACAATAACAATCAAAGTAGGAATAAAATAAAAACAGATAGAAACATGCAAGCATATATGCAGCTCTGTAAATCACACATATAGAATATAACGAATATAATAAATGAGTTTTTATAGTAAACATTTTGATTTTTTGACCATCTCATTTTGCAAGTGATGTGATAAAATATATATATATATATATATATATATATGATCAGATTTATTTTTCAGAGATTATCAAAAATGAACATTATCACAAATACTAGAACTTTGACATTTTTTTTTAAACCAAATTCATATCTAAGCTAGTTTAATAATTCTTTCCTTTTGTTTCATAAATATTACAAAAATATCTCTAAAGATTCTCAGTCATCCATCCGTGTTGACGCTGAGTTTTTCCAACATGATTTAAGAATTAATACTCCAAACTACATATACAAATGTTTGAAATCCTATGAACCCTAGCCTGTAAGACTGTGTGGGACTCCGTTAAAGATAAATGATGTAACTCTCACATTGAAAAATTCTAGACCTTGACAATAGTTCAAAGAAAAATAAAACAGCAATCGACATGCAGTTTCTGCTTGCTTATGCAACACCACAGGGTGAACTCTCCCTTTAAGGTGAAAAATATCCTGAGTGTTAGTGAGTAAGCCACTGGAGGGCCGTGATGCAGTATAGCATAGCGTACCTGAGTCTGCGGTAGTAGCCCTTGACCTTCTCTAGTGAGACAGCGTTGATGCGCTGCTGGAACTCCTCCGTGGCGATGTTCTCCTGCTGGGACGCTCCTTCTGGACGCTCCAGTGCTGGATAAAACAGACAGGGAGCATTTAGATCCACACACATAGGCACACATTTCTAGGATCACAGTATTCCCTGATCGTGAAATTAAACCCTCATCACTTTAAACATAATCATTATTCCCTTATGCTCAAAACATTATTCTTATTTTAACTCTGAAAATAAGAACTCCCTAGACTCCCTAAATCCATCCAATCAACCAGCCTTAAACTTAATCCTACCCTTGACTTTAAAATAATATTTTGAAACAGTGAGGATTGTCCAAAATGTCCTCACTTTAGAAGATTTTTTTTATCCATGTGAGGACATATGGTGTTCATAGATAAGGATACACAAACACAAACTTCAGCATCTGCAATGTCATATGGTGCTTCATACGTCTCCTCAACCTGCAGTAAAGACTATTTTCCAGTAGGTGGCGATGTACATCCGCATATCTGCATGGCTGAACAGCTCTGAAGCAGTGTTGCAGTACTTTTCTTCCACATTGAAGTACATGAGGACAATATGAACTCTCTCATTTGGTAAGTGTTCCAACTGGCACTTGTCTGTGAAAAATTAATGGCCATTTGGCAGACGGGCATGATGCTAACTATTCATACTAAGCCAGCTCAGACTGGTGGAGAACTACAAAGAGCATGGCAGCAAGGGAGAACGTGAAGTTGGAGGGCATTAAAAGGCTTTTAAAAAGGCCTCAGTCTCAACTTAATAAAAGCACATAAAGCTATCAGGGAATGTACATGTGTGAGAGGCAAAGAGGCTCCATGAAGCACTGAGAGTGTTTTTAAATGATACAATTCTACATGTACATGGTATATGAAGTGATTTCCATGTGATCTGTGTCCAAAATGACCTTCTTTGAATTTAACTCAGTTGACTCAAACAGTGAGATACGCTTTCAAATGAACAGCATGTGTGGTCAGACTCTTTGTCAGTCCCATTTGTGCAGCTGTTTGTGTAAAGACAACAAAGCTTATTTTGTTAAAATGGTTTAATAGGAAACTGCGTTATATTAAATAAGATATTGAGAGAAAAAAAAAGATTGCTTTGTTCCTGAAACTTAGGTATTGTATTTTGAGGGAACAATGCCCAGCACTACTTGCCACTGTTGTGTTATGCTCTAATCACTGATCTTATTCTCCTGCAGTTGCTCCACTTCCTCAGTCCCAGTCTGCCCAGTTGCTTACCCCTGGTGAAGAGGACGGTGTGAAGCTTAAGGCTGCCTCCATTTTGCAGCCGGCTGGGCAGCTCACTGAAATGACAGCTGTCCAGGTACAGAGTGACCCTCAGGGCCTGTCGGCTGCCCTCCACCTGGTAACACACTGGTGTGTCTGTAATGGACATACACAGACAGGAGAGACGTTGACAAGACTGTATTGTAAAGGGCTATGAAGTTTGGTACCTTTAATACCTTCAGATAGACATCTACAGAGTAAACTATGATACATTTATTACTTGAATTTATTATTTATCATTATTTTGTTTTAAAAACCATTTCACACATAGAATATACAGCATTAATAGATGTGTACACAGTCAGAAGATCATAGTCTTATTATGATTATTATGCAGATTTTCCAATGCAATTAAAGAGAAACACTGCAGCATTAGAGAGCACCATCCGTCATTTCAAATAATATACAGTATATTGTAGTTTTCCCTAACGACTTTATCAAACCACAGTCACTGCAGGTGTATCAGAAACTCCATCCTGCCAGAACAAAAAGAGGAGAAACCACAGTGTCTCTGGCTTTCCCTTAGTTGTGTCACACTAACGGAAAAAATTTCAATAGTCACATTAAATTTAACACCGGCGCTTTTCTGTGTTAGTCATGTTAGGAAAATCTGCAATACACTTAATGTTATGTCTGCAAGATGTTTTTAATGTGGCAACAGCTGGCAAACCTAAAAAAAATAGTTTTAAAGTATTATGTTATTACTGTGTCATTTGTATGCAGATCAGTAACCTTTTTCATAATTCTACAAACAATACATGACAACTAATAATTCATAAGTCTTAAGCTGACTTGTGCCGAATCTGTCGTAACATTTTCCGACTGTGGCACTCCAGCAGTTGTCAGAAAATAGAAAAGATGACCTTTACTGAGCGACCTCTAGGGTCAGCGCTCTTTCCTGGAGAACCCATCAAGCCATAATCCTGTGGAATTGGCCGTGATGTTTCAGGCTGAACTCTGGGGCCTCAGACTTTGTGGTGCTTACATGACTCTACCTATAGCTTCTAGCTCGCTTTGCATGCTATTAGGAAATCAATACTGTCCGATGGACACTGCCGCCAAAAACCATCTGCCTGCACTGCAGCAGTCTGAGCTGAAAGTGCAACTTCAGCAAAGCAGTTTGGTTAAAAATGATTTTCTAAGTGTAGGAGATGAATGAGTGAAGTCTTGAGTCTGCATTCTCTGTATATACTCTACATAACTGTCTTACTTTTATGTCATGAATAAGACAAGTGCAGAGTGATTGATTGAGTTAATGTGTGTTTTTGCATGCTGTTTGTGCACAATATATGCAGCATATATGCTGAGTGCTAACCTAGAATAGCAAATCCCTGCCTCATCCATAACTTTGCCTCCTAAAATGAGAAGTGCGTGTTGTGCTTTTCCTTTGAGCTGCAATCTCTGCTGGCCATACTGAAGATGCTGAAAAGAGAACTGATTCAGGATGCAGTCGTCCTTTGTAGCAGCTGAGACCTCTGGTAGCTTTCAGTGAATACAGAGACGGAGGTTATTAAAGGAACAAATATGCCTGTGCCCTAAACTTTGTATTTGCTTACTATGAAATAAATGTTTTGACCTTCAGCGGAGGCAACGATGTCAATTTGCCATCTTTATGCGTCAAAAGAGTATTTCTTTAGAACAGCACATACCGCATTTTGTTGCAAGACTAATATCTATGTGCATGAATATTTAAATGTATTGTATCTATGGATACTTCAGTTGCATATGTGTGAGTATTTCATGTGTCTCAGAGCAGCATTAAAGTTTAAATAAAGCTGCACACAGCATGTCAGGAAGGGACCATCTTATCTGTAATACAAGGACAACGAGGACTTTAAGAGACTGCATGCTCTGCCCTTGTTCAAGATGATTTATGGAGTCATTATAGTGTTGTTTTAGCTCCCCATTTAACAGCTTTCCACTGAAAAGAAAATGAAATCTTCAACGGCAAAATGGCAATTTCACCCTCAATAGCTACCATACATGCACATAATGGAACTTTATTCCGAGTTGGTCAAACCATACAGCTGCTCATTACCAGCAGTCTGGTTTGAATGGGCCGAGTCAGTTTTTGTTGATGGAGTTTCTTACTTGTGACTAGACACTCATCCTCCAGTTGCCTGAAGAACACTGTGACTTTGTCCAAGTCCAACAGGGCCGCCTTGGTGTCTTCCAGCATGGTCCGCTCCTCTTTCTGCCAGGGGAGAGAAAGGAAGCTTAGAAGTTGCACCAGGAAGACAGTTTTGATAGTTGTGAAGACAGCTGCATGGCTAGAAAGCCATATAGACTCAGACGTTTTGATTTAGCGTCACACACACAGAGCATCCTCTGCATTTTTGATGTTTGCTTAAAACCGCATCACATAAGATTTTTATTTTTTCTAAAAACACATCCAAATGATGAAGCTATATCATAGAGTGGGTTTGCCCTACTTGTCAAATAAAAGCAGAAAATTTGTCCTCACCTGATGTGGTGCTAGCGCGGACTGGAAGTGCAGCAGCACACCGATAGCAGATATCTGCTCCAGCCACTTGCGGCTGGTCTCCTTGCCGTCCTCCTGGTACTCGCCGGCGTTGTTATATCGCGACCGCAACGCCGCCAGCAGCTGCTCAGCCAGCGTGCACACAGCGCCCGTCGCCGCCTGGCAGAAGATCACATCTCGCCGCAGTTGCAAAGAGGTGTCTGGTATGTTAGAAAGAAATTTTTATGTCAGAGAGTGATGGAGGGAGTTCAGAGGGTACAAAGGACATAGGTGTAGGAGAAAAAGGTGAGAAGGTCAGTGGGCAGAAAGGGTGAGGCATCCCAACCTGCCACTCTCACCTTCCTCATTACATATGTCCTGGAGTTGCTCCAGTACATATACTGTACCCCATTAGCCAGGATCCCCTATGAGGATAACTCACATTAACTAGCACCATATGCCACTGTGCACAGTTCAAAGCTACTGGAGCATCATATGCTTCAACACCAACCTTCACTGCTGTACAAATATACAGCAATTGACTTCAACCTGGAAAACATTGCTGAAAGAGTTTTTAGGATTATTTAATTTTACTGGAAAGAAATTAAAACTTGCTTGGTTTATTAGCTATTATATCAGGCTGTTCACCATTAAAGCAAAAGTGGGCATAAATTGTTTCAAAGCCATGTGACAAACTGAGGGAAATAAAGATAATAAAACCTCATTAAATGTTGAAAAATTCCAAAGAAATTGTATTCTTGACATTTTAGATAAATCTTTTTTTTCCTAATTGAATCATTTTAATAGATGTTTTAAGGACCTGCAGATGTCCTAATGTAGAACTGGCTGTATTTTCATATGATGGATGATCTCATTTGCACAGAGCCCAAAACTGGTGGAATCATTTAAAATACTGCAGTTATGAGACCTATCCTGCTGCTTGAGACTCAGTTCTGCTGAGTGACTGCACAGCCGGTTTTAACATCTCTTCTGGAAATTTTATGGAAAATTACAACTGGGCTCTATCTGGTTTGATTATGCGTCACAACTTTGTTCTGAATATGAGCTGGTTTCTGTTTAACAAACACTGACACGTTACCCTACCTGTGCACTTGAGCAGAGCCAGGAGAAGCTGGTTCTTTCCATCTGTAGAGGTGGAAGGAAAACAAAATGTAGTGACTGATTGTAACTTTATACGATCACATGTCCGTGTGTGTGTGTGTGTGTGTGTGTGTGTTCCACTAACCATCCGCAAATCTCTGCAGGCTCTCCACCAGGGTTTTGATAGAGGTAGGCAGGTTCCAAGGGTCCTCCTGGATGTTCTTGTGGATCATGCAACGACAACGAACTGTCCAGTCTTCTGTTTGGCGAAACTCTGTTTGCAAAAAAAAAAAACAAAAAAAACAAAACAGGAATGTGTGAGTGTGTGTGCATCTGCTGTGTAACAGCTGGTTTAACAGAAGCAAGATGACACTCTCTCACCTTTAAAGCAGCAAACACACACACACACACACACACACACACACACACACACACACACACACACACACACACACACACACACACACACACACACACTTGTACACGCAAGAGACAAATATGTACCTAGTTGGCTGTGGTCAGAGTAAAAATACTTGGTCTCCTCACAAGCCTTGGTCATGACAGGTCCTTTGAGTAGAACGTTGATGGAGTCAACCTGTGTGCACAAATACAAAAACACACACACACACAGAAAGATTGTCAGGTAATCAATCGGACTTTCTCTGTATGCAAGCCATCATTCTACAACCTTTCTTCCTTTCTTCTTCCAGCTACCTTTCCTCCCTTCCCCTTCTTTCCGTGTCATTCTAACAAACACACATGCCCACTCACACACAACTCTGTGATTGCCTCTGGCTTGGGTCTTTCAGCATTAACAACAACAAAGCTTGTGTTTGCAGGCCCCCTGAGCTGCTGTTTACATGTGGAAAGAACTACGGCAGCCAAAGTGGGTGCACCCCATGGAGAGTCAAAGGACATCAGATGCTGGTAAGAGGAGAGGAAAAGACGGATGGATGGCTTTCACTGAGTCCACGTATGTGTGTGTGTGTAGGAGAGACAAAGAAAGGGAAAGACGAAGGAAAGGAGGTCAAGTGAAAGATGACAGAGAAAACTAGAATCCTGACCAGAGGACAGAGAGCTCCACGAGGTAACTCAACCCAGATGTTGATTACTATCACAATCATCTGTTCCAAATGGTTTCATGGTGGTGGGTTCTAACACTAACATGTGGGTGCATTCTTGTTTCACTATCTTTCAGTTTTGAACATTTTGGCTGAGTTTAAAGTTGGCTAATCTTAATTGGTCCACACGTCTTTGTGTATTTTAGGATTAAGGTTTTGGTGTATAATTAAATTTAAAACTATAAGACTAGACTTACAAGTTCAGAGCAAGCACAAAGTATGAAAGGATAAGGTTTGGGGAAGCTGTTAGAGGCACACAAACCCCTTTTTTAAACATAAATCCAGCATTTTACTCTAAACTGAACCCCAGAACGTACCTGGTTGAAAAGGTGTTCAAGGCAGCCGTGCAGCTTGTCCTGTTTGTCTGAAGGAATCCTCATGTCACACGGCAACTCATCCCCTGGCAGGAAAAAATGTTAGATTGGTCAACATATTTTAAGTTTATTAACTAAGTTTTTATGTAACTTCTGCTGAATCAAATTATAGAGGACAGAGGGAATCAAATTCATCAGATTGTATCTTTACAAAGCTGTGTGAAACTTCACACTGATAAAAAAAAAAAAAAACTATGTGATGAACAGCAGTGGACACATACTTGGCTCAATGTTCAAAAATGTGGCTGTGGGTGTTATGAAATGTTGTGTCTAAAATATGTGACCACAGTCACCTCCAAGAAATTTGTGCATTTTTTCTTTGTTTTGGCGCCCTGAAAGCATGACATATGATCAACATTATCACAAATTAAAGCAGTTGGCAAGCACTGATCAATTTTTATGCAAACACCCATTATTTCTTGTCTTTGTTTGACATTCAGGAAGCATGCATGTGCTTCAGCCTAGTTTACGTTGTTTGTGTTGAATTCACTTAGTTTTGGTGCCGTCTGTTTGGACAGTGACACTTTTTTTTTCTCTTGTTGGCTCTGAAATGATCATTGTTTCACTTGAAATCCATTGTGCTAGAGAACAGAGCCAAAGCAATAGAAAGTGTGTCACTGCAAATGAAAGGAAGATATTGCAATGAGAGGTCTTCTGGAGAAGCATCAAACGCATGAAGAGACAAATAGATATCATGCAGAGAGAAACTGCAATAAAACAAAAACTACATTTCCTTTCATTTCTTTACCTGATCCCATCTCATCACTCCCCAGGTAAGAGCTGTTACTTCGCACACTGGTGTAGGACAGGACTGAATCTCTGTTGCTGTTGCATTCACTGGAATAATGTACATACAGAGAAAAAAAAACACACACACAGTTAAAATGTAACATAAAGCAAAGGGTTCATTCCGTTCTTAAACCACAGTGAGGATTTGGAAAGCTGCGTCTTGTAATTATGCTGCCAAATAATCCTTCTGATTGTAAATGCCTTTTCTGATTTACAGTATGTGAGGCCAAGGGTAATTAAATAGTTTCTCACAGCAACAACCACCACTGGTTTACACAGAGAAGCATTCAGTAAACTGTAACTGCATTAAAGTCCACAACATTTGAATGATAAGAAAAATGTCTGTATTAGACTTAAAGACTAAAATGGAGCTCATATATTGAAACAGATACTTTTATACATGTTCTTTTACAAGCTGCCAGTGTGTTGTAGCTCGGTTATGAGTGTATTAATTCATATTGATGTGTGCAGAGAACTTCTGTCTTTCTGAGACAGTTTTGTAAAATGACTTGGTCTGGTATTTATAGTTATGTGTCTACGTAATTCAACATGATTACCGGGAGCATGTGGAAGATTTATGGGGCTCAAATTATACATCGCTTGAAGTGAGCACACTCCCGATCCCCTCAGAGGAGCTCTGAATGATTCACATGCTGAATTAACATGACAAACGGCCTACGAGGGACTACGAGCTACCAAACGACAACACTGCCTTTGTCCTCCTTTGCTATTACCCAGCTTTGCTGGATGACAAAGCGGTGGAGTTGGGGGTGGATATCACCTGCCGGGTTATTCTGTGGTCCTTAACGTGTGTATATGTGTGTGTGTGTGCTGGTAGGGGGGAGAGATTACAATTATGGGGAGAGAATTAATGTAACAATCAGTTAGTAGTTTGGCTTGGATTATCCACTGGGTTTTATTCATTCACACACACACGATACACTCATAGTAATCCGTGTGTGTGGAGTTGTAAATCTACACAAGTTTTTCACTTTGTGCTCCCGCCCTCCTTCCATTTTCTCTTATCATACTTCAGTCCTCCCGTTATTTTTCCTTTTATTTTTTGCCTAATAAACACACAATTTCTACCCACATATTTGTCCTGTATTATTCCCCTTGAGTTCTCGTGCTGAATTGGGAGACCAACACACTCTTTGCCATACACACACACACACACACACACACACAGAGGAGATGATTTCCAAATTTAGCCTCACATACCTCCTGCCAAAAGTGTGAGCACCACTGTGACAATTATCCTGCTTCTAGTAGCGGATCTGGCCTAAACCACACACACATACACACAAACACACACACACAGGTCTCAACTCATTTACACCTTCCTCTGAGGTTGCCTCTTGTAGTAGCTTTGTAGCTGTGTCCAATTAGCATACTGTCCAGTGTTATATGAAGTATTCACAATGGAAAACTGCAAAATATGAAAAAGACTAAAATCACTTGAATTCTGAGTGTGGTGTTAATGGATATCATTTTCCCACAAGGCATTGCACAGTAAAAATCTGAGGACCTACTCAGCTAATTAAAATTGTTAAAAAAAAAAAAAAAAAAGAATCATGGTGCGTAGGATTTTTTTTGTGTAAGCGTTAAAACCCATTATGTCTATAAATCAGCGCGTATACTGTAAGTAAGTGTAATATCTTTAATATCTTCAGCAATTTCATTTGTCTAAGGAAGCCAAGAAAAGACGTCAGTGTATATTGTTTTGATTTTAAATGGCCTCTTGTTTAAGGAAACAGAGGATATGCTTAGGACTGTTTGGCATGTTAACCAAGAAAAGAAGATCAATCACAGGTTGTCACTTTAGATGCATTCTGATGTCTGGAGTGAGCTGTAATCCATCGCAGCTGGATCTGGACACACTCTAGATGTGTCTACATACAAGACAAAAAGTCTCGACTGGGCAATACACACACACGATACACACTTGAGGGCCAGAGATTTATGACAGACACGATGTACTAGAGTTTGGAACAGAAACTACTTGACTACAATTTCTTTACACACTATTCTCTCCTCAATTCTTTCTGTATTTTCTGTCTTTGTCCCCGTCTCTCTCCGTGTGTGCGTAGAAGCCAGTCTCTACTGTGCTTTTTCTCACATTATGTTCCTCACAGGCTGTACTCGGCCAGTGACCTCCAACTGTTGAGCTCTGTTGTGGTCTGTCACCACCTCGGGCTTTCATGTCTGAGTCTCTCAGCAGTACTCAAAAAAAAAAAAGATACACCCACCCCTCAAACACAGTAGCACTTCTCATCACATCCAAAATTTCACAAGTGGAGTGATTCATGCACATTCACTGTGCAGCCTTTTACAGCTACCTTGAACAGAATTTTTTTTTTTCCACTGGGCTCCAAAATCCCAAGTAAACACCTCACTGTGTGTGTGTGTGTGTGTGTGTGTGTGTGTGTGTGTGTGTGTGTGTGTGTGTGTGTGTGTGTGTGTACACATACATACAACAGCGTACATTTTCCTTTACATTTTATTGCGATGAGGTAGTCGCGTTTCACATGGCGTGGCCGGGGCCTTAATGACAGAGTGGGTGAGGAGGCCGCACCCCAAACATTTGGCTCTATTATACACCAGCCCACCACACCAACAACCAATAACTACATCTTAGTGGGTGGTGGAGGGTGGGGCTCAGTGGAGCACTGCCCAGTGGACCGTGCATACACACACACTCTCTCACACACACAGTAACATCTGAATGAACTCACAACAAGCAAATGACATAACCAGAGCTGACCAAAACATTTTGAAGTCATTTTTAGCCCTCGATCTCGGTTAAAACGCCAACATCTGGAATGAATTGTAGCCTCCGAAAGGGGGAAATGAGCAGCATTATGGGTTAGTGAAGAAAGGAGGGAGTTTGAATGTTGTTCGTGTTTTATAGAATCCGCAGTTAGAAATCCAGGTGTGAGAGCAGGGTGTCCCATGCCTCCCTTTTTGTTTTTTTATAAAAATGCTGCTGTTATTCCAGGAAAATATAGAAGTTTGTCCTCCAATCTAAACAATTAATTGTGCTTTCTAACAGGCAGCTTATTGAGAAAAGAAGCATGACAATCTGATTGTAAATAATGAATTTAAATGGTTTCAAACATCAAAGTTTTAAGCAACTCTGGTCTCTCATGACCAGGTTACAGTTTGATTTCAACTTGAGCTACTTCAGAAACTGTGTGATTTATTAGTGACACACTCTTTAAGTAATTACCTGTAGGAGTCTCTGTAGCTCATGGTGTCATGACCTGAGTCCTCCTGGTCCTCCTCGTTCACCTTGAAGCAAACCCTTTTACCACCTTGCTCCACTTTGTCCTGGTCGCAGCCATCCTCGCAGGGGGCCAGAGAGGGTGGCTGACTTGGCTCATAGACCGGAGGCTCCCCACCCTCCCCTTGTGGCTCTGTGGGCTCGGTGATAGACGACAACAGGCTGAAGGAAAAAAGGAGTTTCATTTCAAAAATGTGATCTGAAAACAATAATGTCATTTCTAACTAAATATAAGTAATACTGTTTAAGTCAGGAGTCACCGTGTTAAGTGTTACTTACAACAATTTTTTTGCATATAGTGATTTGTGATTTTGAAATATTTTAAAATGTATATATAGCTTTAGAGATATAGAGCATATTATAATGAATTCCTTCAAATAATGTCAAGACAATTTTACACTTACTCTATATTTATATTATAATACACCCCGCATAGACGCCTTCACAATCAAACATACACATCAATTCATTCATTGTCACACCCCTTCCTCGGCACACACACACACACACACACAATATGTGTCTCTTTCTCTTGATGTTATTCTGGCCTCACTCCCTGTTCCTGAACTGGGCCCGGCCCATAAATATTTTGGGCCTGAAGAATGTTCCTTTTGTAAATCCCCAGCTTTAAACAAGGCAAAGGGCAGACAGACAAAGAGAGGCTGACAAACAGCCTCAGGAGGCTGGTGTGGGGATAACAGCTCCTAGCTTTTTATGCAAAGATCTCTAAATGTCACCATGAAGGCTACGAAAATAGTCCACTCACATATAAACACCAGTGGAATGCCAATATTTGATCATAGCAGCAGCTGTAGGAGCTGAAAATATTATCTGAATGGTTATGAGTAAACACTTTTTATTTGATAGATGACACTTGGCATGGGGGTAGAGATAAGAGATAGATGTGGAGTAGGGACAAAGAAATGCCATTCAAAGGTGGAACAATAACATCCATATTTACATTCAAATGAGGTTCAAAGCTATTCAGTTAGATGGGATTATTATGAACTGTTACACTTACACATCTATCTGAGCGACATACTGCTTCATCTCTCTAACAGCGACATCCAGGCGGCTGTACAAGTGAATGTAGGAGTCCTGGGTCTCTGTGTCTTCCTGTTTGAGCAGGAAGCTCAACCCGCCTTCTCCATGGCCGCCCCGTCGACCGTCCGTCAACCCCTCGCTTCCATCCACGGTCACCTCCCCACTGCCATCCGGCTCTTCCCCCTCCAGGCCAGAACAGTTCCAGGAAGGAGATCCCATGCTGGTCACACAATGCTGGGTGTGGGACATGGGGTTCAGTAGTGCTAGAGGAGAGGAAAGGAGAGGAGAGGAGAGGAGAGGAGAGAGGAGAGGAGAGGAGAGGAGAGAAGAGGAGAGGAGAGGAGAGAGGAAACAACAAGTTAGCGGAGGGTAATGAAATAGACTTCACTCTCTGACAATTATATCTATCCCAGATGTTCAAAACTATGAAGTAACACTCTTGTCTGTTCTCTATTTGGACTTGATGAAAAACAACTTCTTAAAGGGCACTTATGCAACTGATATGCACAGCAAGAGCAGGATGCAAAACTGTTTACTTGGGTTAAAAGCCAAACTAAGCTGCAATAAGCTGAGACGTCCCAAAACTGCAGACAGATTAAAATCTTGCAAACACTAACATTAAATAGAGAAGGCTTTATGCTTTTTATGTACATTCCACACATTCCTTTTAAAACCTTGGTTATCTATTGAAAAAGGACACTTTTTATCCACCTAATGTAATATCCCTTATGATCTTCATACTGTTTGTGTTGCAACACTAAAACTAAGGACCCACTGGAGAAAACATCATCTCGATTGGTTGTTGGTTTGTTGAACCAGCAGAGCGCGTGCTGAAAAGCACCAGAGGAGAACATGCCGTCAGTACAACTGCTAGGCAGATGTCTGACTGGCAGCTGGTATCCTGGAACAATGCAAGCGATGCTAACTGTCTGCTGTCTAGACAGCTGTATTGCATTTTCATCTTTGGTGAGAGAAGGGAGTTCATCAGAAAGGCCCAAAGACTCTTCATTAATATGAATGAATGTTATAAAGTAGACAGAAGGCAAGACACTTCTCTCTGTATCTACGGATAATGGATTTCTTAATGTTTCGCCCTCTTCTTGAAATGATTCCTTGGCGACACCGCATTCCACTTCCACTCAATTTGCTCTCCCTTTCGCTCCCCTTTGACCTCTGCAGTAGCAGAATCGCTTGAACGGCACACATTCCTGCGCTGCCTCGAGGCGCCATCTTTGCTGACATCATTCATTCACTTCTCATGTCAATAACGTGAGCATGGCCTGGGGCTAATGGAGTCTTAATGGCAAACCACTCATCTAATTTACTATGGGAATCCTTGTTGAGACCTTATGGCTACTGTAAGAGGCTGGGCTTGGCTTTTCCTTCTCTGTGCTGTGGGATTTAAATGGTCATAGAGGGTAATTAGTCAAAATGATCACTGAGCTGGTGTTAAGTAGGTTAAGCTGTATTATCATGAAGGGGATGGATCTCAGTGAAGCTTAAGCTTAAGCAGTGGATATGTGACAAAGACTGTACTATTGTTCACGTCTTCTCAGATAAAGGTGTGTGTGTGTGTGTGTGTGTGTGTGTGTGTGTGTGTGTGTGTGTGTGTGTTTGTGTGTGTCCCCTCTACCTTGGTCAGGATCCAGACCAAACAGGGAGTTCTTGCGCCCAAAGCGGATGCTGAAAGTCCTGCCAGCAGAGGTAGTGCTTTTGGGGTAGGAGACCTGCATCAAGTTGACATGGCAGTTGGTGGGAACAAAGTCCATGCTGCCCAGTGAGTGAGGGCGAACACCGGCCTGCCTAAAGGAGGGCCAAGCCTTGTTCCTCAGTTCCAGGGCAAACTGGGAGCAAAGAGAGAGAAAAGATGCGGAACAGGACACAGACATCATTTACTGAAAGCACAAGATGCATGACTGACAACTCTAATCATTTTCACTCAACACAGTCACTGTAGCAGAAAATATGATTTAGAGATAATGATAATAGACAGATAATTGTTATTAATAGTCTAACATCAACTTTAATAGAGTTCTTGTTGTGTTGAGTGACGGAAAAATACAAATTTAATGTAGACAAGAACTTGTGTCTAACTGCTCATATTATTAAATCTCTTATTAAATGCCAAGCTTTACATGATACAGATGTGCTGTATTCACCATGAGGTGGTTGGTTTAATAACACTTGAATGTGCTTAATAAACACTGACATATGGCTTAAAGGGCAAATATGAATGTATTAAAATAGCCTGCATTTTGACTTCAATAACACCAGAAAGGCAGTATAAGAGCAAGTAAGAATTAGCCAGAAGAAGAGAGATGATACATCTTTTTGGTAAGAATATGACTAATGATGAATGATGATTTTAAGTTTCCTTATTTGTGTTTCAGTGAACTGTTATTCAGTCACAAGTGAATGAAGACTTTTTTCCATTTCACCTGTGTGTTTCAAGAGAGTGTAGAAGTGTGTCTCAGTACCTGCTGATAGCTGCTGATACGCCGTCGGATACTCTCCAGCTTGGTGTCACAGATTTGTCTGAACTCGTACTGAGGCATGGTAACTACTCGGTCGTTCTGGGAGATGAGCTGGCTGCAGTTATGAACAAAGAGGCTGTCATCGCCAGAAAATGCCTCAAGGATCTGTACAGACAAGAAACATTGGTGAGGATGGATCACTCCTACAATAAAAGTTTAGAAACCTGATTTAGTTGATTGCAATCGGAGTAAAAATAGAATTTGTAGCAGCAGCAACCTAGGTCAACTGGGTTTTTTGTCTAACTAAACAGTCAGCTTTCCAATACTAACAAGTGAAGCCATCAGCGGGGCTAAAAAGCTGTTTTCAGATCCTGTCATAATAGTACAAGTTGTACAAATATCAGTGATCCAAATGCTGGTGAGCGGCCAAGTTGGGATGTTCTGTGATACGTGAGATGTTATATTTCAGAGGCTGAGAACATGTAAGCCATGTCAACAACTACTATACAAATACAAAGTGACATAATCCAACATTTAGCTGATAAATGAAGGAAAATATGACGTATACCCTCAAGGTACGTTCTCTCCTCAGCATCGTATTTTCAATTTAGTCATGAGCTTAAAATGATCAAAGTTCATCTCATCTTCCCATAACTACCTTAGCAGTGAGGCTGAAGCAGCCTTTGGGCTCCACCATCTTCTCCAGGACGTGGCACTTGATGCCGGCGGTGCTGACGTATTCATAGACCACACCGTGCTCCAGGTGGACGTTATCTACCGTCAGACTGACCAGAGGCAGATCATTGGAGAGGGAAAGTTTTCCCAGTCTGATGTCTGTGGAGCATAATTTTCTTACATCAGTGCATACACTTTGCATGCATTCATTCATAATTCTGTTTTAGTTTAGCATCAAGAAAGGAGAGAAAAAACAAGTTATGATAGATACAAAAAACAAAAACTGAAATAATTTTGTCCAGAGCTCAAGAGATGTTCTTAAATGTTATTAGCACATCCAAAATGTACTTGTATAACAAAACATCCAAAACTTGGGACAGACATAAAAACATTATAAATCCCTTTAGTAACACACTTGTAAAAGTACACAGTGTACTGCACAACTGTCAAATGTACCAGCACTGTATAAAAAGGTACACTGAATGTTACTCAATGACACCCTACGCCTGTAACTACTGCCTGTATATAGCATGTGTATGTGTAATTTTCAAACGGAGAATTTTCCATATCCAGAGAAAATTACCTACTGCTGAACCCACTTTTTACTGACACAGTGACAAGGACCCATTCAGAGGTCATCTGAAAATAGCAATCTATGTGGAACATAATGTTCTGATGTAATGTTTTGGCAGCAAAAGATTTTCTTATAACATCAAGCCTGCAATCAATCTACAATCACACAAAGAAGCTACAGTTTATATGACAGGATACTCCCAAGAAAAACTAATCCTGTTCCAATAAGTTTCGCTCTAATGACACTGGCATTACATCTGGAACAAAATCATTGTGATTCTTAAAAATACAGCTTTACGCATAAATATTTGAATTGAAGAGAGTGCACATTAAAAGACAGTAACTACAATAAACAATTTCAGAGGATGTAACATTATGTTTCACCTGCTCCATTGGTGCCGTTCTCCTCCTCGTGGTCAGAGCCGTTCTCGTGATAAGGCCTGAAAGACATCTCCTCCTTCTCTCCTGCACCTCTTCCTCTTTGTAGTTCCTCCACATCCTCAAATGCCCGATACACCCATTGACACTGAGGGAAACAGATTAGAGCGGAACAGTAACATTGAGTGACTGTAATGTGCAAAAACTCATAATTGGAATTCAAATGAGGAACTTAAACAGAGAATTTAAAGAGAGGAATCCAAAGTATCTATTGTGCCGTGCGGACATGGACACTTTTCACCTGACAGGGCAGTCAGGGCTGACTGCACCGCCCCGACCTCAGCAGTGCAGTCAGCCACATCAACAACATCCTGGTAATTTATATTGCTGTTAAATGAACCGACAAACATTTAGTGGAACATGTCCAACATAAGGCTGCTCAGCTGAGCCTGTTCACTATGTTTAAGCAAAGGGGATTTGCCAGAACAGTAGGCCAGACTAAATACACAACAAAGCACTGTGCTTTTAATACAGTGAGGAGGACATCCCATTCTGTCTGCAGCCCTGCAAAACGCCTGGAGCCATGAACTGCTGCTGTAGGAATGTCAAAACAACCAGAGTTTTAAATTTGACAGTGGCAATGTAGAGTGGAGAGTAAATACTAATATCCAGTCATGACTCTATGTGGAAAAACTCTTCTTGGCGACAGGAATGGATGAAAATTCTGTGGAAAGTTAAGAGTTATTTATTTGTTGCTTTGGGCTACTTTTTCGCTCAGGGCAGCATTGTATCTTGAGCTGAAAAATGTGCAACTCTCACTACAAGGCGCCTGCAGCGACAAAGTGACAGCCAGTAATTTATGTTGGAGATTGCTAGGCCACCCACTGGTGAAGCAACTGAACGCTGATGACACGAAGACACTCCTATTGTACCACTGTGGTATCATACTGAGATGAAAATTTAAAAAGGTCACTGAAATCATTGCAGTTTTTAATATGTTGTTTTCTTCAAACGCTAAGTTGCTTTAGCTAATTCTAGCTCTAACTGATGCTGACACTGTTTTATGTACCGTGTCAGAGTAGGAATGTCTGGGTCACCGGGGCTCTCTTGACTGTGAGCTTGTCAAATGTGAATTCTGTAAGCCACATTGTTGAATGATCTGGTTGAATTGACTTCCTAAACTAATACCGATACTAATCATATGTAGCATAAACAGAGCGTTCAAGGAGTACCCTGGTACAGTGAGAGACATAACAACACACACAGTGACTGTAAGTCACTGAGCACCCTGTATAGAGTGGGATGATGTGGCTTGCTGGGTAATTATAATTTTTAATTAACAGATTGTATTTCTCTTAATACATTCTCAATCAATGCCCATCTTATTCTACAAACCCTGGGCTTATGAAGAAAAAGATTGTGTTTATTTTCATGTGTCCCCTCACCTCTTTGAGAGGCTCCTGGTGTGTGTGCTGCGCAGTGAAGTGCTCCAGGACCTCTTGGTAGTCACTTCGGTTGACGTTGTTGCCGTTGACCTTCAGAATGACCTGGCCAGGCTGAAGACCCGCCCCTGCCGCCTCCCAGCCTGTAGTGTGTCAATAAAGGATCAGAGGTCAAAGGTGAGGAGTCACAGAGCAGCAGAAATACTGTACACAACACATTGAAAACATGAAGTGTAAGGTACAACCAAAAACATGTGCCACTCTTATACAAGGAAAATTCTCCAAAATACTTACATCAAAGTAAATGATTTCATTTTCTATGGATTTTTTTTTTTTCAATATCTCCTTTTAAACTCAGTTCCCTTATCTACACATAACATCGCCCCTTTTGTCCCTCCAGGAAAATAGAAAATTGCTTGGTTCAGTGCCGCAACACGCTGTCCCAAGCTACTAATGGCTTTACAGCCTGGAAGTCCAATCAACACCTCCATCATCTTCCTCTCTTATCTAAAAATACCAGCACTGGCATCACTTCCGCCCAGGGTGCCAACAATTACCTAAACTCCAAGTCTACTTGACCCACACATGGGTAGCACACGGGGGGACTGATTTAAGAACAGAAAAAACACTATCGGAGACTCTGAATTTCAGCTGGAAAAAACAGTTCTCCATGCATGAGCTATGAGCCAAAAGTGATACAGAAGACCAGGAAGGAGAGAAAGGAGGTGTGTGGAGAGGGAGAGGATTGAGAGGGAGAGAAAGCAGAGAAGTCCTCCTGCCACAATAAAGAAAAGTAAAACCATGGATCACATTCTTTGGTTGCACCAACCGATGGCTCCTCTCCTCTCTGTTTTCATGTGTGTCCTCTCCTACTACCGTCTGGTTTACACATTTGGATTCATCCTTTATTCAACTTGTCATAAATCTCTCATCTTTCTATTTCAAGTCTGTCTAGGCGGCACAAACATCTGGTTAGAAGGTTGCAAGGGGACAGGAGGAGGAATGAGAAGGTAGAAAAAAAACTGTGGGTGTCTTTTTAGTTACTTTTAGCTGTGATTAAAATGTTTTGTGTGTGTGTGTGTGTGTGTGTGTGTGTGTGTGTGTGTGTGTGGTCTGTCATAGGCTACTTTTGAAGATAAATTTCAGACTTAGGACCAGTTAACTGGGGACAAAAGCTGTGTCCCCAATTTGGAAACAGCTGATTTTTGGGTCAGTGGTTAAGGTTAGGGTAAGTCTCCAGGAAATGACTGTAAGTCCATGTCATGTCCCCACAAGTGACTATGATCTGATTTGTGTGTGTGTGTGTGCGTTTTAAAAGTAGAGTTAGGTCTATTAGGGGTATGAACCCTGACCGCAGGCTGTCTGGCTGACAGGTGGCCATAAAAACCTAATAGAGGCTCACTAAAAGCAGAATGTAACAGGTGGTTAGAGGCTAGAGTTACCTCATCTTTCCCTTGATTTCACCCAGAATTATTTGTCTTTCTGACACCGTAAACACCTTCAAAGCATTTACTGGCACTGATGCTGAAATAATACGGAAAAACTCTGCAGTGTTGGGGTCATAAGAAAAATATATGTCATTTGTAACTGAATGAAAGAAATGGTAAATTACATCTCCCTGGGAGCTGTAAATTGTTAAACCGCTCAACAGATTACTTTTCCATCACACATATGAAATGACAGCATCATTTTACCTTTGAAAACTATATTGTATAATATATCCTTTCTTGCCAATGATGAGATCTAATGGTCAACTCTTCTACAATTTCTCACCTCTCTTACTAGTAAAAGAGGGTCACAACTGATTTTAAACAAATATTTATATCAATTCAACAAAAAGTTTAGTTTGAGGTTGTATTTGTTGCAGCTTTATTATTACTGATTATTCTGCTTGTTATTCCCCGCATGTAATAATGAAATTCATTCACTAACCCTGGAAAAAAAAAGTCAGTCAATTGATTCTGTCACTCACCTTTCCTCACAGCATGTACGTGAGGAGGGGCAGAGCCACAGAGTCTGAAGGAGAGGCTGTCTGGGTTGTCAGGGATCTTCACAATCCTGGATGAGAAAAGACCAGTTAGTCCAGTGTACCCTGTGTGTGTGTGTGTGTGTGTGTGTGTGTGGGTGCGTATGATGGTGTGTGTTCCCTCACTCCTTGGCCTTTGTGGCGACCAGCAGCCGCAGGGAGCGCCGCATGCAGAAGGCCTGGCTGATCATGGTTTCCACCTCAGAGAAAGACCTGAGGAACAGCAGGTCCTCGTTGATGGTGTAGATCTTCCTGCCCACCTGCAGACCGGCCATCTGGATGGACAGACGGACAGACAGGAGATGAGATTCTGTTATTTTTAGGTTTCAGCTCCCTCTAAAGCCACCATTTGCCCAGTAAGAGTTTCAGGTCGGGATGGCGTTCAATTCATGAATAGCTTCCTGACTTCTATGATTGGTGAACTGCATTATAAGGAGATAATGCTTAGATTAACCCATAACTGCATTAGTCTAGATATGTTTAACAGATAATCTTGTAGTCTGTGATGATTCACCTTTTGCCTCTTAAAAGGGGCACCAGTGTCACTGTGTGATTCAAGTGTGATTCAAGCTATTACCTCACTGACTAGTAAATCAAGTCACTGTTCAGTATGTGTGTTTCCATGGAGAAGATCAGAAACAAACCAAAACAAGAAAGAGAAAATCAGTGTGTACCATTCAATATTTTCACAGCCTGTTCAGTCTTGTCATGTATTTGCCAGCATATGAACAGACATTTTATGGAGGGAGGGCATATCGAGATTGGCTACTAGATGTGATTGAGCTGCATGATATTATATACACCTGAGTCTCCTGCATGCTGTCTGTTGGATCTGCATGCATTTCTAGATCAGAGGGTTTTTTTTTCTGTTTCCAGTTATGCACATGTGAAAACACAGATGCACTTTATTTACATTTTTCTCATAATGTGGCAGCAATGTTTTTGAGTGTGACCAGTGGGAATTTGAGAAATACAATGGGATCCCTCAAAGTGCATGTTAACATACGGTAACGGCTGCACACACAAATACGCATGCTCGTAAATGATCAAACATCGTGAGCTTTGACAGTCAAATATCAGCATCTAAAATGCTTTTACAATTGAGACACACAGCGCCACGGCCTGCTGCACGTCATTAGTACTGCAGTCATCTTGCACATCTTCAGTCACGTTGTGAGAATAATGCAGCCTCTGTGTGTTCCCTGTGTGAGTCCAGTGTCCTGGGTACAGATCCGGTGGGGTGGCCTTGGCTGAGCCGGGCCCCGACTCTGGATAACGGCCCAGGATAGATGTAGGAACGACTGGGAGGAGCCACAGCCGTCTGAATGTGCATGCAAGGATGTGTGTGTGTGTGTGTGATAATACTGCATGGGTGCCTGTATGCATGTGACCCTCTGTAATAGTATCATATAGTGAAAGAGCTCTGTGTGTGAGTGTGTGTCTCTCTGCCCTTTTCAGAGCCCCATGGGAATCAGCTGAGCTGTATTCACTGTGCTGGCACACGGGCTGTGTCACAACTAGCAATCCTGTTATTGTGGGGACATGGGGGATGAATAACAGAGTAAGAGGGGCAGAGAGGGAAATGGAGAAAGGAGCAGTGAGGGTTTACTGTGGTGGAAAGCAGGCAGAGGAGAAAAAGAAAGCTTATCCAGAGAATGACTGAGGAGAAGAGCAATGTGGGAAAGGACTGCAATGAGTGAAATAACAGAGAGCGATGAGGAAACTTGAACCACAGGGACACAAGAGAAATGAGGGCAAATTTAAATGGTAGGGAGCAAGACAGTTAAACCCAAAATGTTGAGAAGGTATTAGCCAAAACTATGTCACCTGTCTAACCAAAGCGGGCTTACGTAAGGTGAAATTACACTAAAGAAAGGAAAATAGTTGCACAGTCCATTTTGCGTCAGTGTCATTAAGGTGACAGTGAGTTTTTTGTCAGGGGACAAAAAACATCTGTGGCATGCATGATTTAGAGGCTATTCAAGATGCGTTATTGCAGAGAAACTCGTTAATGATACACATGTTAAATGTTTTATCAGTTATTGGCATTTTAAATGGCTCTGGATGAGGAAAATGGTGTGTGTGTGTGTATTTTTTGTGGAGGTGATTGGAGTAAGCATGTCTAATGGCTCAACAGCCAATCAGAGTGAAGTGAACAGAGGCAGACTGACAGCAGCCGTCCAAACAGTAGACAGCCATCACCTACTGGAACTAATGCCCTGAGGCGGGAAAGAGATACTGAGTCTGTGTGTGTGTGTGTGTGTGTGTGTGTGTGTGTTTTGACCGTTACCTCAGCATGTGAGCCTCTGGTGACAGATTTCACCACAATGGCCTTGTTTTTCTCCTCAATCTCAAAGCCATAGTCTTCCTCCACAGGGTGAATCTAGCACAGAAAAAAACAAACATCTTATCACTCACACATTTATCTTTCAGTGGTTTAGTATCAAGAGTAAGCGAGTAGACAAACAACTTTCATGACACACATATTCATTTTATTTGCGTCACTATGCCCTGCTCCTATTTCACACACCCTGTGAATGTCTTGTAATTTGTACATCTCATACAACTAATCAGAAGTAAACTCCATTCTCTTGCAGTAAAAAGTGATTTAGTTGTATTTGCTGCGATGACCGATATTTTTTTCGGAGGAATAATTGGAGCTTAATGAAGGTCATATGTGGCTCTTTCTGGGTGGTCTCACATACAAACTATCCACACATTATTGTGGTCTCAGTTCTGCAGGTTTGCAATTTGTGATTGTCATCGCGTGTCAGGTGTCTTGCTTCTGATGATGTTCTCTGCTTCTCATATTGTATTCCCCTGTGGCGGGGGGCTTAGTTAAATGCTGTCATCACAAACACATTAGCCGGCTTCCATTAGGTAAGCTGCCGGGGCCATCTTCCTGCTGCACGGCCCTGATAAGATGTGGATCTCTGCTATTACATCAGAGGAGATGGCCGTGGTAAATAAAGAGTTCCTGCACTTCACTTCAATAATAGCCATGAGGGAGGATTAGTTCTGCTAATCAACAAAAAAAAGCCTTTTCCACTTCTTGTGGAAAGCCAGATAGCGTGCATACTTCCCACTGATATTAAAAGGGATGATAGTGATGCCGCTAGGTTTTCCCAAAGATAATGGCCTTAACTAAACAGTTGACTTTCTGTTTCAGCCTCTGGAAACCACAGTCCCCTAGATCCAGAACAGTGTGCCCTGATCTTGTTTTATGTGACACATTCGTATATACATGAATCAGTTTTACTATTTATGAACAGCCTATATGTTATATAACCCAACCTGAACCAGTTCACTGCATAGGGACAAAAGCACATTCAGTCTATGCTGTTTTTACTGACCAGTAAGGTCGAAACCAACCCAATAAAGTGTCGGTAACTTTGATCCAGTGTGCAGATATGCTCAATTTTTTCCTTTACTGAACAGATTATCATACATCTGGTCTAAACTTGGATGGGATGTGCACACAACGACATGCATCAGTGATTTGGTGGTGTTAAATGTGTCTCATAATTCTTGAAACTTTCTAAAAAAAAACAAAAAATCTTGACCTTTTCAAAACCTCAGGAATGTTCCCACAATTATGCAATTGTGCTTACAAAAAAGGTCTAATGACAGCAGATGTTTCAACCAATTTGATTGGAAATGTAGCATCTCGCTTCTCGTTATTCCTTTTAGGGAGTTTCTGCTCTTCACTCAGTTCTCCCAACATCTGTTGTGTCATGTCATGAATGAGGATTGTAGGGTATCACAGAAGAGGGAATGTAAATATGCATGCAGTAAGAAGAGCATTTAGGAGGAGTTTGAAATTGAGATACTGTTACATTTTCATTCCAGGCACCTAGGCAGCATTTTAGTAGAAAATCCCCCCACTAGAATCTAAGACTGGAATGAAGTCTTAATTGGTAAGCCATTTTAAACGTTTCATATTAAAGCAGAGCAAGAAGCAGGGAATCAAAACTCATCTCACCACACTTTGTTTCATGTCTGCGCGCTAAAAGGAAATGTTTCAAACTATCATCAAACGAGGACAAGTGCATATCTGATAGCGACAATCTTCTGCTGTCACCTCTCATAGTTTTATCTGTTGTCTCAGCAGCAGCACAACAGGGACTTCATCTCAGGCATTATAGCTGATTATATTCCACAAGACAACACTCATTAGGATGCATACTGATCAGAGCAAATTCAAAAGGTGTTTATTGTCATCAAAGCATCCCCCACTCCCAGGAGGAGGAGGAGGGTGTTCTGTGTGTATAGTGATGTTAATTACATCGAGCCGTGGAGATCAGACAGAACACACACACACGACCAAACAAACTGGAGTGAAAGATATAGTAGATGCCAGTATGTCAGTTCAATTAGCTCCTAAATGGTCCTTTAAATCATATGCAATATAATCATTACTGTGTACACACACATGCAGATGCACACATACATACAGCAGATTATTCTGCACACATGTATGTATGCAGGTATTTGCATGAAAGAGTGACACATGAAAAAGCAGCTTTTTTTTGCTCCATTTGGCATCTGTCCAAATTAAGTCATTGTTTCCCAACTGAATAGTGATTTATTTGGAAACACTCTCTAGAGTGGATAGTGCTGGTTTCACAATGTAGTGGATTACAAGATCTTTGTGCCATATTTAGTGTGTTTACTTCAGTGAAACACATTCACGTTCTCTGTTATCATTATCATCCATTTTCTTTTTTTTCCAAGGGAAACAAAAAATATCGAGAGACAGCAACTGGCATTTTGGACGGATTCTGACAATAAGTATCTGTGTATCCAAGTATACATGCGTGAATGAATGTGGAATTTAATGTGTTTATATGTGTTTGTGTGCATGTTCCAGCTTACCACCAGAGACTTGGCCAAGATGTTCTCGATGAGTTTGAAGTCGTTGCGCTGGATCTGCTTGCTCTTGGTGCTGGTTCCTTCTATCTCCTCGTCCGCATAGAAACGGAAGAACTGGGAGTCGTCTTTGAACTCGCTCTTCTCCAAGACTGAAGGGGAAAAAAAACCCACACACAACATGTGATGAGAAAGCAGCTTGATATCTATTCAAGAACATTTCAGCACATTTTGATGTATCAAATCAACAAGGCTGACAAGAAAATGCAATTTCTAGTTTAAACTTCATCATTTGCGTGTTGCAAAAATATGTGCATGTTTGCTTGGAGTGAAATACTATTTTGACAACGCAACAATGAAACAAACCGCCCTGGGTTCCATCTTGACTTGCTGAACAAAGAGGGGAAGTCACGCTACAGAAAGGCTTTTATCATTATCTTTGACCACACATGGGTGCTTGTCAATTAACAATCCAAAATGTGTTTGTGCTCATACTGGCAAAATTGATGGTCTTGTTGGAAAATTGGACCTTGTAAGTGTGTTCCAAGATGACACAAACACTGTTCATCTACTTCAAAGACCTGTAGAGAGTGTTTACCCGACCAGAATCAAAAGAATCTGCCCCTTAATGTGCGGCCATCTTCACACAAACAAGCTAATGGTTAATTAGCTCATTAGCTAATGATGTCAGCAAGAACATCTGGAGCCAAACCACATCTGGGTCGTAGCCATCTCTGGCCGAGGCCAGGAAGACTCTCCAGAGGACACAAGAAACAGTCTGTTGTGTGTGTTTGGGAATCCCACTGTTGGGCTGAGCCTTGCTCCAACACATGGGGCACGTCAAACAGGTGAGGAGCTCATTATGGATGCTTCTCCAGTCACAGCGTTTTTGAGCCTGCACCAAAACACACTACAGTAACTCTGCTGTAGATTTTTGAATGTGTCTCTGATAAGGAGCTAAGCCACTGAAATCAGCATGTGGGCAATCACCATGACAACTCTACTCACTTCAGACACCTTGGCTAAGCAACTGCTTTCTTGAATGAAAGATGCTTCCGTTGTCACCCTAATTTTGTCACTTTCTAATTAATTAAAGAAAGTGGTAAACATACTACTCTTTCACAATAATTTTACATTCCTGATGGCTGCCAGTTTTCTTTTGCATCCTCTTCACGCACATGGATTTTGGACATATCTGCAACAGGTGCAAATACCTCAGTATGCCTAAAATGACAGGAAATGATATGAACGTCAACATGCACCACTGTACTGAATATGGTTTAACAGCTGGCACTGGCCTCGAGTTTTTGATGGTCACTGTGACTCAGAGCTCAAACACATTCACAGACGCAAGAAATCCAACCAAGAACTTCTCCTTTTCTCACGTGTGCATGTGTGTAGGTGTTTGAATCTGTGAAGCCACTGTAAAACGGGACTTGTACAGGCAACACTGAGTGCCAAAGGTACCCAGCTGTTCAGAGATTCTGAGAGCATCTGGCATCCTCAGATGAACAAAAGCCTTCAGAAACTGATTACACACGCACACCACACCCACCGACACTGGCCTTACGCCAACTCAAACGAACGTGAGTTATTTCCTCTGAGTCACGGAGGCTGTGGCCATATAATACCTTACACCTCCTATTCAACCGGAGGGAGTGCTACTCCGGAAACTGTTTAAGCCTAATAAAACATACAATAAAACAAACACGTAGTACAAGTACACGTCACTCGCACACTCCGATACACCTGCACGCTGACAGTATCAAAAGGTCAGTGTCAAAATTCAATCTATTGGACATTTATTCACAGGATCAGTGCTGCACTTAACTGGAGTTTTAAGAAGTACTGGCTAAGTTGTATATTTTAAACTAGATTATAAATGTATAATTAAAATATGATGGACAGATGCAACAATATGGGTAAACATCAAACAAATACTTTACAATTAAAAAGCTACATTTCTGATTGATCTAAGTGCAGTTGGATCTTGCAGGGTTTAACCATTTTTTTTTTATCAGTTACAAGCAAGTAGACACACACAAACAGCAACAGCAACATGTGTTCAGGACAGATGTGTAGATGAAAGATGTAAGCAGGTAAGGAGAGATGAAAGGCATATTAGCTTTACCGTGTTATCTGTTATCTACCTCATAACAAAAAAAAAAAACAGAGAGGCAGACAAAAAGAGACAGAGTTGAGGAAGAGAGGACACAAACAAAAGACAAAAGCAGGAAGAGTTCAAGAGGAACCAGGTGAAGAGCAGCAGATGCGCTGACTACGGACTGGAGAGAGTGACTAGAGGAGGGGTGAGGAGGGCAGACAGGCTGAGAAGAAAGAGGTTATGACCCTGAGGCAGGGCAGAGAAGAGGGAGAGGTAAGAGAGAACAGGTGACTCCTCAAAACAGATGGTGGCGGGAGGTAGGTGTGTATGTGTGTGTGTGTGTGTGTCAATTAGGTGAGCTAAAAGTGAAGAAAAAGACACTAACTAGGTGCAGAGGCATGTGGTTAAATGAGAGCGAAATACAAACACTAGACATATTTACAGAAAATATTTGTGAGCTTTCAATCATGTGCAAATTTAAAACACATTTTATCACTGATGGCGATAAAATGACTCAAGTCAAAAAGCACCTCTGTGCAAGTGTAACCTATTATACTGTAATTCACTACTAAGCCAACTGCACAGTAGTTATAGTGCAATTTATCAATTTAGAGAATCTGTAATAATGACTAGTCAGTCTTCTTACATACTTCACTATGTGTATCAGGAAGTGCTGTCATCATGTTACTTTTCAGTACTTTTTTTTAAGTAGCTCTCATATAATGTACGTGACTGATGAAGATGACCAATTCTCATTTAGGCCTTAACCAGCGGTCATGGTTCAGTGGACTGACCCAGACAGCCATGTAGTTATGCGAAACAGCTCCGGTTAGGGTACACTGCTAATGCTGTTTACGTTTAACACGCTGGGCTGGAACCAAAGCCGCTCCGTTACAGTGTGGTCAGTGAGGATACTGAGACTTGACTGGAATGGATATGCAAATATACGATTTCCCTTTTTCAACCTATGACAGAAGCGTGACAGGAGAGGCTAGTATTACATTTTTACGGTTAGAGAGAATGACTGTCTGAGGGGAAAAATGTACGATGAGGTAATCGAGCAGCACAGAGAAGAGCGTCCCAGGGTAATAGTGAGAGAATGAACGAGTCACACAATAACAGCATTAATTAAATTTACACCAGAGCTGTTGCAAAAGAGGACATTGTAAATAATTAGAGACAGATAAAAGACATCATAACATGCATGTCATGTCAAAGTGTGTCTGAGCTGCTTTTATCCTGTGCTGAATAAGAGTGTAATCTAAACTGAACTGAAGTCATAAATCCTAGTCAGTTTGTGTACGTGTGTTTATCCGTGCTTCATGTACGTAAGTGTGAGCAACAATTTAACTGACCATGGTGCATGAAGCCATTGTTGCAGAGCCCCACACCCAGCATCACAGCGTCCTCTCGGGTCGAGCAGTCTCCCTGGGAAACCAAATCAATGACACACAGTCGGTCAGTTACAATGCCTGTTTACACCTTCACACACACAGCAGACTGCAACACCGCAGCTGGCCTTATCTGTCTGTTCACTGGATTGAAGATGGTGATATGTGAGCAGCACGTTTTAATAAATGTGTGAAAGAAAGGCAGTGACACACTAGGAGACTGATTCTACATGTCCCAGTCTAAATGAGTAAAAGTTACACTCAAATGGGAGCTACTGAGTTACTTCAATAAACAGACGATGATTAATTGCTCCTTAAAAAAGGAAGAGAGCGCAGCTTTTAAATGGACTACAAATGACTATGATGAGTGAAAAAGTAAAATTTAAAAAGTGAAATATTTTTGTTTCTATAATTATTCATTATTTACTGAGATAGTGCACTGTCACCAATGTCTCGGTTAGCTAGAAAACAGCTGCTACCTCTTTCCAGTATTCTGAAAGTTGTGAAACACAGGGTGTTGCACTTTGTTCTTGTTTTAAGGAAATTCAAAATTTGTAGCTGTAACAGTCCTTGACTGTGCTCTTAATGATCAGTCATTGATGACAAATATCCAAATCACTTTAAGCCAAATTTGACTGAACCATTTTTTAAGTGGCTGCTTTCATTTGAAGAGGACTGCAAAATATACAATTCATATAATTTCAGTCATAATGTTCAGCAAAAGTGAATTACAAAGAAAATACTCAAACAGTTCAATTACACAACTACAGTAATGAGAGTACATGTCATCTGCTGAACCCTTGGTGACTTGCGTAGTTTATTGCGTGTTTGGATTAAGTGAAAGTATAACAGACATGATTTTACCTGTGAGAGGAGCCACTCCACAAGTTTGCTAGCAGGCACCACAGATTTAAAGGTTTTCAGATGGTGGTCTCTGTCCCTAAAGGAGTAACAAGAGATTGCACAAAATTTATTTTTGCAGCACATCGCAGATGGAAAGGAAAAAGAGATTTCACTGTCAGTGGTTTCACATATAAGACATATGATAACAAAACCTCCTTGCGGTTTACTGCATCAATGCAAAACAGCGTCCGCTTGTGTTATGCTGCATTTCTTAAGTGAACTCTCTGAATTCCAAAAAGTTCATCATTAAAAGTTCTCATTAGTGATCATAAAACATTTTTTTTTTCTGATGTTGCCATGACAACATCCACGTCAATAAAATAATGTATGTGCAGGTAATGCAGTCTGCAGTTTTGCTGTTTACATTCATTGCCCTTTAATTTCCTGACCACTTCGGTTTTTGTGAGATCGCACAAACAACCACAAGGACCACTCTTCTCAACATATAAACATGTCAAACAGGAAATGCTTGAGAGGACGTGTGGTTGGCCCTACAAGAAGTCTGGTATCTTACATTTTCTTTAACGTCTCAATTTTGTGAGTAATTTATGGTCTTTATCAGGAGCTCCCTTACTGTAAACTGCCACATCAGAATGAAAAACAAGACAGTGTGCTTTGAGAGCACACATTGACTGAAAGTGCACTGACCTTTAGTGCAGACAATGCTTTGAGACACCATGAAAAGTGAACAGGCATCATTTGCTGATCAATCTATTTCTTTTCTCTATTTATATCTATATCTATCTATTCTATCACCTCACATTATTATTCTTATTGATTACGTTTTAATGATATGAAACCAACAGGCGCATTATCACTCAACAAAGTTTAATATAATAGAGGGACAGTTTATGATTATTTATGACTCATAAACTGCAATACATACATCACTCATACATGATAATTAATAGTTGCAGCTTACAATGCCAATTTAGTGACAGATTAAAAAAGCCAGGCCATATTACATAATATCTGGCTGGCAGGCAGAGGGATTGCCTTTGTATGTTAATAGGATTTGTCCCCAGACCAAAAGCTCTTTGTTTGCACCGATGGCAACCCCAGGCACTTCAATCAGCGGGTGAGTGATGGAGGGAGAGATAGAGAGATGAATGGGAAAGAGTATGAAAGGAAGGGCTGCGGCAGACAGAGAGTGTGTGCGTGTGTGTGTGTGTGTGTGTGTGTGTGTGTGTGTGTGTGTTTGAGAGGGAGGCAATGTGTGTTTCTTCTGCTTTTCTATAAATTTGTTTCTGACTCTTAGACCTTCAGATCAAAAACAATACTGTAATATAGAATACTTAAAGGTGAAACCAACCCCAATTTAACCTCTAGGTCTTGAGTCAAGAATTAAGATGTAAATTATATGCATATGTGAGGAAGAAAGTGTTTATATGTGTAAGACATGGATGAGAGAGCGTAAAGGGGAAAGAGAAAGTTACTGATGCATATAAAAAGTCACTAAAATAAATTCAACTAACCCCCATCACTGTAAAGACTAAAAGACAAATGCTCACAATAAATAGCTCTCCTTAATCCTTTAAAAGCTGCCACATATAAACCTCCAGTTATGAAAACCTGGCATCTTCAGCCTGAACTGAATCTTCAGCACATGAACCTACAGCAGCTCAAGTCTGCCTCGGAGTCCAAGTTGGAGAGGAAGGAGGTTTGAGGGTTGTCATTCCTGGCAATGCTACTGTTTGTTCAGGCATTACTGAAAGGGTGACGTGGGCCGAATGTGAACCCTTCATGAATATGCATTCATGCACCTGGAGAAGGGGGGACATTAGCATAAGGGGGAGAAGGAGGAGAGGAGAAGGAGAGAGGAGGAAAAAGGGCAGGTACTTACTTGATGACAGGCGTGTGGAGGCTGTGAAGGCGGCAGTACAGCCTGACGCCCTGAAAGAGGGAAAAAAAAAAAAGAGGGAGCCGCTGAGTCATAGAGCATACACACCTTAGGTAAACAAGTGCACGCATGGCTACGGGACAAGAGATTTAGATGTCGATTGTGAAAAGAGTTACCCTGAGGATATCATTTTAGGATAGAAATTTCAAAACCACAGTCTCTAACTGACAACAAACATAACTACATTAAATTATTCTTAATGTTTTTGTTTGGTTTGGTTTTGTTTTTCAGATTTAGTTTCTGATTGAGTTTTCTATGGGAAGAGATTAGTGCCTCCAGGATTAGTGACCAGGCACTGAGGGTTTATGTAAATATTTTTGAATAAATGTATTTAAAATGCAATTTGTGAGTATTTTGATACAAATTGTTCAAACCACCAATTCGAGTAAATGTTTAATGTGTTGCTGATGTGAAAAGTGCAGAAATGAGACAACAATAAAGCTTTGAAATTTATATTTTCAGCAGAGTTAAGTTACCTTAGACATGATATCCTCCATCTCACTGCGGGCCTTGTAGGTGCCATCGTCATAGCGGAAGCGGTACAACACCTGCTCATTCTTGAACTGGTGCTTGTCTGACACTGAAATGTCACCATAAGGAGGAAATGTCACCTCGGCTGGAGATCAGGCTGATCAAACTTTTTTTGAGCATGCAAATTATTGTTTTTTTTGTATTCAACCGCAGGCTACTAAGTCAAATGTTCTTCACACAAGTAAAGTAAGGACATTTAAAAAAAAAAGACATGAGAAGCAAGAAACAAATGTTTGGAGAAAATGCTGCAGTTGTAAATTCATGTCTGCACTGAGTAAGCCGTGACATTCAAATATTTAACATTGCAGACAGCTGCCAATTTACAGAAAAATCTTCCAAACAGCATTAAAAACCGCGGAAACGTCCAAAATAAGTTTTTATTTATAATCAATCCAACACAGAAAATGGAAGATGACTAATATGTACACAAACAGATGCCTGTTGGAGAAGCTCACGGTGAAATCTGCCAAACAGAGGCACTTTGGTTCCACCACAACAAGTTGGCATGGGCTCAAACAAGCTGCTGGTTTTCTCAGTCTAGACTTAATATGCCCTCATAAAACCAAAGGAATGCACCGCAAAATCAGCCATTGTGAAGTGTCAAATGTGGGATTCAAAGTACATAAAATGATAGTTGAATTATTATGGGAGCAAAGATGTCATATTTGCTAACATTCAAGTATGAACTGGTGGTGTGTTTTAGTGGCTCAAACATGTACGGCTGGTTGCACGGGATAAAGTCTGTATTATGTACTGTAAAATGTTGACTATCTGTCTTTTTCCTCTCTGTCTCTTCACAACGACACATGGACAGCTTCAATCTGCCACTCTGTCACATTACCTCTCTGTGTCTGATTTCCTTTCACTACTAACTGGTGACACCTACACTGTGCCTGCAGGGCCCGCGTCTCTCCAGTTTGCCCACAAAGCCTGATTGCTATCCCACAGAGCCCTGCATGTCATCATTGTATCTCTCTGTGGTCGTAGGCAACTGTGAGGGAGGATTTCAGGGGATTTTCCACAGGTATTAAGGAATATGAGCGTTGGGTCTCAGCAAATTTCCCTGAGAGGGTGGTGTGCATGAATCGTGACATTGGTTTACAAGAGCCCCTTCAGCAAAACTCTGGACAACTGTGTTCATACATTATTTATAGCTGTTTGTGTGCGTCTTTTATTACTTGCTGCATAGTTAAGGTTATTGGACTTGTGAATGTCACACTTAGGACTAAATCATGGAAGGGGAAATCATGCAAGATATATTACCAGAATTATTATTGATAATATCTTTGAATCATGGTGGTTTCTACCCTAAAATGTGTGGTCCAACAGTAAGTCACGGATACATTCATAACATGAATGAGTCAAACAATTATAGAAGAAAAATGTGAATCAGATGAAAAAAGAAGCAGGCTAACAAGCCAAGAAACAAGAGAATGAGATGACTAAACAAAGTGAAAAACAGTATAAAAAACATGACAGGCGGCTGCAAAGTGCATCAAATATATGAGTAAAAATGATAAAGCAAGAGACGGTGGCAGGAGTTTAAGAAACAGAGAATAATTCAGATAAAGAATAATGTAAAGAGAGCAAGAGACAAAAATAAAGGATTTTGTTTCGTCTCACCATGGTGAATGATGCCATTTTCCAGTAAGGCTTGTCCCAAGTTGACGCCTTCGTCAGGTTTACTGATCTCTCCGCTCTCTATCAGCCATGACACAAACTCACTGAGGACAGAAGACAGAGAAGCATATGATGAGGCCTGGTTTCTTTAAGTGGTTATCTGCTGACTGATTTGTTTTGTTTTTTTCAAATTGAAATCTCCATCTTTCCTGTAGAGGTCCTTGCTGTGGTGGTTTAAGCACAGAATTTCACAGAGTGCGGGTGCCACTATGCCATTATCTTTTTCCTTGGAGTTCTGTTGATAAAGCCGGTATTTCTAAATGCATGACTATTTTCTTTCATGTTCATTCATCTTCTCTCCTCCCATGCTAATGCTAAATACTCAGACCATATCACACTCATAAAAAACATGCAATACTTTCCTTGTTCTGAGAAATCCACTCTCGAAAGCAACATTTAGAACATCAGATAATAAAAAAACATATATGACGAAATGCTTTTTCTGATTTTCCACCTCATTTTAATGAACTAATCATAGCGGTGTCACATCTATAACCTGATGACACCGATGCATATGAGAGATAGGTTTTCCATTCGGCTGAAAACTGTTTCCATTATTCAATATGACTTGGTTCAGAGGTCATTATGGCTTCACTTTTTGATAAGTTGTCAAAGTGTACAGGCATAGTCCAGAGTCCACCACTGTTTGCTTTAGCAACGTAGCATCACTAGCCAGGGTGGTAAAGACTCAACAGTATTAGTGCTGCAATTTCCCTCCAGCGCCAACAGAAACTAATTCGATGCACAGAGCCTAACTGTTTTCTATTAGTTTTTGTTGGATTCTGTTGCCCAAGCCGAAGCAGAAAAAGAGCTGGTGTGTGTGTGTGACAACAAGAGGATTGAAAATTTCTTACACCATTAACTGTAAGAAACAAATGATGTAAAGAAGAAGGGGCAGGTGATGGTTGAATGTTTAGCCCAATGCTTTGTTTTGTGTATATGATAAGCACTGCAATGCATTACCGGCTGTGGTATTGATTGTTAAATGGCGCTAGTGTACTAATGGAAGCTAGTCAGAAGAGTTAATATGAGAATGCCAGAATATTCCCAACTGCAACAGAAGTACATATCAGTTGTTTGTTTACTACTTTTTAACAGTCCATGCAATCTGTAGAGTGTTTACGTAGTAAGTCTTGCAAGCAGATACTATTGCTCTCACTGGGCCCACGCAATACAGCCTGTGAAATATGTCCATTCTGAGGCTGAGCTGGCCTTGATGTTCACTTCTGAAAGCATTGTGCAACATGCTGACACTGTCACGAGACTCTTAGAGCAGAAAGCTATTTATTCTGTCACTATAAAAGACTACTTAGACCACACACACACACACACACACTGCATATATGTATTTGTAGAATTGTTTCTTTCAAGTTTATCCTTTTCTCTTTTGCTACAAATATCTCTAAGACCTACTTTGATACTTTATATGCATTAACCATCCAAATTTTAGCACTTCGGCTCCGCTCCCTTCTTTTCACACCCAGTGTGAACTGAACAAATGTTTGAAGGAGAAAATTACATTCTTCTCCTTCTTCGTCTTTCATGCTGCTGAGCGAAATCACTCCCCCAGATAATGATGAGCGGTGAATCGGAGGCAGCTAATGGGTGTGTGTCCATGCCAGCCTGTGAATCATTCTGAAGCATGTGTGTGTGAAAAAATTGCACTTAGGTGTGAATTTGCTCTCAGGCAGTCATGTAACAGATGTATGTAGGGTATGAGTCTGATCGCTTTGCATGCACAAATGTCAAGCATGTGAGGGTGTGTGTGTACGTGTGTGTGTGTGTGTGTGTGTGTATGATTATGTAGAACTGCAGACACCTTGAGCCATCTGCCACTAGTCCTTTTTGTCTGCCTGCAGCACTAAAGGAATATTTTATCATAATTAATAAGAGTTTTTCTTGTGACCTGCCAGGTGCCTGCTATAACCTGTATGTGCTGTATGGGTGTGCATGTGTGTGTGTGTGTGTGTGGGTGTGTGTGTGTGTGTGTGTGTGTGGAGGGAGGTCAGTCCCAACAGGCTTTTTCACTTTTTCTTAGTCTGGGAGAGAACATGTTTGCATGCCTGCATAATTAGTGTGTTCATTGTCTGTATGTGAATGGTCATGTCAAAGCTAGTGGCTGTTAATTGACATTGACAGAGGGCTTAAGTGAATGTGAGGGGATGATGTGTGTGTGTGTGGATGTTATGTAAGAGTCAGGTTAATTTTGGATACAGAGCTGTAACGGAAATTAATATGATGGGCAGGAATCGTGTGTGTGTGTGTGTGTGCAAGGGACAGAAAGAGAGAGAGACACACACAAACATACAGAGAGAGTCTTCAGCCACACATTGAAAGGTGGAAGACAAGATTAATGTGAAAATATGGGCGAGCCTCTTCATATTTCTATATCTGAAACTTGTGTTTCCATAAACAGTATAGTTAGTACTAAATACATGCATGTACTCATCTTTATAGTACACTGTACTTGCAGTAGGTATACAAGAGATCAACATAATTTACTGTTTTATATTAACAGGAAATGATAAAATAACTGCAAATTAAACTAAACTGTAAATTTAGAATGACACTGCCAATGACAACGAGATAGCTAAATATTTTATCACATTGTTTTGTTTCTCAAGACCTATTTGGAGCCGTCTCACCACCACTTACCATTTACCAGCTCCATTTCCTTAGTGCATTGCATCATGGGACAACACTGCAGCAACAACCCACAAGTATAAATAGTGACTTTTTTTTAAACTTAATTTTGCTTTGTTTCCAGTTTCAACACACTACATACTCAAACCCGTTTAAAACTAGCTTATAGTATCAAATTGGGACACAGCTCGTGTAATTTCCTCTGTGGGAATACCAACCAAAAGATAATTGAAATGAAACTAATCCAGAAATGGAGCAGGAAGATTTGTCTTGGAAAAATGAGAGTCAATAGTTGAGACCAAGTTCCATCTCTTCATGGTTTGAGCTCTCTTGCCATGAAAAAGGTAAGAACAAAAAGATCCAATAAGAAAACGTAAAGTGTGTTAACACTGACCATCTTCCTTCCTAATTCCTTCATGGAATTATGCTATCAAGACAACAGGGTGCTATCAAACCGGCAGTCAGCATCTCAGTTTAATGCAATAAGCACTCAAACTGTGCCTGCTGCTAATTTCATCAAAAAGACAAATGCAGAGCTAATGCAGGTTACGCTCACTGACAGGAAATGACTGAGCGATAAAGTGAGGAAAGTGGGAGATAGTAGAGAGTGAAAACATATTGAGGGAAAGGGTGAAGGGTGAGGCAAATGGGTGAGGCGAAGGAGGGAGTGAGGGACTGAAAAAGGATTGTCAGAGAAAAGAAATACTCATGTTGGCAAACATTGGAATTTGAACTGGTGAGTGAACTCTGACCTGCAAGTGGACAGGGTGCAGGATGAAACATTGCTTTATAATAACCTACTGTTCTTTATAGAGCAGCCTCTGACCCAGAAGATAAGTGCTAAATGCTGACACACAGTACAGCAGGATTTAGTTCCTCATACATACATATGTGAGAAAGTAATTCACTTCATTTCTTGGCAGTGGCTGATGTGACAGTAATCAATGCACTCTTATCATCAATGCACATCATTTACATAAGGGAGGTGAATTTAATGATTTGTAATGTACTAAGAAGCCACGTTGGCAGTGTTGCAGACACATAATAGTTGCTCCCTGGTTTCTCTTTATAAGACAAGTCATCAGTCACCATCATAGTCTTGCCTTGTTTTATTTTTTTCACAAATGCTAGTGTGAACTGTATGTGGAGCTACTGGGGAAAACTTAAGCAAGTTTCAATGTCTATTAATTGTACTGAAACATCAAGGGGACGGAGAAGGGAATGGCTGTTGCAAAGCCTCAGTTAAAGGTCCTCTAATAATAAAAGTCTGGGGGTGTGTGTGTGTGTGTGTGTGTGTGTGTGTGTATGTACTCGATGATATGAGTGTGTGGGGACTGGAGCGACTTGGCTCTTTCTGCAACCCGTGAGAGGAGACTATGAGGGGGGCTCATTACAGACAAGAGGATGTAGGGATAAAACAGTTTAGGCATTTTGCCAGGACTTGGGGAGACTGGATACCAGCTCTTTTGAAAGCCTGCTGACCTTACGTAACAACAATTTATAAGGATCCCCTTGTGAACAGCACAGCATTGCAGTCACATCTCTCTACTAAAGGAAGGAATCTCTGTCTGTATGTTTGTCTGTCTGTATGTATGTACAGACGGGTGACAAACCAAAGGAAAAACCGGTACAGGTCTGAATGCTTGACCCCTACAGTGAGGGGATCCGGTGGCTCTATTATGCTTTGGGGGGCGTTCCGAACAGGCACGTTTTGAATGCGCACTGCACTAGTTTTTGGAAACTGAAGAAACCAGGCACTTAGGAGGCAAAGACACTCACTTTCCCATGAAGCACTTGGGCACAATGCTGAGCTTCCTTCGTCTATCCTTAATCAGGTGCCGGCTCTTGGTCATCATCATGTGGTAGAGCTTCTCTCCCTTCTCTGCAATCATCACATAGGCATCCCGCTCCATTCCCAGTTTGAGACCTACAAACAACAGAGGAAAACAAGTCAGATCCAAGAGGATATGCCACATTTAACACCCTCAATGGAATGAGACCGGATGTAAATACAAACATTTACAGAAAAGAAAGTGACGATTATCTTTTTAAGTGAGTGTGGGGATGTGGGAGGGGAAATAAATAAACAAACAAAATCTCAGATGGACATGGTGACTGTATCACAATACCAAAAAAAAAATACAGCAGGACCATTACAGTACACAATTTTCAACTCGCTTTCCACAGCTATCTACATGTACATCAAAGCCAAAAGGCAAAAGCTGTCATGGTGCTGTTAGGAGAGACAAACGAGCTTTTGCCTGGACGTGTTCTGGTATTGTGCAGATGGACTCTAGCCAGGAACGGAGCACGGTGGCTCGGGTTTGCCACAACCTTCTGAAACAAACCCAGATGTTAATCTCTGTTAGACAAGTTGTTTCTTCAGAGTAAGTAACAAAGTTCAGCAGGGCAGCGTGATCTTGATCTCGTTTCTGTGTTGGTTTGTTAACTATTATTCCTCTATTGTAAAGCAGAACATGTGAGGGCCCATTGTAACGCCTGCTACCCAAGTAAAATCTCTCCAGTGAGTACACTGTTTGAGCTGCTTAACCTCATCGTGGGGTTTGATGAACTTCTGAACTGCACTGTGAGACTTTCTGACTCGGGCAACTCAACTCTGCGGTACTCTTAGACTCCCTAAGCTGCTTAACTCTACTGAGAGGCACATCAAGCTGCTATACTTCACTAAAAAGTATTCCGATTTTAGAGTTGCAACACGCTTGATAAATTACATCTCATATTTGTGACATACTGACATCTGTCAAGCTCCTAGCTGTATCTTGCACAAGATGGCCCTGACACATGAAGTTGCCATATATTGCCATAGTGCCAGTGTGTGTTGCTGAGCTGACTCAGCCTAGCAAATTAGTGATTAGCCCCATTTAGTTCCGTTTCTCCTTCTCTTTTACGTCTGCCATTCTTTTCCTCTTCCACATACTCCATGGTCTGACACATCAATGCAAAGCAAAGCAAAGCAAAATTTCAAAATGTCAGTTGCAAGTTTTTTTGATATTCTCAGTTTGGCTGTAGTCTCTCAGTCGGATTTGTCACTAGTTGTTTGAGGTCTGCTTGCTGTGCCAGACTCCTTAATATTTTCTAGCTCTCCTTGGTGCCCAGTGCAAACTACGCAATACAGTTGAAAAAAAGCTTTTAAGCTGCATTATGTAACTTATGCAACTTGTACCATTTGAAGGCAGAAAGTTGAGTGACAAGTGTTGGGGTGGGTGCCTGACCAGCTGAAAGGGACAGGGGGTGGGACGAAGAATGTAAGAAGTTACACGGCTAACTTTTGAATCCAATTTTCCTATTGAGTCCTTGGGGGTTCTGTGCTTGCAGCCTGTGATGGAGGTGGGGTTATATTACATTTGACAGCAGCTGGAGTAGACTTAAACAATGAGTGTCATTGAACAACAGACGGGGCCTGTCCAGCGCAGAGGCCCCTCTGCTTCTGGTCCAGCTGTCAGAGTTTGTCTTGTGCTGCTCCTCGTCTTCCTGCGCTCACTGGCTAATATCCTATCGCATTATCTGACCGATGGATTTTCCCTTTACTTCCTTGACAATAACAATAAGATAAAGCGCAGCCACCTCCTGCTGGCAGCTGGTGATCGATGGAAGTCCCACATGTCCGGCACGGGGAGGGACCAAAGTAATAGGTAGAAAAGGTCAAATTAAATAAGGCGTATCAGGAACAGCAATAATGCATGAAAAGGGAAAAGTGAAAAAAAAAAAAACGTTGCCAGGATTTATTGCAGTAAGACTTTATCTTGTAGCTGTCTAGACTGGAGTAAAGAGGTTGAGAGAAAGGTAAGAAGGCTGAGAGCAGAGTATACTGTAGATTGGGTAATAGAAAGGGAGTGTGTGGGGAAATTGGGCACTGTGACTGATCTGGCATCTGTTAGCCTCAGGATGGTTTCCGCCAGGTCGTAACTTAACACCACAAGCTGCAGCACACTCCTTCATACTTACTTTTACTCTGAAACCCTTTCATCACGAGATCGGATTCTGATGATGTCAAACTCTGCTGTGGATGCTTGTTTAACGTAGGACCAAATTACAAAGGCTAATTTACAAAAATGAAAATATTTATAATGACAGTTGCACCAAGTGAAAGTACTTGTGCATTCTGGCATTTTCAACCAAAATCATGTTCAAATAGCTTTAGGGATCAAATTTTGACTTTTAGCCATCAATGCTATCAGGTGGCCTGTTGTGTACCGCCCATAATCTGGTTAAAGCCTCTCACACTGTCTAATGCACACAACATAACAAAGACAGATGGCCAGTGCTGAACAGGTGGGAACACATTTTAAGGCAAAATAGGGAAGTCACACCATGAAAGGAAAACATAAAGAGCAACAAGAATATCAGTTTACATTACTGAAATCAGAAGTGTTGCATCTCTCAGTGGATGTTTTTGAATGAGACTAACTATACTTTTGACTCTCTGCACACTCATCCAAATCTTCTTCTACAAGCATTTCAACATGTCAATTCACTGTATGGCTGCAAAACCATCTGCTGAAATAGATACTGGAAACCTTGTCTTAAAAATCTACTCAAGACACAAACACTATTATTACATTAAAAATAGATCCGGATTAATTTAAATTGCTGTGTGATTCACTTTCTTAGACAAGTAAACACATTGCTATTTTTAGCAACTGACTAAGATGCTGTTTTTAGCACATCTGTTATTTGTGAATGAGCCGTTTGATTCAACACTCATCACACCCAGGGCTTTGACAGGCAAATACTTGTGTTGCATTGCAAGCAGGAATTGTTTTTTTTGAATGTGAAGACTAGATTGTTGTAGCAGCCTCTGCTTGGTGCACAGGTCAACCAGGCCAACTGTAAACATCATGTCACCTAAGCCTCTATTTAGGAAACAAAAGCAGGCAGCTTGTTCAAGGTGGGTCATATCTGTAGGACACAAACACTGTATCCAGGTCACAGGCACATCCACAGTCATTACTGTGTCACCTAAGGGAGCCTCGATGGTTTGCACCATGGTTTGTTGGTGTCACCAGCATGTCAGGGACAATGTGTGCAACAGCAGAAAAAGTTTCAACAGCTGCACGACAACAACTACAAATCAGGAATGCAAAGGTCAAAAGTGGGAAAGAGAAAAGGTGCCTCCAAGGACAGAGACATCACAGTATTTTCCACACTGTTTGAGTGAAAAGCGCAGCACAAAAAAAGGAGACAAAATAAAAATGTGAGGACGGAGAGACGAATGAGGCACTTTTATATTCACACAATGATCTTGTGAAACACTAAGTACGAAAGAAATAACTGCTCACATGTGTCGGGCTCCTTGTAAAACATGTTTGGTGGCAGCATGTCTTTCTAAGCAAGATTACAAAAAACAACTGATTTTTCCATGAGAGGAAATCTAGTGTAATCTGGTGTTTATGGCTTTTCGATGTCAGTGCCATAAAACAGAAGTGCTATAAAAATGGGCTTTTAAAAACAATGTTACTCACTCTCTCTCTGCTCCCGTTCCCTCAAGATGGCATCCAGCCACTTCTGCTTGTCCTCTGCATTTTTGGCCATGCAGACAAACCACTTGTTTTTAGCCGTGTTGTGGATCTTCCAGCCGTTTGTCACTGTGTAATTGTTGCTGTGATAGTCCGCTGCAAGGCAAAAAACATAAATGAACTCATTTTAAAAGGGGGAGAGGGGTCATCATGAAAAACATTCAAAGATGTAGATATAGAGCAGGGGAAGGTTTTTAATATATGAGGCCTAAATATATATACTAAATAAATATATACTATAAATAAAATATACTACTGCAGCAAATTATCTGTATCATGTCGCCTTTGTTCTTCTGTCTCCTCCTCTTCTTCTCATGTTCTCTTCAAGCTTTTTTGTTTAAAGAAAATAATAATACACACACACTACATAGACACTGACCTCAGCAGTAAAGGAAGCAATAATGAGTGTAATCAAATCACTCTAGTAAAGATAAGTTAACATTAAAGTTATCTGGAAAAAAGGATTTACTACTCGAGCAAAGATTTACAAGCCAATTAAAAAAGATAAATATGATACACCATGAGAGAAGTAAAACACCATCTTTCCACTGACTCAACAAAAATCTCTCCTCGTACCTCTCACCCCTTTCTAATTTTATCATCCACTTAGCTGCAGGTGAGCAGCTACTGAATAATGGATGACCACTGGTAATGGGGTGCATTAGTCTCACGCTCAAAGGTCATATAAATAGATCTGATACTTCAGGCCCCACCGGGAGAAGCTCCTGCTGTTTTGAGAGAAGGGAACTGGGTTGGGACACACGTACTATTGTCTGGAGTCTTTTTTTTAGCCTCTGCAGAAGATAGATTCTAGTAAAATCTTATGCAAGTACATGCCGAGATCTGGTGAGATGGCATTTATCAAGACTGAGAGGTGTGTGGGTCAGTGAAGGTAAGGACATTTTTACTTTTTTTCCAAAGGTGAGCTGGTTGCTATTTAACTTAGCTTCTTGTATTGTATGACTCAAGGTTACGGCATATAGTGTAGAGTTCCTGAACTCTGGGTTATCTGTTATTATATGCAAAAGAAACTATATGCTCAGATTAAAGCTTTCAGCAGATAACCACAAATACTCCCACATTTCATATCTTTTATACTCACTAATCAGATAATCTGTGTTCTGGTTGTTCACAAATGTACACATTTGTACACACATTTGTGAACAAGTGGAACCCCTGCTTCTGCGTATAAAGCATGTTTTTCTTTGTGGTTTCCCTTCAACAGCTTGAATATGATAGCCAGCAGCAGACATGCAGAACAAAAAAAAAAAAAAGGTCATGTGAGCTTGCAAAATTCTGCGAGCACAGACGAGAAGAAAAGAGGAAACGTGAGGCAGAGGAAGACGAAGTTTCTACACCAGCGGACAACGCATACCAAGCCCCAAAAAAATACCACAAAAGCAAAATGAGCTGGGTGACGACTGTATCACGGCCAACACCACAGATGAGTCGCTTATCATAATATCTCAGCCAACGTGAGAGCACAGCAAGTTTACCACTTAACGCTGGGTTGCTTTTGCACTTCAGATTTGTATCAACATCATAACCTATTACTGAATAGCTGACATCAAAAGGTGGTGAGGTTGCAAGCTACATCCTGTTTGAAACTAGGTGCAAGTACTCCACCCAAACTGTCAACAAGTACCTAATTCATATCCAGCCACCAATCTAAATGGCAAAGTTTCATGAGCAAAGATGTAAAATGAGAAATGAGCATTGTAGGTAAATTGAAATTAGTAATTATTGTTATTGCACAATCTAACTGTCTATATTATCTGCTATATCAAATCATAAATCAAGAGCTCAGGGATAAATCAGATATAACCACAGACTCAAGAGAAAGGGTTAAACAAATGTATGAATGGACATATAAACAGCCTCCAAACGGGACGCCGCTGGGCAAATACAAACCTGTTCCATCTTCCACATTTTCCACCTCCATCACCTCTGTGTTGATTCGGCCTCTGAACACATATTGAGGCCCGTTGATGGACTTGGTCCTCTTAGTGGACTTCTTCCCAGAAACCCTAGGAAATGAGACAACACTGTGGTTACAGTCGGCAGGGAAATCCGTTGATGCCAGTGCAATGGTAAAAAAAAGAACTTGTGTCTGTAACACATGCGCATTCATACAGACACAGGTATGGGAGCAGCAGACACATGTAGGTGTTTTGGCTTTGCTTGCATACTAATGACTTGTCTACACAAACAGGAATGTGGATATTTGCTCCAGTTTTCCATTTCTGGCTTCCTTCCAGTTCTCAGCCAATAAAAATGTTTTTGAATGCGTTCTTGTACCCACTCCTGACACGTTGCTGTGGTAGTGACTGTATAGGTTTCCTGATGTTGCATTTCTCACCTGGACTTCCTCTTACAGTAAACCAAAAGGTTGTCAAACAGGAAGAAGACACGTTCCTGAATATTGCCTGCTGAGATTTTAAGGAGATTTCCATGCAGCAGCAACTCTGTGCAGATATCTGTAAGGTTGGTTCCCTGAAGACAAAAAAAAGAATTGAAAGAGAGATTAGCTACTGGTCATGTGTGCAGATATCTGTCAGGATGGTTCCCTGAAGGAAAAAGACTGAAAGGGAGATAAAGCTCATCATGTACTGCAGCCACAGTTTATTTTATTTGAGCAGAGCATGAAAACTCTCCGTCTACATTGGGGAGAAAACATTGTCGTCTGTATCAAAACTTGAAGAGTTCACAACCTCAGTGAAACAATATGAAATTCAACTTTGACATTGTGAACAATTTGTTTTCATTCCATCATCAATGATAGGAAAGAGTAAACACAGCCGTTCCCCACCCAACTTTAATTTACGCCCAATGCGAAACCGCTAAAATATCAACTACACACTAGTCTCTGCCAGGACAGTTAGCCACTCGATAGTCAATCACTGAACTTGTAACAAGTAGCAACAATACTTAGCCTTCCTACGCTTCCTGAGTGTTGTCATCACATAGCTGGAGAGCTTCCCATTAGAACTGCATGGTTGTCTCAAATTGGAACTTTAGTTAATGGGAAGCATTCAGTGCTACAGTGGCAGGGCAGCCATGCAAAACTCTTACCTTGGCCTACACATAGTTTCCTGTGGAACCCCCCAGTAGGAACAAAACAAAGGCTTTTATTCTCCTCTCAGGATGTAAATACTTGTTACAAATACATCCCTGCTTCCATACACATAAAAGTACAGCTGTATATGCGTAGAGGAAGGAAATACATAACTCATGACATAGTACAGACTGTAAGTGGAAGTGCGCTGCCCGCTGCAGTCAAATCTAATCAAATGCTTTGGACCCGTCTGTCATGCCAAGGGGAAATTTAAAAACTGCAATATAAAAGCCTTGTCAACTGCTCTGTACTTGTTCAGGAAACTGTATCATAAAATGTTGCTCTGTAGCCTACCACCTTCACAGGATGTGATCGGTTCTTACCCTCTTGCCAGCTATCAAATACACCACAAACTGTTGAGACACCTAGAACCATTTCTCTTTGTGAAGCAGTGCAACAAAGTAAGAGGAGAAAGTAAGAGCTGAAACAAATCATTCATGCTGCATTTCAGTATTGAATTATATTAATCATCACAGTTCAAAAGGAGGCTTGGTAGTTTCTTCATCATCCTTCACCTATAACTGAAATGTAGAAAGTAGATATTTGGAAAGGTGATCCATGAACCTTTTAGCATCATGTTAATGAGGTCGTTTACGTCATTCTGGAACAGTAAAAAAGGAGCCTTGTTAATTGATCACATGGTGTCTAATTAACCTTTTTACAGAGCGGCAGAAGTTCAGGACCAATTACTAAATTATTTAGGCTTCATTATTTTTAGAAAATCTTTTTCAGTGTTTTCACATTTCCACCAAGGGAACAGAAACTGCTTTCACACGTACATGCATGAGCAACCATGAGCTCACATGTCCCTGCCCAAGTTGTGAATGATGAGATGAGACTTTATTCTTGCATCAGAATTCAAACAATTAAGAAAATATTTAAGGTTTTAATTTAATGTGGATTTGTGAACTCTCCAGAGCCCGTGAGCAGAAGTGAGAATACAGGCTGTGCACAAAAGCCGTCTAAACTGAGCTACCAAAACATAAAATTAAATAATAAAGTTAAAAGACATCTCATTACTCATTGTTAAACGGATCATTCCACTCCAAATCATCTGGAACTAAATACACCCATGTGTGGACGTGAGACAACCTCCCCCATTGGCTTTTAGAGTATTCACCACCAACCCCCCCGCCACGTCCCCACATTCCCATATACATCAGATTTGGACTTCACTGTTGTCTTTGATGTTTCTTACATGGGTCCACCAGAGACCTGTGGAAACCCCCCTCCGGCCACACCCACTCTCAAGCGTCCATAATTGATTCCCATGAGTATATTTTTATGATGGATGTTCATCGCTCAAGAGTTCATAAAGAGAAAAATGATTCTCAGAGCTTTTCTTAAGGTGCCTGCCGACTGGCTTTGGGTAGGGGATTGTGTTTCAGACCATCGATTCAACCTCATGTTACTGCACTAAGTTGAGATGGGGGGTGGACATGAGTGTGTGTATGAGAATTCAGAGGGTATGTTTGTACCTATGTGCACACACGCAAGCATGTCTGAGTGTTTGTAACGTTCATCTGCAGGCATGTCGACGCTTTCCTGCATTTTTAATGTATGTGTAATCGTGCAAGTGTATGAATACATGATGGCGGTGTAAGTATGTGTGTGTGTGCGTGTACAGTGTATCCAAGCAGCAGTAATGCGTCTGGGTCTGATTCGGCACTATTCCGGCCTCTTCCATTAGGGCTGGAGGTGATTAGCCTGGAGAGTGGCTGGAGAGAGGAAAGAAGAGCGAGACTAATGCTGTTAGGTTGCAGGCTCTATGGGGGGGCAGGGTCGGGGTGAAGTGCCTTTCTGAGCTTCTACTGAGTTGTTAAGAGGAAGACAACAGAGAAATTGCCTTTCTTAGACAGAAAGGTTGAGGTTTTCTCCCAAACGAATCGGATATGCATCAGTTGTTGGACTAAAAAGTTGGATTGTGCATTTCACCTAATGGCTATGATCTGTTTAATGGCTGATATAATTTAAGTTGTAATAAATCATTCATGCTCTCTCAATAATGAACTAGCAATTAACATGTCTTTAGATTTCTTGATTTGTCCATATAACAATCCAAAACCCCAAAGAATTGTATGCAACTGAGAAAAGCAGCAAATCATGACATTTGAGAAGCTGTGAATGTGAGAGGTGAATGTTTGGTAGTTTTGCTAAGTAAATGACTACAATGATTAATTGATTATATTAATTGTTGAATGATTTCTCTCAATTGACTGAGCCATTTGTTGTTCTCAATTGTTTCAGCACTACTTGCTGTGGTCTTGAGACATAATAGGGGACATCATGGTGGCTAAAGCACAGACCATGGAACAGAATTAATGACTAATTATTTATTGTTTATCACAAGAGTGAGGAAAAAATACTCTTTAGGTTTTTTTACTGTTGATATACCCCAGCTGACCATTTCTTGTTTTTTGTTGTTTTGGTGAACTATTGTCAGGGTCAAATGGTGACATTTTTGTATGGGAAACGGAGAAAAGGGGTCTGTTCTGGCAAGCAGATAGTGGGATGTCCCAGTGAGGCCCACTCTCTGGTTCCATCCTTCAATTTTCTTCCTTTCCCCCCTCCAAAGGTCCCCTCATATAACTCTCCCAGTGCATGTGAGACTAGGGCTCTGCTTCCTAGGTCTCTTCTGATTGGGCAATATGCCCGCTGGCATCCCCCTTGGCACCCTGTGTGGGTGGATTGTCCCATTGGTGCCGGCTAAGACAAGGCCTCTGTTGTGGTGGGTGAGGGAGGCGTGAAAAATGCAGTGGACCCTTCGCTCGGCTCCCAAGCCCTGTCCGTGGCCCCTGCAGCAGTGATTTGGCTGCAATAACACTTAACTCTTAAGATAGATGGAGAAAGTGTTGGTTGAGGTCTTAGTGTGGTTGTCTGTTTTGTCACTGATTATGGTGGAGGACTTTCTTTTCAAATTTTTACCCTCTAAATGTCACAGCAGTAACTCTAGGCATTACATCATTACCTTTCAGCTCTCAAGTTTTACGCTCTCAAGCAAGCAATAGCTATTTTCCTCTTTAATCATCCTTTATCTTGACACCTTATGACACATCTCCTCCTGACTATCCCCCCTCTTCTCTCTGACCCTTTCTCATTCCCCTTCACTCTGCCCGTCTTGCTCTCACCTCCCATCCCTCAATGTGGGACTGCAGCTGTTCCAAAGCCTCCAGTTTCTCCATCTGCCTCTTGGTCTCATTGATGTTGGAGCAGACAGCCTTCATAGCCTGCAGAGCCTCTTCCACTGCTGGATAGTCAGCATGCTTTTTAGGGGTCCGCTTCAGCAGTTCCTATGTTGGGGAAAGAGGTGGGATGAGTTTTAAAACATAAACTGCAGAAATCCCAGAGAAAGGCACATTAAAAATTTTAATTGAATCTTAGAGTAGCATAAAGAGGTCTAAAGAGGCTTTTTTAACAACATCTCCTTCAATACGACTCCAAAACCCCTGAACCCCCAAAAATACTAATAGGTGGGAGATTGGGTGCTTTGAAATGCCAGTGGGTATAAAGATTTTACTCCAAAATGTCTGGCCAAATAATAAATGAGTCACTGATACTGATGAACAAAGCAATATTACTGTCTGCACAGTATGTGTGTGAAGAGGTTTCTAATATTGCACCATGACATTAGTGCAGCAGTTGTACAGTACCTTCAGTAGCAGAGGATACTTGCAGATCCTCTGAATGGGAGTGAGAAGGTAGCCCTCCAAGGGAATATCTGTGCTTTTCTTCCCACCCAGTAGCATACAGTGCTGAAGAAGAAACCCAGACATACAAAATTACACACCACTGCACACGGAAAAACATTAAATATTAAAAGAACAGACAGAGAACGGTAAATATTCTGCCTGAAATGCGAGAAAGCAAGGGCCTGAATACCCAGAAAACTTCTAAATATTATATCAGTAAACACATATTTACTTAGGTCTTGTTCTTTCAAAGTGCATCTTGGTTCAGTTACAGAGTAAAGGAGTCAATTAAATTGTCCATACCTATAAAACTTTTAAAAGTTTAACTAAGACGGTGCCTGTCTGAAAAACTATTTTAGAGCATTTGCAGTTGTTTTCATTGCCGTCTCAGACGTCTTGTGTTCTTTCAGCAATAAATAGACTTTATTTGACTATTGTTGTCATTTTAATTCAGTCACAGTCTGTCACACTGGCAGCAGCAGGTCCAGGTGCAATAGAATAACCTGTTTGTTCTTCTTTCTTCTGGGAGCAAAGCCTTAGGTTTGATATATTTTCCATATGTCTCCCACTTTTATAAACAAGTTATTATATTTTTATGCAGACTGAGGCATGTCCTTGATATTAAAATGTACAAAGGGTAAGTTTTTTGCTGGCATTTGTGTATTTACTCTTAAATAGTCACATCAATATAGCATCATGAATTGCCTTTTGTTTCAGAAATGCATTATTATTTATTTGTTGGTCTGTTTCTAATTTTATTTTAAGCAATTTTAAATTACATTCATTTTATAGTTTATTCATTTATCTGTTCATTTAATTAAATTGTAACTTGGCTTTTGTGACCTTGCTCACAACCTCAGTTTAGGTGAATCTGAACCACAACAGCTGTAGTTGCTGTAAAAGACCACATCCTGTCTAAGTTTTATCTGTGCAAGTCTATTTCTTCTATTCTTCATTACTGGCAAATAGCACTTGCAGGTCTGGTTCAGCCACACTGACATTTAGGTTGATACAGATTTTACATGTACCATACTGTTTTTTCTCATGTGTCATGTTTTTAATTTTAGTATTTTAATTTATATGACTGCATGTGTGTGATGGTAGCATTTCTCTTCACCATAAAATCATTCTCTTTCTGATTCTCTTACAGGAAAGCAACAGCCAAGAGACTAAAACAAAAAAGGCTATATTTCATCGACTGTGTCACTGGAAAACCCTCAAAATATCCATGCTTTTTGACAAAAGGATTACTGTGAAACCTCTTAAATGTCTCCTCATTCCCTAGACGATTTGGGCTTTAATAAAGTGCCCTCCAGAACCAGTTAAAAAGAGGGGTTTTCTTCAGAAGTGGGGGGTTACAGTTACAGTCATGGTTTCTTTACGCCTTGTATTTTGTAGGAACGAAGCCTGTCAGTAGGCTATGAGCTCATGGGATGGGATGAAAGATCAAAAGCAGCCATGCAGATAAACCACTTGAGTGTTCTCCAGTGGGAAAGAAGGCAGGAGATCAGTTTAGAGCATTATAATCATATGGCAATTCCTTTCAACTCTACACAGAGCAGGAGAGGAAGGTGGGGGTTGTGCAGCAGTTTTTGATGGAAAAATGAGAAGCAAAAATGCAGCTGATCATGACTGCAGAACTTTGGGATTCCACAGATTCCTGATGTATTAATCTCACATCTCTCTCTGTTTCTCGCTCACAACCTTATTTCTATCTAAACGTTTCCTGACTTCTTTTCTTTCTCATCTTCTGCTCATTTGTAATCTGCTGGCCTGAAGCCAGAGTCCTCTGTTATTCATTCTGACCTCCTTTTCTCTTTCTCTTCACTTCTCTTTTCTCTTCCGAAGAAATTAACACTTCATTTCTACGTACGATTTCAGAAGTTCCCATCATTGTGTGATTCAATTAGCATGGGAATTGTGAAATTCCACTGGAATTAAACTATGACATTGATTCACAATGGTCATCACTTTATATAATTAAAAGATTTTGTTTCATTCTGTGTCCTCTGCTATTTGAAGGAGAATCACAGATTTTCTTGATCAAGTGAAATTTTTAAGTGAATCAATTAGGTTTCCGTTTTGATGGTTGCTATTCAAAACACAAGAGCTCATCCAATAACTGAGGTTATTCTGAGCAAGTGTGAAAACTGCTTTGATACATAACCAGATGTTGTGTGGTGATCTTATTTTGGAAGCATCAATGTCACAGAAGATTTAACCAATTAACCATTGCATGGCCAGGCCAGGAGCAGCGAAAAGCCAAAGCACACAGCTACACTCAGATCCCACTGTTTCCAGTCCTGCGGATCAGAATAATGCCATGGAGGCAAACTATCAGGCAGCAAAAAAAACGCCAGGCTTCAGATCTCTCGGCCAATCCCAAAAAAAGGGTGCCAACACTCCACAGCTGGCTGGCACAGATCCTGCAGATGATTTCATTGGTTAAGCCCCCAGTCACAGGCCCTGTTGCCATTGTAAGTTCATTGTCCAGAGCCCAGAGGTTTGGGTGTCAAAACACGGAAACAGCTGGCAGCGGAAACATAACAAGAGCGACACAAAAGTGACCTTGATGGAGGTTGCATCCTGTCCAGGCAGGAAGGACCCTCTGACCTTGTTATGGTTTCTGGCCTTTTAGTCAAGTGTTAACTTGGAAATGGAGGTGACATGATGGAAGGAAAAGAGGAAGAAGGTGATGGCATGGATAGTTGACAGAAGAAGAAATAAGCGAGAGGAGGCTCACAGGAGGAAAGAAATGTAGGGCAAAGGAAGACAGCAGTACAGCAGCTGGGAAGAAAATAAGGTCAAAGGGTATGTGGACAAACACTAGTCCAACCACAACTAGAGGAAATGATACATGTGATATGAAATAATGAAAACATGGACATTTTTATTTACATAATTGAGAGGAGAGAAGTCAAAGTGGGAAGAGAAAGGAACCTCATATAAATGCAGAAGAAAGACGGATTCGATGACTTGAGGAGAGGAGAAGCAGTGCTAAGAAAAGGGAAGATGAGCATTGCAGAGGAGCTGTGGTGTCTTACCAGTAGGAAGGTCCTGATGTCGGTGATCTTGTTTAGCTCCATGAGAAGTCTCAAAGCCTTCTCGTGGTTACTGCAGTACTCCCCATATACTGAGAAACTCTCCCTCTGCAAAACAGAAGAAAAACACAGGTCAGGACTGCAGACCAGGGACTTGATACTATATTTTATTGGCTTGTTGGCAGCCTTGAAGAATCCACTGAGATGACAGACAGGAGGAAGATTGACAGTGCAGAGCAGAAAATGGAGACAGGGGTCCAGTTATTGCAGTCTAATGGGATTCAGCTGTAGCAAGTAAAGTTGTGGATAACTGCACTGCTGTTGTTGCTTATTATTAGTAGTAGTGGGAGCAACAGCAGTATTTGCTATGCCATGCTACCATGAGATTGGGAGTGTAAATGCACTTACACTCTCAATCTCATGGTAGCATGGCATAGCAAATGCTGCTGGTGCTGCTACAACAACTGCTACTACAGTACTACTAAATACATATTTAAATACACACATATATTTACACATGTACATACAAAATAAAACAACAAAATAAACATGCATCATTTGCACAATGTTGAAGCATATTAAGCCAGTGAGCTGAGAAAAAACAGCTAAACATGGCTCAGTTCATATGCAGCAGACTGTCCCATTTACTGAGAATATCTGTTAATAAATGTTCAGTTTTACAAAGAGGGACAGAAATAAAACACAGACCTGCCTGCTGTGTTCAGTTCATAAGCTGCCAGGTACGATTACTGTCTATTTTCTCTGAACGCAACACAGCCAAGTTTCAGTTTAGGCTAGCTAACAGTTACATGTTAGAAATTAGATTTTGTATTCAAAATAAAAATGGTGATATAACAACAAAAATAATGACTGTGATTAGCGTTTTAGTGTTCAGAGCACAGTGTTGTCTCAGATCATATCAATCAGATTTTGTAGTCTATGTGCACACACGTGCACCCATGTAACCACAGAGCCCCCGCACATAACAATTTAACCCCTGTCGTTATGTACTAGTATTCATTGACACCATTCGTCACACTTCTCTTTTTCAGAGTATTGTACATCATAGTGGAAAAAAAAAAAGCATGCCCTACAATGCTTCCCCTTTCTCCTAGGTGATAGCATCACATTTTGCAACAAGACAAAACAGCCAAACCAGTAATACAGCAGCTTTTGTGGAGCTGCCATTTATTTTTCTTAACAATATGTAATACAACACCTGGGCCTGTGAATATAGCTTGAAATACATTATTCATGCAGCATACTGTAGACAACAATGTATACACAGTATCACAGCTGCAGTTGAATATACACCCTGTAGCTTATTTAAGCCTATTGTGTGTTCTTAACTATGCTTCAGTAATTGGGATGTGAAACCATGTGCACAGTGGGACGTGAGCTTGAGGTCTAAAAACCGAAACTGTCATCTGAAACAGCCTAGTAAGTGAAATCCAAACTGCAGGTGCGTGAACACCTTAACTGCCTGAAGGCTTTGCATTTAAAGCAAATGTTTCAAAGGAAGCATCTTTGAATAAGTTTCCATTTTTTGATCATTTACAGCAACACCTTTACAAATACGAATGGTAACCAAGCCAGCATCCTGCATAGGGACGGATGTGCAGAACAGTTGTGGTTTTACACCCCCCCCCCCCCCTCCCTCACACACACACATACAAACATAACTCATGACTGCATCTGCTCATGTGTCTTGTTTTACATGGTAACCCAAAAGTTGTGACAGAAGAGGCCAAACAAAGCTAACAGCTCTTTTTATAGAATCCCGAGTCTCTGCTCCATCCCGTTCCCTTAACCAGAAGAAGCTGAAAATCTTTGTAGATGTGTAACACAAATGAGCAGTACAGTGTAAACGGTGGGCAGCTTTTACCACACAGGCAGGGAGGAATACTAACACACCCAAAGCCACGTTTGGCAGGGGATTCCAGTCTAAAATGACTACTGGGAGCAACAGCTGGGCCAGCATATGGCGTGAAACCCCACATATTGTCTAACTGAGTTAAGACACTGCACAGCTAGAGGAAATAAGTGCAGAATGTACATGTACCACTTTAGTCAATTTGCTCATATGTACAAGTACATTTAATGTTTAATTATTTGTATTTGGTATGGTCTGATAATGACAACAGATTCTGAATCCTTGCTCAGAATATGGATAAATGACTGTGCTGGTGTTTTTCTGTGTTTCTTCCCATCTACTCAAAATCATGTACATTCAACATGATTCATTATTCCTATTTTACAGACTACCATTGTGCCACTCTTGTCTATTTCTTTCGTAAGGTAGTATTTACAAAGTAAGGGGACTTTACCACTCACAGTGGTATTTTGTCATAAGACGCAGGCTTCCTCATTCATCACAACAAGACCACTCTGTTAGTACAGCAGTAACCAAGTCCCCAAACGAGAGAGTAGCGTGACAATAAAAGTGGTTGCCCACAGCACAATGCAACATCAAACTGTGTTGACTGAACAAATATCAAATAAGTGCATGGGTGCAAACCGTGTAATGTGTATATGTGAATTTTAAAAGCTTCTCACAATGCTGTTTTGTAGGAAACATGATTTGAAAATATATTTAATATGCTTTATAAAGCAGTTGACAGAAATGTAATATTCAATTAAAACATGGCAAAACACCAGCACAGTCCTTTTAAGTCGTATTCTGAACAGAATAAGCAACTTCACTTACTCAATGTCTTCTGCCTATATGTTCTCCCCAATCATTTAGCCAGTAAAGACAGCTAGCTACAGTGAACATGCTCAGACTGTGCAGGAAACAGGATGACATGTTTCCATGCATCAGTATGCCAGACAGTTCAGGTACAAGAAACCTTAACAAGTTATTTGGGATACTCTGAACTAAACTGTTTCAGGCTATTGTAAAAAGAGTATGTACCAACTCACAGACAGAATACTTCAGCAGGCTGACTATTACGGGAGTGTTTAGGGACATGTAAATGTAGCCGCTGTGTATCCATTTACGCTTACATGCTCCTGGATATGTTGGCAACTGCAGCAGCTGAACCTGAAATAACCATTTCATCTCTCAATCACCATCTGCAATTGAACCCTTCTGCGCACAAAAACAGCATGCCTCTTTGCAGCTATGTACAATCAAAGCCCACTCTGAGGTCTTTCCTTTCCTCAGGTGACAACAACTACACAGTCAATTCAAGGACACTTAAATTAGCTTGAATGTGTTACCAGGGTCAAAATGTGAACCTTTAATTTCCACAGTCAATTTCATTCATCAGGACTACTCTGAAAGACATCACTTGTACCCAGAATAGCTCAAAGACTCTGGTTGTCGCTTTGATAAACATAAGCCTTTATTTGAATTCTTCGTCATTGGAATGTTATTCCGGAGGCTAGATGAGAGGGTAGTATCACACATCGAGGAATCGAGTCAAAGCAGAATGGGTGTAGTTCAGAAAGTGCATAATGACATGACTGTTGCCTCTTGCACACTACTCATATACACTCCCAGAAATAGAGCAAACATTGACGTCTCTGATTTCCCCTCTAACATGTGATTACTTTTTCACCTTTGCAGAGTGTGAATAATCTTACAGATTGTGCACTTTCTGAACTTTTGCCCCAAATAAATGTTGGTTAAAGCTGCAAAATGTTCTATATTCATTATTACTGCTGAAGAAACAATGTTGTGACATCTACACACTGAAAAACATTTTAGAAGATGCAGCCCTGCTTAAGAAGACTTGTTTTTTTCAAATTTAAAATCAAAGACTGGTGACATTTTACATTTGCAGCCTCCTAAGCCATCTTGGCAACATCTGACTTTGAATAGCAATGAATCTTCCCATTTTTCTTCCCTAACTGTGAGTGGCAGACAGTCTTAAAGAACAATGCGGGAGGTTAATCAAATCCCAGTCATGGTGTTGACCTCTGGTCGAGGTCAAGGGCTATGGCTGGAGGGCGCCAGACAGGGCCAACCAATTGGCTGAGAGGTGTCAGTGTTGAAGGAGACAAAGGTCATGCGCTGGAAAGGGAAGTGTAATGGATATGTAGCAACAAAGGTGGTGTGTGTGTGTGGGAAGCGCAATACCTCAACAGAAAGAAGCACAAACACAGTGGCACACATTATCAAACAGAACGATGGAAAGAAAACACAACCATAAGTGAACGCAAGAAAGTAAAAAATAAATGTGTCTGCATTTATATAATGTATATACGTAATTAAGCATATTAGTGCTGAAAAGATGATTTGATTGACAGAAAATAAAATTGTTTAAAGGATAAGGCTGGCATTAACAGCCAACAAAGACCAAAATCAACAATGTGTTCATCCGTCTCTCAATACTTTCTGATTTGCCTTCTCTGAATATCCCGTAATAAAACTACACTCAGTAGTTTTCTATAACAGCTGGGTACTGTTGTTTTGAGTAAACATTACTCAAATGAGTAAATAGTGCATTCATTTGGAACAATTATCAGCTGTGGATTAATACACATTTGGTGCATTGGTGAGTATTTACAGCAGCAGGATGATGTATGTGTGATCGATGCAACTACAATCTAAAACATATGCAAACATTCATTATATTATAGTATTTACAAATTTACATGTATCTGCTGTTTTTATTTCTATCTTTTTACATGACATCGTAGTCAAATCAATCGAATATTGCTTCAATTTATTATATAATTGCTACAGAGACATTTATTGAGTTTTGTTTTTTTATTATTATGAGTCATCATCATACCTGAAATTGAAATCCAATACAAGCTTGAGTCACAAAGGTTTCCTTCCTGTCATGAGACTGAGTCAGACTTGAGGTAAACTGAAATAATAGAGCCCAGACTCTCCCTTTTAAATGCATCAGTTCACTTAGAAATCCAAGTACCTGCAGCCTCCTTATTACCCATCCAGTCTGACCTCTATATCTCCCAGCCTGACCGCAGAGCAATGGAAAAAAATCGTGTTGACCTCCTTTAATCAATTCTCCGCCCTGACACTTTGCCCGACAGACTGAATGACCATAACGCCTCGCATGTGTGTGAAGGTACGTTTTGATGAACTGATTCAACAGCTTTCCATAGGTGTGATTAAAGGTCATTCATGCAACAAACTGGTGGTGGATAGATGATTATTGATTGTGTCATGTCACTGCAGAGGTTTGGTGTAGTTCAAAAAGTGGCATACACCTATATAAACATTTCTCAAAGGCAAAATCTGCTCTAGAGGTTGAAATTATGTTAGCGGTTGAGTTAAATCTCGGTAGGGCCAAAGATCAACAGATTTCTGCCCCAAATATTAGATTGAAGCCAGGTGAAGAAAGCGAGGGGCACAGACTTGTGGGGTTATTGCTTCTCTGACAATGAGATTTTTCTGCCTCTAAGAAACTGAAACTCAAATCTGCTTATGGTGTCCTCCTGCAACACTGTCCTATAAGCTGTTAGAGCAAACCGATGGTAGAATACCTAGCTGAGGTGTTTTGTGCCTTAGTGAAAGTAAATTGAAAGATAGTTTATCAAAGAGATACAAACAGAGAAAGAGAGAGAAAGGGTTTGAGATTGAGTGCTACCAGCAGAAGCATTGTCCCCTCGCAGAGTGACACGCCATCTCTTCCTCCCCGGACACAGACCCTTCTTTGTTTGTTCCCTGGGGCCAAACGAGTTCAAACAGAGGGGAGCGGAGGGGGTGGGGTGTGGAGAGGAATCTTTGGATGGGAGGATGGAGCGCCAAAGAGATGGCAGAGACGGCGACTTGCACAGACTGAAGAAGAGAGATGGAGGGAGAAGAGAGACTCTTTTGCCTGACAGGATGCAGGCCTGTTTGGAAAAGGAGGAAAGGCAGAGGGGTGGAGGTAGTTTGTGGGAGTGTGCGAGTGTGTGTGTGTGAGTGTGAGGGGGGAAGGGGGTTGGGGGTGGGGGGGGCAGTCCAGCAGATGGGAGGGGTGTGCATGTGAGAAAGAGAGAATTAAGGGGTATTTTCACAGTAGGCTTTGCACGCTTTCCCTGCATCTGTGGTTAGGGGTAGCCCATGAAAAGAGTTTGTGTTTTTGCGTGGAGGAGGAATTCATGCATGTGCTCCCGTACGTGGTGTTTCTGTGCGTGTGATGCACTTACAAACTGGAGGAACACGTGTCCCAGTGCATGCTGAGGATGGGGTTCAGGCTGCAGACTGGCCTCCACGGCAGACAACACCTCTTTGTGCAACTCCAGGATGTCCTCAATATTGGAAAACAGAATCTATAAACAGAGGGATGATGTAAAGGGAGGGGACACAGAGGAAGGAAGAGATAAAGAGGGATGGGTGAAAGGAAGAGAAGGAAAAGGGGGAGGAAGTGACCAACAAATGGATAAAGATGTGGGGAAGGAAGGCAAAAACTGAGAATAAATATTTTATCTGAGCATCTCAGTTTAGAAAATCAATTATTTTATCTTGATATCTTGACCTGTGGACTTTTGGCAGCTAGAAGAACTCAAAAGTCAGTCATACCTTGACATGTTCGGGTGAGAGACACTGTTGGTCACCTGTAGTTTGTCTGATTCTGTGCAAGAATGCCTGAGGAGAAAAAAAGAAAAAAAGAAATTGTAAAACATATGCATTTCATGTGCTTCTTTGTTGACAAGGCAGTGGGGGATGAAGCATTAACATCTATAGACATAAAGGCGTAGAGAGTTTGAACATCCTGACACAGTCTATCTATCTAGCTATCAGTCTAGCTATCAACAAGACAAGGTTTTGGCAATCGTGAACCATCTCATATGTAAACAAATATGGCCTGGAAGTGGAAAGCCAAGTTCCCTTTACTGATTATTTTAAAATGTGTATGCATGTGCTCACCACTTTGAGGAAACAGATACAGTCGGTTTGGTACACACAAAGTACATCACATCACTTTGCATGAGCATAAACACTCGAGCCTTAGAGCAAGAGCAAGTCACATGTACAGCACGCTCACATACTTCACAGAAAATTGGCTTTCATGGTTGTAGACATAAACGTGTCACAGTTGTTTCACTGTCCCTTAGGTACCACAAAACTTTCCACTATATGACAAGGGATGTTTTTTTTTCCACTGTCTTGTGACACTTAAAGCTAACTGTATGGATCCTCTGTAGTGGAAGCTAATGCACCTGAGCATTCAGCTGTAAGACATCAGCCAAAATAACTGCTTTATCGTTACAGCGTCTACACACACTTCACCATAATAGGCTCATGTCAAGTTGAGCTTTGGCTGTGTGTGCAGTTTTGTGTGTGTGTGCTTGCCAATCAGAATTCTGACTTAGGAAAAAAAAAAAGAATGGTGAAGAGAGAGGAAGCGAATCTGCAAACAGTTTCCTTTATTCTCTCTTCCCTATTTCTCTGTCTATCACCCAGCATCTGACAGACTTAACCTGTCTTGGTCTGACTGTCTGCCTCGTCTCCGTATGCCAATAGTGTCTTGAAAAGAATGGGATAAAGGAGAGGAGATATGTATCCCCCGAACTGCCAAATAAAACACTTCTCCTGTAGCCTCCTTCATGCTGGCAGGCTCCTGCTGATGTGTCTGTCTTGCATTTCGGTGCCTCATGTCTGAAAATTGATAGCTTGCCACATGGATGAAGGGTGTTACAAAGAAAACAAGTGTTGAGTTTAAGATTGCATGTACAATGATTCTGAAAATCTAAGTATTAACGAAGGTTATGATTGTTGTTCTAACCTCTAAGCAACTTCTCACCTGCCACTTCAAAACCAGGGTTAGGGTTACCAGAACAAATTTGAAAAAGCATCTACAAAATTGTTAATTAAGGGCATTTTCACACATGTAGCTTGTTTGCTTTTGCAGTCCAAAGTTGCAAACCAATGCCATGCGAAAGCAAACTGTTCTCTCATTGGTCACAAATCTTACCGAAAAAAACATGGAGCCTCAGCAGCGTGTGTGGCCAGACCTGTTGAAATAGTGTCTTTCAACAGGTCTGTGTTTGGTTAGTTTGTTTCATTGCGTTTCTTTGTTTAATATACCAGTGTTCGTTAAATGAACAAAATATCCAGTTCTATTGATAATCTGGACTGTGACTTGAAAACTATGTCCTGACACATCTAATTTAGAAGATGATGATATGCACTCTGATGAGTGCATATCACCTCATACCCACATGACAGTTGTTCTTCAGACGGTGCATAAGGTAAGCTTAGAATACATGTAGGCCTATGACTAGGCATATTTATCATAAGTTTTTTCATTAGGCATCCAATAAGCTGAGTTATGAGTCAGTTGTTCTGGTTGGTTGAGTTGATCGTTGATTGAGTTTGGGTGAACTAACCCTTTATAGGAAACTGTTGCATACTCTGTACAGTCACACCTATCATCAGCCTAGTACATGTATTACTTACAGTAAGTCACTGGCCTGTAATGAAAGACTTGACACTTGTAATCACACATTTGCTCTAAAGATAGAAACCAGCCAACCAGGCAGTCAAGCAGCAATCGTATCATTTCCTAAGAGACCAAACACTTTGGGAGGATTGTCTCCAGTTTTTTTTTTCACTCTTTACTAGCTTTTGCGTAGGTTGAACCAAAATAGAAAGCAAAGGTCCTTAACAGTGAGCTGCAATCTTGCTAATTAAGACTAGCATTAAAGGGAAGCAGTAGTTCTCGTGTTCTTGACTGGTTTTGGGAGGGAGCTGATTGTGCTTGAGGCGTATACTAATTAAATCTCCCATATGGCAACTTGTACCGTGTCCACACTGGAGGAGTCACTCATGTGAGAGATTGCTCCCTGGCAGAGGAGATGAGAAGAGGCAGGAAACAAGGCTTTTCCTCTGTCGCTTTCGGATGAAGGAAGCAAGGCAAGGCTGGGGTGGGTGCAGGAGAGAGAGAGAGAGAGCAAAGGATGCACAGAATGAAAACAAAAAAGGGGAAGGCACGATGTTGGAGCACAGGTTGAGCTAAAAACTAAAAGTATCCAGACTTCAGAGTCCTTCTTTATTGACAGCTACAGCTACCATCCAGGAAGGATCATTCACTCTTAAACAAAATGTGCCACGCAGATGTGGTGACAGGGGGATCAGCAGGGAGGATGGTGGGAAGGAGCAACAAAGAGATCCTTTCAGTCCAGGTCTCGCCCCAACATGGCCATTCTCACACAGGGTTGTATTGGCTGTCTTCATTGTTCCATCACAAAGCACACAGGTTTATTTGGAGAGAAAATTGGAAGCTTTCTCTGTCCACCATCATGACTGAGACAGACGACAGAACAGAGCGAAAACTGGGCATGCACACCAAGCACGTCTGAATTTATTCAATCTCAGGATTTTTATAGTCTGGACTGTAATGTTTTGAGAGCGTGATCGGAATCGACAACAGGAAATAGGCCCAAAAGAGGGTATTATGGGTATAATTGGAAGGATGTTGACATCTGATGGACAGCGGTTCATTGTGCTTGGAAAGACGAGCATTATAATTAAGTAAACTGCAGTCTGGACTGATTTTCATATTCAGCTTCTTGAGAGCTTTACAGGAATGACCACGGACAAGTTAACTTCCTGCCAAGAGAACTGACAAGTCTGTCATACTTAGCAATAGTTACATGGAGACTGGAATCTGATTCATCTTGACTTCCTCCATAGCCCAAATCTGTAACTTGGCAGGATGACAGGCTACCAATACTCGCAGAATAGCTACGTGTAAATCCATGTGACTTTTGTAAACAAGTTCTGATTGTCTTTGTAATTTGGCAGTGCGAGCGAAAAGCAAAAATACAACAGAGTCGATATTTCCCCACTCTGGTTTTGGATAACAGAAAAGAAGCAGATGTGATTGCACCCTCAGATAACCCTCAGCATATTACAAGTCATGCATCATTTGCATGGAGAGGACAATACCTCTGAGCATTGCGCACACACACACACTGACATTAAGATATGAGATGAATATTGAAAAAGTCATCTTTTCCACAGTACTTAGTTAAGCCAGTTGTTATTGGGGGGAAAAGAAATCAAACATGAAAAGCAAACACACAGTAGTCATGACAAACTGTAACTCTACCCACTGGACACAGTTGTTAAGCTCATTACTTCTTAATCAACATGCTGAGAGGCAGCAGGATGCGGCTGGCGGTCCTTGTTTACTTTGGTATCTCCATCTCGGGTGACCTTTCTGCCTCTTTTCTGACATCAGCACATCGTCATCGGTGAACCGATGGTGTGTAATTATGTTTGGAGGAGGATCAGGCATTGAGGAATAATGTTTCCATGAATGATTAATAACAATATGTCAGATTTGTCTTTCAGTTATTGTCTGAAATCCTATTCAGCCACATTTCAAGCTCCTAACCCACAATGGCGATGAATTTTATGGAGATGAAACAGGAGATGATTATGTTTTGAAAGCCTTCTGCCAAAAGCTAATTGTGGTCCTTGAAAATACAAATCATATATCTCCTTTTCTGCATAGGTTGCCCTAGGCAGCTCTCATTAGATTGTGTGCAAATGATGCGTAGTTACTCTTCTAAAAATGGTGGTGACATCAATCAATGTGTTAATAATAGTTGGTCAGATGGGACACAAATTCATTTTTTGATACCCTTGGACTCATAGTTATGACTTATGAGTGGCTGCACGGAAGGGGCTCAGCTGCTGCACAGAGCACAACAGAGATCTTGCACATGATGGTCTCTTGCCACAAGGTGATGGGCTGTTAGGGGAAACTGCTCACGATGCAATCCCACAGGAGACAATTAACAAAACCATAAAGCTCTTTGATAGACCACAAAGTAGCTGCCAAGTACAACACTAATGCAGACTTATACCACTGACATATCAGTATGGTGGAGCCAGAAATGTCCAACAACCTCCACAAAGGAAGTTATCCAGGCCATGAAAAATACACAGAATTAAAGTCATATTAAAAAATGTTAAACATTCAACTTTTTACATATTTCAAAATGCCGACTGAACTTGCATCTATCAGATGAAGAGATATAACAGAATGTCCTAACAGCTATGAACAGTCAGGCCTTTAATAGTCCACACTCACATTCTCAGGATTATCCTCAAGTTCTTCCTACTGCTCAATAATTTTTCTAAATAATTTCCCTCCTTACTCATCCTCGAAAGTCTGAGCATTTTAAATCCATTCATAACAGAAGTACCTGCAGCAGCCTGGCAGCAATAAGCAGGTATTAGCAAAATGTCACCTGTTATTAAAATTTCTTGGCTTCTCTTTCTTGTCGAGTGCAGGGACCTGACAGAGCCACTTAAGTGATGTATGACAGGCTGGGGAAAATTGTAAGTCCGTTTCATGATTTATATGGTCTAGACTAAAGCTAAAAATGTTTTAATAAGCTATTTACTGCTGAAGCCAAACAGATGAATGTCTTTGCCTTAAGAATGCATTTGGACTTTTATATTCCAGGAAAAAAGGGTGAGACATTCAACAGGCTGACTGAACTGTGAGAGCCAATTCTAAATCACCCCCGAGTTCTCAGAAACAAGCCTGTAAGCTTTGTATAGCATGTTAGCTATTTTCTTAGCATTTTCACAACCTCACACCCCTTCCTCTGCCCTCATTTACAAACTGTTCAAGGGTGTTTTCACACTTGATTTTTCAGCATTACCACTTCAAGGTGCTGCTTGCCGCATTATGGCATAAATGGTCCCGAAAACAATGAAAAAAAGCAATAACAATCAAAGTGTCTGTGATATGTATTTTCTGTGCTTACAAAAGTATCACATTAGATGCAGATGTGACATGAGCAGCATACAAAGCAGTTATCATCCCCTTCCCAAACAGCTAAAGAAAGTCAGGGTTCAGCTTCCTTTACAGCACTTACACAAAAAAATAAACTTAAAGCTACAAAAAGCTGCCAAATGTTTGGGGCATCCCATAAAGCTGAGTCACTGTCCACTTTATTGCAATAATTTATGTGCAAGAAAAGACTGAAGACAAGTGAAAAAATCCCAAACTGCAACAGAAGAAGTGCAGACACATGCCACTGTCGTTGTGTTTGTGTGTGGCATGCAAACAGGAAGTGAAAACAGAGCAATCAAACTGAACAAAAGCCAGCGCTTTTTTTTTTAAAGAAACTGAGATCATTGACAAGATTTTTTTTTCCCTTTCCTTTTCTTTTCAAGCAGTGGTTCAACTCAGCGGGGAAGGAAAATAAACAGTCGACAGAATGAAGCAGTGCCTCACGACACAAAAGAAGCAGATGTTGTGCCTGGACAGGAAGTGTGACTTTTTGTGAAAAGGAAGTGCCAGATATGTATGACTGACCACTCAACTGTTGTAAAGTCTTGCACAGTTTTGTGGACATTGCAACAAACAAACAAATCATACAAATTTATACAGTTCAAATTAGAGCTGAAATAATGAATCTATGGGTTGAGCAACAGAAAAATCAATAAGCTATTAAAACTATTTTAATAATTAATTGTCTCAATAAAAACACTGTAAACTGAATAACTTTAGCTTTTGAACTGTTGGTCAGACAAGACAAGCAAACAATTTGAAGATATCTTGAGCTCTAAAAAAAACTGTGATGGACATTTTTTTCACAATTTTTTATTTTCATTTTTTATATGAAACAATTAATCAATTGATCAGAACATAATCAGCAGATTAATCAATGATAAAAATACTTGCTATAGTATATACTAGCTAGATACTTGCTAGCTGCAGCCCTGCTTTAAATGATTTAAATTGTGGACATTACTCTTAAAGCTGTAGCACAACAGTTGCACTGTCATGTTTTAAGGCACCAAAGATGACAGAATGATGAGTGGACGATCATGCTGTTTATTGCTATGGGCTGAAAGGAACGGATGGAAAAGCACAGCCACCATCTTCATTATTTACACATTCAGTTTCAACCTATGTCGGGCTTGGAACACATGCCATGTTCAAGCTAACATCCATCATCACCTGCCGCCCCAGACAGTGTGATCACTGTTTAACACCAATAACTGGTCTCATGTCATATGAGGAATCAGGCATCATCTCATATGACCAACAGCCAAAGGATCAGATGTAGACTGGGGGGTTTGCTAACTGTTGAGGTTTATCAGAGCGAAGAGGGGCCAGACAGTAAGGTGTGAAGACACAGACAGACCATATGCTGGTGTGGGCTCAGTGTTCGCTCCAGTGGACAGTGAGTAAGAGGCCTGCTGCCCTCACGTCTGCCTCGTCTGCTTCTGCACAGAGCTTTCTACCTACAGCTGAGCCAGATTCATAACACGCTCTAACATCAGATTCACTTTCTTTGAGATAAGACCTTCACTTTCGTCTAGCGCTTTTTTAATCAGCTGGCATAGAGTTCACAAGCATACAAATACACATCAAGTTGACTGTAAAACAAACATATAATGTTCCTCTATGATTTTTTTTAAAAGGCTCAAATCTCAGTAATTAAGAATAATTTCTTAACACAGGAAAGTTTACACAGTCATTATTACAAAAGTAAAAAGCAGCAGGAAAACAACTAGAGAGAAGTAAGGAAATGTCATGATTGTTAAACTCGGTCAAGTTGCAACATGGGAGTAAGTCAGATGTAGAGTCAGTCACACAGGGTCGGACCTTTCAGAGCTGCCGTCACACTGCTGGCAGAGAATGTTGCCACCAAGGGCACTCAGAATAAGGGCATTTTAATTTGTATGTTTACCTTCTGCAAAGGTTATCCATATTAAACAGGGATTAATGTCAAAATAAATGTGAGAACAAGGTCACACGGCACCTTGATTGTCATTTGGAAAGCTGCTGCGGTGTTCTACTGGATTGCATTATACTGAAAGGTGTTTTTAATATTTTGTAAAGTGAAACACAGAGGGAAGTTCCAAAAAATTGCATGTATAAAGTGAAAGTTGACACGGTTGTTGTATTTGACCACAAACAAATATTTTTGTATAGCAGATTTCTATATATTGCTTATTGACCTACTGGACAAAGAGATCAATTTTTCATATAATAGGATTCAGAAGAAACACTGACATACGTCAAACTGACGTGTGTCACTGCCTTTCACTTCTTGTTAGTTCACTCATGTTCGTTAACCTCCATTGGGTAAACATACCTTTGTGTAAACTGGAGAATTACAGAGATGTGAAATTGACCTGATAGATTATGTACTTCCTGTTGGTCATAACAGCAAGTGCAACTTTGCATGTAATATAGATCGATAGCAAAATGGTGTAAATAGTGACACATGTCAAATATGTCCATAGACCATTTCTTTGATGGAACAAGCCATTTTATAAAGTAGCCTATATTAGTCTGTTTATTAGTGGGCCAATCAGGTAACGCCATCCAAGGCACATCATCACTTTAATTTTTTAATATCCTACTTGATTATTCTCTTTGGGAGTAGATTTCTGTGTATGAGACTAAACATGGTGTAAATGGGGACAAGACTAAGCCATTTTTCTGTTTGCCCATCCCCACATCAGCATTCAGCAACAATGCTGGGTCATCTCACTCAATTCAGATATCTCACAAGAGACCCCGTATATCAAGAACAGCTCTAACACTTGTCAAGGTTTTTCCAGGGAGCCCTGAGAACCCCTTTTCAATTTGCTTTGGTTCCCACACCTACTGAAACAACCCTTGAGCAGAATCACAGATCCACAGATTCAGGACTTTTCTATGCAAGTTCTCAGGTCCCCAGCCTCAAACTCTCTACCCCTCTTCATCCAAGAGAAAACAACAACAACAAGCTAAAAACAATGCGACCATTAAGGGTCTCTTTTTTGGGGGGAGAGGATTGGGGTGGCCAGCCACAAAGGGGGATAGGGCAGTTTTAGGGAGGGAATGAAGGCCATTTTGGGGTCGACATGGCATGAAATTGAAAAAATAAATGAAGAAATCCCCTCTTTGTGGCCTGTGTGCAGCAGAGCCAGAGAATGGCCTGTGGTGCTGCCACAATAAGGGACCCCAGCAAACCTTAGTGGACTCCTTTTCCTCTGAAGCTGTAATTCACATCTCTCCCCAACCCTCCAAATACTCCCTCACCTCGCCCTCCAACCAGTCCCTCGCTGTCTTCCAAGAGAAACCCTTTTTGGCAGAGCCAATCGCCAAAACACAAAGTCTTCTTTGAGTTTTGTCCAGTTTTTTCTCTCTCGCTCTTACTCACTTCCGCTTTGAAGGACTTTAAACTTCAGTGCTCTTTCAGTGGCTCACATGGGCGGAAACTAAACGCTGCAGGGGGATGAGACAGTGGACAGAGGAAAGACAGACAGACAAATCAGAGACTTCCTGTTTAAGACTGCCTACTCATCAACTCTGTTGCATTAATGAGTGGATGAAGAACAATATGCGAAACACAAATTTTCAGTGACACTTGCTGTAAAAAGTCTCTAAGCCTGGATCTGGCTCAGCAAGCTTCATCAGGCTATCAAAGTTCTGCTTTCGAAAGGTTTCACTGCCGCAATAATTTAAGCGTTATCATTGTTGTGCACGCCTTGTTTTTACTGACCAAGTTGACACGAAGCACGTCTAACTGAGGAGGGGCATTTTCACCTTCTCATTTTGCTAGATACTCCCACTTTCACAGTGGCTGCATGAGTTATAAATATTCTTTATGATATCTCTACTCTTTCAGGTCAGTAGACAGCTTCTGCCACTCAATTACATACAGAAACTTCTGTCACTCATTACACATCTATAGGAACAAAATACAGAGAAGCACGCAATGCTCATTCTCACATACTCCCCTTGTGATAATGGAAATAGCTTGTGATGATATTAGTGTGCCAGCAGACATGTCTTTTTATTTATTTCCTCATTTGTGCATTGAATGTTAACAGCCAGCAATTCAGACTTGCAATCTGCTTTAACCTTTAAATCTGTTAAAATGTTCTAACATTACTCTATTTGACATTCTTATTTATATTCAAGTCTACAATGCTGAAATGACATATTTTCCACACAGGGAATGTTCAGCTTTCATCTGATCTAAATACTCATCTAATTTCATCTCTACCGGTGCTGACACTCAGTGCAGGTTTGTCTGCAAGTCCTTTTTTTCTAAGTGGTTCTCCTGTTAATGGGTGACATGTGGTGATCTGCAGATAACATCATGGACCAGATTGCAGAGGCCATCTGGACATTTGGACGTGTGTTTTTCGGTGCTGACAGACGTAGGGATCACAGACTGGATCAGAGTGTGGTGAGTGTGTTGTCGAGTGAGCCATCAGAGACCTGCGAAGCTTCCAACAGATCAAAGACCAGCTACGGAAAAAAAGATGCAGCACAGCTGAACGTTCAAGAAGCAAAATTCAGTTAGCAGCATTTCCTGCATTACAATAACTGATATAACCAAGCAAAAGAAAACTAAACGTGCCACATGTCATTCAGTTGGTCAGACATAAACACAGTCATGGGCACAGACGGAAAGAAAATGGTGGAAAAGACACTAATTTGTGTACAACTACACTGAGAAAAGATCATAACACCCACTGGTTCTGACTCAAATGTTATTTACCAACCTGATAGAGAACAGCATTTAATGAAGACTAGATAGAAGCTGGATAAAGCCCTTTCTGTCTCGAAAAGTCTTTTTCAAGCCCCAAAATTACTAATGCAGCTGACCTACATTCAATCTCAACTTCTCATTTTGAATGTTCACGTTCCTCCTCGCTGCTGAAAGAGAGGTTTCCAGTATCATTTTGATTCATAATATTCCATTTAAGCACAAGCAAAAGTGTAACAGAGCTATTAATCAGGGTTGACCTTATATTGTGAAAATCACATGTAATCATATAACAGTCACGGTAAAAAATCCCCATTAAAACAAGAGCTCTATTCACTCACATGTTTTTTGGGGGGTTTTTTGCCACATATCTATCCTGATATGTGGCCTTTTCGTTTCCGAAAAGGTTTCCTGTCAGCATGTGGAAACAAAATCATCACGGTAACAGCTCAAGCATGTATGACTCAAGCCTTTAATAATGCCATATTAGTTGGCAAAAATGTCATCACATCGAACAAATGCCAAAATAAAAGCCCTTCAGCCACCAGGACCAAAAATTTGTCAGCAGCTGTCAGGAACAGTTATGACAACATATTCAGCAGCCTCTTTGACTTTGTAGGGTTAAATAACATAAATAGATCTCTAATTCACTAATTAGTAAAATGACATAGTTTACCTTAGAGCTAATGTTTAACAAAGTGACAATCATGGAAAAACATTATGCCGTACGATGGGTCACTACTATATGAGAAGTGTGGTGCATCTGTAACCTGAGATCAGTGTTTATTCCAGGACATGGATGTATGCAGTGAACTTGCATGACCATCTTGTTATTTTGTTTTTAAAGCCCTTTTTTCCCTGTACTTGACCTGATATATGCAAAGCTTTGTTTCTCTAACTTTTCCCTGAGCATGAAGTTAATAAAAACAAAAACAAGAAAGAAAAACATTATTGCATAAACCTTCCTTGTTTTTAGCTATGTAAACTTTCCTTGTTCATAGGCCGGAAAAGTTCATCCAGCAATAAGGTTTTGGTTTTGTCTTCCTTGCATTACCTGACCACCCTCACACTGTTCCTCCACTCACTCAGGCTAAGTTAAGTCTAAAATAATAGACAAGAATGAACTGGGAAGGAAGCATGTTTCCTATCAACGTCACCCACCCACATATCTTACATGAGTAAGATTCTCAAGTCTTGCTCCATTCTGGACAAGTGCTCACCACATTTAATTGGACACATAGCCTACATTTCAAATGAGATCATTTGAATCAGTCTATGACTATGCATCTAAAAACGTGGACGTAAAATGTTTTTTAAATTAAAGTTTTACATTTGTGAGGCTGCTTCACTACCATAGAACAAGAAACAATAGAGGACCTACTTACTAATGTATTGGGCAGTGTGTGATGTGTGTGTGACACTCCTTCTTTGTTCCATTGTGTCATGTGAACGGCCTCCTGGCAGGACAGCGTACAGGCCAGGCATTTTACTTTGGCCTGCCCTGATTAGTCAAGACCTCAACAGTCCTGTAAATCAACCCAGGCTTTAAATCAAACATCTTTGCCATATTCTCTAAATATAAAATGCTTTGTGGAAAGTTGTTCTGTGATAGTTTGGTTGTCCAGAATTTTTCTATCAGGCAAATGACCTTTGACCCCGGAAAGAAGCCACACATCTGGTTGTACTCGAGAAAGCCAACAAACATTGTAAGCCTGCTGCCTCAGTTCCTAAGCCAAATGGAAGTTCCCAAGGGATGGCAAAGGTAATTCCTCAGAGTCTATGCCAAAATCAGTCTGCATGTATCCATCCATCCCACCTTTAAAAAGTGTGCTCAAAACCATTCTGCACACTTACTGCACCCCGTATCCACCATGAGAAAGTACTTGTCTCAACTTTGTCCAGGTCATGATCTCCAACGGGACATTAGAGATCTCATGTTGCCGTGCTTTTACAATTCAGACCAGGTCACCTACTGTATCGTATATCAGCCTGTTGAAAACTTCACAGAGATTTTCACAAACACAGCAGTACTGTCTGTTATTTGTTATTTGCTCCAGTCATAAAAAATGTCCCTGTTAACCAAACAGTGCATCTGAAAGTATCTCTTGTCTGCAATCTTGCTTGGTCTGATATCTGTAACCTGATATAATGCTACTGACTTCTGGCTCATGACTTTCTTACCTCCACACATCTCAGATTCCACAGCACACACTGCTTGAACAGCGTAACCACAAACAGCTCAGATAAACATATAATCCATTAAATACTTTTTATAACCTAAAGGATGGCAATTTGACCATTCACATCCTTCCATACTGATGGTGTAAGATGATTTTTCTCCTATGCTGATTCACAGCTGTAAAAATCTGCAAATATCTCTTGTGGAAGGAGGGAGGGGGTGTTTTTTTGGCATCATACCTCCGGGTGTTACAGTGGTTTAGACTTGTTAACTTGAATTCCTAAAATTCCTGCTGCAGTCTTATGCTTCAAAGAAAATGGCTTATCAACACACATGACTAAAAGAAAAACACTAAGATTAAGTTGGAAACTGGTATTTACACCCCGTTTTATACAACACACTGCACTATAATGGTTTAGTCTGGCACTGTAGCTGTGGCATAAGCTGCACTGCAAGGTACCAATTGTCCAGAGTGTGATGGAAGGGTGCACAGTGGCGACTTAAAAAAAGTAACGTTATGTCATGTGTCTGCACCAGAGGCAGTGGTTTATGCATCGATCTGCATAAACCACTGCGCTGTCGGTCATGCAAATAACTCTGACAAGTGATTAGCAAACAGAAGGCCTTCAAAACAGCCGGAGAGACAAGTTGCTTTGAACTCCAAAGCCTGTAGGATATGAAAAATAACATTTAGCATGACTGATTTCATGGGAGGGCACAATATTTTTAAACTAGAATGTTTCGTTCCCTCATTTGAACGCCAGCATCTGTCTCAAATGTATGCCACCCTCAGCATTTGAAGGTGCGATTAATCTGGGAGTTACGAGCTATGTGATGAGACTCTCGTGTCCCGACTCTCAAGTCTTACGAAGCAACGGAGAGTTTAAAGCCCAGTAATAAAACCCTCACAAAACCCCAGCAGTCTGCCGTAGTAACACTTCTACCTGCTGTGAAGACTCCACAGGCTGTTTTTTCCCCTTCACTACTGCTATTACGTGATGTGTGCCTGTGCTTGGATGACTTCAACAGGGCTGAGCTTGCAGTGAGCTTGAAACCACCAGCGTTGTGGCCAAGATGAGAGTTCGAATCTGATTCTATTTATACCCCCCTCGCCCAGAGAAACTCGATGCTGGTCTTTCCCACCGAGTGGGGAGGGCTGGAGAGATGGAGCGAAGTACACAAAAAAAAAAAAAAAAAAAGAAAGAAAGGAAGGTAGACACGGAGACACAGGCTCAAGTTTGGAGAGGAAGCTCCAGGCTGGCTTCCTGTATGTCTGTCTTCCTGGGCATCAGTCGGATAATGTGTGTTTGTGTGCATGCACACGTGTCATCCTGTTTGCTCTGCTCAGTGAGCCATGTCAACAGTTACTGCAGGTGAAAGTGTAGAAAAACATCAGAGAGAGAAGTGTGAAGAAACTGCAGCTATATAGCGTACGTGCAGCACCACACAACATAATTTATCCACACAAACACATATCAGCAGTGGACATGTGTGATCTCACTTGTGTGTGGCCCAAAGCAAGGGTCACAGAAGGCGGGATTTCCAGATGTTTCCTATTATCCCCCAGCACTGACGAGACCTTCCTGGTCACCCTGCTCTCCATCTCTCACTTCTCAGAATCAAGAAGGATGGTCAAAAGCTGACTAATTTATAGGCCACATTATTCCACTGTTGTCTTACTGGACACCAACACAGTGTGGTCCAAAAAAAATCCAGCAGTTTTCTAAAATGGTAAAGCCTCATTTTTATGGTTTTGAAGGAAAATCCCCCACATCTACTGGGTATGATGCCGCTGACCATATTCCTGTCATTGATAGCCTACATTTTGGTGCATCATGGCAGGGAAAATCCAGTTGTCTGGATTAAATCAACAAAGTGCTGCCCTACAGAAAATCCCCACTAATCTATGGCACTAAGAAATGATCAATTCAGACACAAACAGGGGAATTTGTTGCAACAAAAGCTTGAAAAGAGCAGTTATCACCATAAACTTGGAGTTGAATATGAACCATCTTGTTTAAATGAGACTGATTTCATTCTGCTCTAAGGAGGCAATGCAATGATAATAGTGAGCAAAATGAATCCTCTAATCCCTCTTTTCACACCCCCAACCCCCCCTCCCCCTTTTCACCTCTTCTCCTCCCACCATCCCTACATGCTTCCCTCCAGCATGTTGGATGAGCTGGTTGGCGCTGGTAATTGCCAGGGGATGAGTGACATGCAAAATGGCTGAGATGCCAAAGCCGGATAACCATCTCTTTTGTGTGTCATTGCAATCATTGCGATTGAGAAACGATGCTGCACGAGGGCCAAAGATCCGGGAGGTTTTGGAAGAGCACAAAGGGAGGTGGAAAATAAATCAGTGATAAGGCAATAGATGGTGATGTGGGCAGTCAACAGCGAGCTGCCATTCAATCTGCTACTGTTCAATTTCCATTATGGGCGTGATGGATATCTACGAGATCTCTGTGAGACTGAGGTTGCCTATACATAAGAGAGAAGCTGATTGGTTTACAATTTTTTTTTTAAAAAAAATCAAGAACCGCAACATTGATGATATATTTGTTCACTAGAATAGCTCAACGAAGACATGACATCATGTCCTGACTTCTCCAGCATAGCTACTGACAGTGACAATATTTCAGCAGTCTAAACCTCAGAGTAAATGTCAGTTCCTCCGAATCAAAACTTTATGAGCTTGTTCAACATACGAGACATGACAGTGGTATCAGGGGACTAGAAAGCATTGCAACCTCAAACCATGTTGTGTTTTCAGTCATAGGTGCAGTTCACTTTTCTTGACTGGGGGAAAACACCTCTCATTGTCTAGCTCCTACATTATCTCTATCCCCGTCCTCGTGCGCATGTACAACCCACTGCTCTTGCATTAACATACCACACATTCCCAGTGAGCTGTCAGAAGGCATTCTGGGAACTGCAGGAGATATCAAACTGAACTACATGTGGCCGTTTCAGGGCAAACGTCACACTTATCATCGCAAAATAACTCAATCAAAAGCTCAGAAGACACTTTTCATTCGCCGTCACTGCTTTAGCCTCTTCACAATGAGGGACTCCCCCCCCGACCCACTTACCCCACTTACCCCCCCCCCCCCCCTCCCTCACGCTGAATCACTCTGTATCTTTACTGAAACCATATGTTCTGAGCTCCCACAGCCAGACTTTCCTTATCAACACCACAGTGAGCTGCGTGGTGACAAAAAGCCTCGGCTCCCACTGAGGGAAGGGGAGCAGGCTCGGCTGGACCCTGGACGGAGAGCATGGGAGGGATTAGCAGAGGATTGGCACTGGTGGAGAGGACTGATGTTTCTTTTCTCCTTTTGTTGTTTTTCCGAGTGTCCATGTTCTCCATTATCAATCTAAGCTACTGAGCCCCGATGCCACAATGTCCCCCAAGATGGAGATTCAGTGGATTTGGGATGGTCTCACATGTGAACACAACATATACAATGGGGTACAGAGCAGCGTGTTTTGGCATCAAGGCTTGTTTACTCAGTATGTGCCCATATGTGGTGACTAGTAATGAGGACAGTCAAATGCATCTATCCAAGCAGTGTTTATTAACAAACTGCAAATGCACAATTCGCAGTTTACCCTGAATCCAAATAAAAATCCCAAAGGCTTATCATGACGAGGGAAAATATGGACTAAATCTTGACACATTTGACTGCAGCCTTGGCTAAACAAAGATCGCTCTATTCAAAGACACAGGTGATAACAGAATTTCCCTCCCGCTTGACTGTATCACTCCACTCTGGCTACACACCGTATGGCTTAAATCAAAGAGATGGCAACTGATGTGATGATGGGGAGGAGCATAGTGGAGGGCACAGGCACTGACAGCTTTCAGATGTCCACGGGAAAGGGAACCCAGACTTCTCTGATAAATCTGTGGGGCTGTGTCTTTATCATTATGCCGGAACTGGGTTCGAGGGAGGTCAAAGCTGTCTCTCTGCTGTCTGGTCTGTCTTGTAACAGAAGATAAGCAATGACTGTCTCTAGTGTAACCGAGAAAGGAAGCAGTGCAGCAGAGATTGGCCCCTGAATGTTAAAAAGCTGCTTTTTCTTTTTTTTTAAACACGAGTGGAATTTAAATTCATTCAGTAAACTAATCCAGGGTTCGACGGAAGCTGAATTATGTGGGCATGCATCACTGACTCGAGGGCTGTAAGATCATTGGGTATCTTCGTGACACTGGAATGGAATACTGTCAGTCGGTCGAACGGTCTGTACAGAATTACTTCGAAAACTTTGAGGAAGTTCCTAAACATGTGACAAAACAAGAGAAAGAGGGAACCATTGCCATGTTTGACAAATGCTTGCCAGATGTTGAAATTGGAGAATTCACAGAATCATTAGCATGTTCATAAAACAGCCTTTTATCAGCAAGAAAAATGAAAACAATCTGGGCAAGCCTTTTTTTTTTTTTTTTTTTTTTTTTGAGTCAGCAGGGTGGAAAAGTGAGTAAGAGGATAGTCTGACCTGTCTGACACTGACCTTTGACCTTGTTGTGGAGCACACAACAGCAAGTAAAAAAAAAAAAAAAGCATAATAATGAAGTTACACTATTTCTGTCGCATTAAATGCTGCCAATTTGGAAATTTGGAGTCAACCACATAATGATTTAGTCTCAGCTGGAAGCAGAAACCACCTGCACAGTACATGTACCAGATATGACAAGTCAAGGATGAGGGGAGGAGAAGGACAACAGAAAAATGACAAGGACACAAATTGAATAGTCTCCTGCAGGTGGGAGCCATCTATGCTGGCACTGTGTTGGTGGCTGAAAGGAGTGTGTAAAATTACCAGGATGTTCATTCATCAAAGGCAACGGATGTACAACGAGTGAATAAGTAACTGTGCTGAAATGTTTTCTTATCTCAGTCTGGAAAAAGAAGGTGTGGTGTTGCTGAATTCTCATGAATATCTATTTATTGGCAAAGCCGGTGTGAATTGAGCTCTTCTTTGATTGTTTTGAACCTTAGCTTTAACACACAATGAGGAGGTGTGAATGATGCCCCCCCCACCCCCCAGCCTTCATGCCCATGTGGAAAACCTCACGCATGAATCGTAACAAGTCTGCCTAGGAATAGACCATGAGTCTGCCTAGGAATATTTTTGACACTGTCTCAATTATTTCATTGTTGATATTTGGCTAAGGTGCAGCAGGTTAGACACAGGTAAATCCATGCTTCCATCATTACCAGCAGGCAGGCTGCCCTCTCAGAAGCAAAGCTGTCAGCAAGCCCGTGAAGAAAGCCACGTTGTGCAGCAGCAGCTGTAAACCAGAGCTGCGAGATGTGTCTAACTCCTGCAGCATGTTTAAATGTTTAAATATAACAACAACACAAGAGAGAACAATCAACTCCCAGAGAGGCTGAGCTCTTGAGGAGAGCGTCAACCCGAACACCATATGAATTTCTAGCGAGTTGTCTTCATAACCAGCCGGTAGACTTACAGCAGGTAAACATATTAAAGTGAAATCCTTCTTGCAACATGTGCCGGCTGATGTGCTGGATATATGCCGATCTAAAGAGTGTAGAATATATTTTCATAAAATGTCACCCTCTGCAACTTATGAGGCTTGTATGTTTGACAATAGGAAATCCTTCCTTAAATTGAAGGATTCCTGACTGTAGTTTGGTGTGATGTTGTGCCCGAGTAGGAGATAGAGGAGCATAAACACAAGCCTCAGTGAAAGGTAATGTCAAACTTACCGACTGAAGGAAAAGCAACGTCCGAACATAATCCCTCTCGGTGTTTAATATTTCATTTAAAACACAGAGCCTGAGCCGCTGCTGTCGGTCCGAGTCCTTGGCGGCGTGGATACCGTTCTCCTGATGCCCGTCTTCCTCTTCCATGCTGGTAATTCAACCCTCACAAAGGTTGCTCTCTACAGAAGTACTGTGCTTTCCCTAAGTATCCACACTTTGCTGAGTTGTTGCTTCAGTCCATTTTGGAGCATCAAGTTTTCCAAAAAAAAAGCCTCCCGGGGATGTGATGCGCAATGCACCACGCACAGGAAATAAAGCTCACCAAAAGTGCCAAACAACAGGCGGAGAGCCCGGCTGTGTGGTCGCAACACAGCTGAGCGCAGGGAGATCGGCTAAGACCAGAGACACGACAGAGAGGAGGAGGGACCCAGAGCCAGACTTACTCAAGGGCCACAGTTCACCTCTGCTCTGACAGCTCACAATCCACACAGTGAAATGTGCAAATCAGCACAGAGGATTGAAATTACCACATATTGTAAATTAAGTGCTTTTTTAACCAAACAGAAACAAGTAAAAACATAAAATACTGAGACAAAAACAAATTGGCCCACAAGGTCATCATGAACTGTTGTGTTTCACAGTCACATATTGTCTCCCTCTCTAATAGATTTCAATTACATACATCTATTAATGATTATGAAATTAGCATATTTATAGCCCAATTTAGAATAAACCTATCTTAACAAAACTATATTTCCTTAACTCCACCACATGCTGCTAAATAAAAACAAAAACACACCAAGACGCATTCTTCCTTCTTAAGTTAGATAAAAACAACAGGCCTCTGTATGCTGGCGATTAAAGACATAAACAGAGTACACAGTAAGTTTTTAAATGACTGGTCACTGCCTACAATGCTATTAAAACATTTAAGACATTTATAAACGAACTTAAAATGTGTCAAGTAGCTAGCTAAATGTTTACCTGTTTTAACCACATCCATGTAAGAGCTACCTGAGAAGAAAGCGCCCTCTGCTGGACTCACATAAAGCTGCGACTCACAGCTGCAGAGTGCAGATGGAGGTCAGGTACTGTCAACGTCTACCAATTAACAAAACCATCACCGGTACGTGTAAGGTCTAAAGAGCACTTCACTTAAACACATTGTAGCACAGAGTCGTCTCGTGCCTATTTCGACTTCGGTTTGTCCGTATTTAACGCGGGCTAATTTGGGTCTCGTGCGAACTTGACGTCAATCGCAACATATGATATAGCCTACCTGTCGGATCTTGACTCGAGCTCAGCTTTCAATCTCAGTTAATTGTACTATTTATAGAACATGCAGCTGTGTTTTGCTTATATTGGAAGTTGTGGTAGACAAACAAACTGTATTCGCAGTCAAAATACGTTAATGTTTCATCGGCCTCAATGTGGAAGTGAGTTACACCCAGTTTCACAGGTGTCGCCCGGAGCTGTGCGCCGTTTTATCATGTCCGGTCTGTCTCATTTTATCTGTCTGTGATGCAAATACTCATAACAGAGTAACTGAACTGTCTGTGTTTTATTCTAATATTATTTTGGCTCCAACTAACAAGGGTTCATTAAAATCTAGAGCCTGAGTTGCTTCTGAAGAGAAAAAGTTATCAATTAAATATTAAAAAGTAAAAGTGGAAGTTCATTTTATTCTTCATAAACATCCTGTGAACAAAAAGTCAAATATTAGGAATGGGAGAAATTAAAATGTCAATAATAGTTTTAATTGATGCATGTTACATTCAATACCCATTGTGAGCCTCCCACACATAATTGCATACATACATAACTTTTCTCGCCATCTCAGATGAGGAATGCAACAGACAACTTGTAAATGCCTTACACTATCATATATTTACATATCATCCTCCGCTTCTGTACATGGCAAATCCTTAAATATGATCAAACATCAAAGGAGTAACATAGGATACACTGTATGACTGATTGTATGTTGTTTCTTTGAAGCATATTTAATGTACTTTTTCCTTCCAAAAAAAGGCATGTGCATAAAGCACCGTCATAAAAAGTGAGTCACACGATTAGACATGATAGGTTAAAAACTCCACAACGTCTCTTCTTCATTCATATTTCACAAGATAAAACTCTTCCTTCAGCAGGGTTTTCTTTCAAAATGCACAAAAGTACAAAAAGACATGTAAGGTAACCAAAGGGAATAGAAAATAAACATAAAATGTGCTCAGTGCATTAAGACTTTCCAATATAACAAAAGAAACTAGAGGTGTTTGCCCTGTTCCATCTCTGTGATAAATAAATTCACATTGTTACAGGCAGACAGTGAGAGGGCTTGAATCAGAAACCAATGTACAGTGAATAAACAAAAAGTGAAACAAATTGTGAAAGTTGCTAAAACTGTAGTGAAGGCAAAACTGCACATTTCTGTTATCCAAACTGAATATAACTGACAAGTTAAATATTCTCTTTCTGGGTTTAGAATAAAAAAAAAAAAAACACATTTACTCAGCCAAAATGCAAGTTAGCTACATTGAGTATTTTGGCCTTTGAAATCATCACCATAGATTTGTTTGGAGGAGCAAGACACTTAAACTGTGCTATGGTTCTGTTTGGTATTGGCAGACTCGAAACCTACAATGCCTTTGTGGTCATTTCATATTAGCCCTGCAAACCTCAAGTGCAAACTCCAGGAACTCTGTAAATGCTCTCATGATCAGTGAACGCCAATGTTACAAAGCCCTAAGAGTGAACAAGTTCTAGGGTTACGTCTTGACAGACAAAATAGAAAATTTCTAAATGGTTTTATCTCAAGATTCTTATTTGTTTAAAGTGACAGAATTCATCTTTAAATGCAACGTACAGGGTTGTCAGGGGTCACTGTGACTCCTTGTAGAGTCAATAATTTGACTGGCTGAACGAGCATACATGTGGCCGCATACACACGCACGCGCACACACACACACACACACACAGTGTAGTAGCTGTTTGTTGTGAGATGGGATGACAGCTCAGGCGTCAAAAATGACATCCACATATAGTAATACAACACAGGAGTCCTATAAATCATCTGAAAAATCAAAAAATATAAACAGCACTATCTGTGTGCTCAGTCAGCTGCTGCGATGGCCAAATGCGTGTGTGCACTAGGAAGACTTCAGCAGGTGTTTAGGTGTAGATGACAATTTGTTGTAGAGTTAAGATTATGGGTTAATGCTGTCAATCATTTCTTTGTTCTCTTGGAGCCACCTGCCTTAAAGCAGCAGTGATGTATATTACAAAAACATTTTTATGATGCTTACATGTTTTATCTCCTTGGCAAAAATCCAACCGTGAATCTGTTTGATTAAAACAAAAACAGATATGCAGATCTGGATTTTGGACACAACTTTGTATTACCAAACCATCATGAAATTCACTCATAATCACAGGGTTTAAAAGGACAAACTGTTTATAATTTCAAAAAGGCCAACAGTGTAACTATTGTATTGCAGTTAAAGACAAGCAGAAACTCTTTTGCCACAAAGCGTGAACCTACATGAGGAGATACAGTCACTGTTGAACTTCAGCCATTCAAATCTTCAGTGAGCGGCTGCGACATAGAAATTTAGCTTCTTCCACCTTGGCATGGTTTTTGACACTTTGCTCTCGGAGTCAAAGGCAGACAGTGTTGATATATGTATTCATATAAATAACAAAATAGTACAGTATAAATATAAAGATTCTGTGTGTGTGTGTGAGTGTGTTTGTGTGTGTGTGTATGCACGCACAGTTGTAAATGGTGTATGAGAGTATAGCATAAGAGTGTGTGTGTGTGTGTGTTGTTGTGTGCGCTTGTGAGCCAGTGTTAGGACAGAACCAGAGGGTTAGAGGTGAGGCTTTCCCTCCCCCACCTCGTGGAAGAGCGAGGTGTAAAACTCAGGCTCCAGTTGCTTGTTGCGGTAACGCTGGACAATCTCAGTTATTTTCTGCTTCCGCCTCACGTGAGGCGGGTTGTACGAGTCACTTTCCAGGCGCTTCCGTCGGCACACGTTGATGACTGTTTGACGCACGAGAAACCCTGCGAGGAGGATGCAAACACAGGAGCTCATCAGGCCACAGTAGTCAAAAGTGAGTGAGTTTCATGAAATGGCTAAATCCTACTGCCACTGATAATACTGTATCAATAGATTTCGATATTGATAAGATAATACAGTGGCAACAGGATTGAGAAGTGAGCTTGTGACTGGAGGGTTGCCAGTTCAATCCTCAGACCAGCAGGATAAATCTGGGTGGGGAAAGTGAAGAAGCAGTACCTGCCCCTCCCTCATTACCACCACTGAGGTGCCCTTGAGCAAGGCTCTTAACCCCAACTGTTACAGTGGAGCTGCTCAGTGGCCAACAGATCAGACTGGTTGTACTGGGCGGCTTCCAGGTATGAATGTGTAACTGTGTGAATGTGATCAGGGTGTTCTTGAAATGAAATGAAAATGAAAAACTCCTCTGAATGAGTAAAGGTTAAAAAAAGACATATAAATGTTTAGCACAGCACCCTCTAACAAGATAAAGGTAGTGAGAGTGAAAATTAGAGAAGGAAGGAGATTCAAACATTAACTACTTTGACAGATGAGAAGTTCTAGGAAACCATAGCAACCGTCTAACATAGCTTCCTATTATGCCATCTGCTGACTAAGAATTGCCATTGAAAAGCAGACTGATGATGTTCTTCAAGGTAAAGTTACATATGAGCATAGGATCAGCAAAAACCTAACTAGCTAAATTATCCAGTGAGATAAATTGATTATTTCTTTCATGTTTCTTGTGTGTTTTTAACTCAAATGCCAACCATGAAATATTTATACTTCAGCAAGCTCATCAATGACGCCAACAGATTTCCTGTGGAAACCCTGTGATACATTAAGGCTTATTGCCTCACTTCTTTCTGATGAAGCAAAAAGGAAATATGTGGTAAGGAGAGATAAACAAAGACAGAGAGAGCCATATGAGCTATTACCAAGCGCTCTGCGGCTGACCACCATGCCGTCCACCAGGGGAATCACCATGCCAAATTTGCCCACAGCTCCGTGCAGCCGGATCCTGAAGAGACCCGTCTTCAGAGGGTGAATGAAGATCAGAGGAACGTCCTTCTCTAGTAACCCTGACCTGCAGCGGGAACAATAGAGACAGTGTAAATGTGCCATGGTATGTTTGTATGTAATACTAAAAAGGAGTTCAAGTGTTTATATTTTTCTCAGAAAAAATGCGGCCAAAGGACTTAATACTAGGGGAAGTAGTTGTACATATTTCACCGTCATGATGCAAAACTTCACACTTTGGGTAAATTAAAAGGTAAATACAGAAAGCTGCATGTCACTGCTTGTTATTCTATATTTGAATTTCTGCAGTGTCAGCAGCTGTTTATCACCACACAAGAGATGTCATTTTGCACTAAACCACAATAACATTTATTGATACTGACCTCATTTATAATTGACATTAAGATGTATCTTGACAGATCAGAATGCAGTTACATAGCACTTGACCATATAAAATATAAAGGAGTAAATGCACAAGATGCAAGATGTGTTTTGGTTGGATTGGGGAGTTGGTCAGGCAGAGCTCTTCATAAGCTCCAGCTGCCGGATTAGAAATGTTCTGATCAGTCATGAATAAGACATTGTTTTAAACAGTAATAGCTATTCCCCTAGCTGGCTGGCATATTCCATATGCTTGTGGAAAGCCCTGGTCAGGGACGCCTTGTGATCCCATTAATGTTTAGTGTAAATACCAGTAGGTTTTCACTTCACATGAAACAATTATATAGGCAGAGAAAATGTGTCTATGAATGCTGCTCTTCTCCTCTGCTACGTTTTCAGCATTGCAATTGTCTAAAATCGGCTCTTCCTTTGCTTTGAAAAGAAGTAGAACATTTAGCAATCTTCACACATGCAACCCACGCATTACCTTTCAAGCCACCTGGGCACTCAGAAAATGAACAGTTGCAGCTCATGAAATGAGCGGATGTCACACATTATAAATGGCTCTCAAAGGTTGTTGTTTAATTGTTATTTTGGTTTAACCCATTTAAAATAAGTTTGAGGGTTGTGGTCTATGGCCTCTATGTCGATCTGCACGATGAAGCTACTGGCTAAGATGTTACAACAATGACCAACATCCAGCACCAGTCGAACGTTTGGACACACCTTCCCATTCACTTGAACGAGAAAGTTCTGTACAAGTACTGTAGAATTGAAGCACCTTTCACAAAAACTGAATGTTCCTATAAGCCATTTCAGTCCTTGCAGACCATTGTCACAACTCTGCCACAGTTCCTTTTCTCTGCCTGCTTTTGCACACGCTGCATGTTGTACTTCCTGTTTTGCACTGTGTGTTAAGTCTTGCACAGTTTGTTATCCTACATGCCAAAGCACGTGGTGTTTTTGAAGTTGTTTATTTGCACTACATGTTCTTTTGTTTTTCATTTCTGCATCTGACCAAAACCGACTTGTGAACCATATGTTCCGTACCGGCAGCAAACTGTTTTGAGTGTCAACTTCTCTAGTACCTGCAGGAAGTGCTGTTGCTCATGCTCGCTTCCAAACCTGTGCTGGTTTCCGCCAAGAGGTCAGACAACGGGAAGTTCTCTAAAAACACACACAATGACATTCTGGTCACTCATTTAATAAACATTTTTACACCTACTTTTTAAGGCTACAGGGGTTGAGTATTTGATACTAAGATTTTGTGAGGAGTAATTTGTTGAATGAACAAGAGAAAATGCAAGAAAATTAAAATATAATCTATGTAGAGAGATAATATATTTTCCTCACTGCAAGTGGTCTTAAACTACATAAAACTAGTAGATACAGTACCGGAGAGGATATGAGGCAGTATAAAGAGTATGCCTACCAATATCATCAAAGCGCTCCACCCAGACTACAAACACTTTGGTCTCAGGACCCAGTGCTGGGAAAGACTTTCCAGTCGATGACCTCTTGGTCTTCACCAAAGGACTCAGCTACAGAAATAGCACAATATATAGTGAGTTTAAGCAAACACTAAAAAAAAAACAAAATTACAAATCATTATCATCCGCTGTCAGGAGTTCAGATAAACTCACATAAGCCAGACTTTACCTTTTTGGCAGACTCCAGGTTTTCTGAATGGTTGGGGAACAGCTCCAGTGTGAGATTGGGTTGTTTGAGTGAAGCAGGCACGGGGTCTGTATTAGTGTCTGCTTCCACTGTGGAGTCACTGTGCACTGACGACTCCTCTGTGAAATAACAAAGACCATATGGCAACTTTATAAACACTGAATCCCTCCCTGCATTTTCATGATATACAATATTCATCAATTCGAGGCAGTGAATACTGACCGGAATTTTCTGTCAAAGATGGAACAACGAAGGCAATCTCTGTCAGAGCATCGGCATAGTACAAAACTTTCTTCTCCCCATTGAACACTGAACCTCCCGTGTCCTCAGGAGTAGTTGCTTCCTCTACAGAAACAAATAATCAAATATTCAATATAGTTACCATGAATATTTAACATGTAAATAAACTAGAGTTGATGTGATGATGAGCATTCGTCTTCTTCAAATCTAATGCAGTAGATAGCTTCGTAGCTCACCAGTCTGTTGTATATCGTTGTCAGAGCAGGAGTTGAGGGACCAGCTGGTATCTAGGTGCCCCGTCCATCCTGGGTGACGTCCTACGTCCACAGGCCAGCCCAAGGACAGCAGGAACTCCAAAAAGTGGGGCTGGACGCTGGATGATGACTCCACATTCCTCAGGATCTGATTACCACAAGCACAAGAACAGATCCGTTCATAATCAGAGATTCTTATACACATATTGTGACAGAAAAAAAAAGAAAAGATCAACACGTGCGTTTCCAAGATAAATGCAAGCCATTTTTCACTCCAGTTATGCAAAAGCCCAAGTCATCAATCATTTTACTGTATACATAGAATCTTTGGTGTCTTGCTGCAATCAATCAGCCTGAGTTTACTCACCTCATGGCTGCTTTTCTGTCCAGCCCTCACATAGAAAATAAAGACAGTGTCAAATGGTCGGCAGGGAAGCAGGTCCAGGTAGCTGATGTCATCAAAAAACCCTGGCAAGGACGACTCCAGGCCAATCAGATGAGGAGGTAGACGGCTGTTGTTGGGCTCCTATAAATAATAAATTAATATAAATACATTCTAATTAACTGTATTAATAATAACAGTAGTATAAAAAGTTAAGTTAAATTTAAGCTATAATTTGATTTAGTATGTAATATTTGATATGCGGAAAATGTTTTTGGCAGCTTCAATCCACAAAATCTTCTACTGGCCATGAAAAACAAATTATGTCAGACAAATTATGTTTACCAACCTTGAGCGCCTCCAGAGACAGAAAACCAAAGTGGGAGAGGAAGAGGCGGGCTGTCTGGAACTCCTGGGAGGGTGGAGGGGGTTTACAGTCTGTCTGTGGGTCAGGGAAAGACTTGGACTTCCAGATTTCCTCGCTGTGCCGCTCCAAGGCGTTCTCATACTCTATCTGCTTCGTCATCAGTATACGAAGCTTGTCATGTTGAACTTCCAGCTGAAAAAAAAGGGAGAAATTACATTTTTAAGAAGATGATAGGACAAACTGTGGCTGATGAATGGCACTCGATTGTATAAATGCAGCCCAACAGTCCCAGTATTGAGGTGTCACCTCCCAAAGTTGATGTATTAAGGGGATGTGAGGACTAGTTACCAATTTATTAGCTAAACCTGAACACTCTCAACCAATCCAATACAACAGCCCTTGAACAATCCAGTCTTTGTGAGGCTTTTAATGCTTACTTTGTTAATACTATGTCACAGATTCAATGCTGTTGCTATTTTTACCACAGTTATTGATGGTTTTGGGTTGCATTAAAAGCCGCACTTTATGGCAAAGGTATTGGATTGGATTGTGAAACCCCACAAAACTGTTATTGTATTTGTCACCAAACCAGAGGATTTGACCCTTTTCTCCAACAGACACCCAAGTGGCATTTCATCTCTGCAAAACTCACGTGTCGGAAATTACTGTGTGTATTTGTAGCTCTCGAATCATCCTGCCAGCCCATACAACACACCTGAGTTTGTGTAATAACAAATAATAAGAGTTATTCATTTACTGCGTGGCTCTGTTTCAGCCACAACGACGTATAATCTTGTTTTAGCTTATGCCTGTGTTAGAATGATTTAGTCTGAATGTAATTAGCCATAATGTGGATACAAGATCAATAACAGGACTCACCTCTTTACTGACAATGTCGTCCAGGTCAGGAATACTGACATCAGCTTTGACAAGGGGGATCTTGTCCACTTCTTCAGGGAAGGGCCTCTGCTTGACGTTGTACTTGATCCCCACGTCGTTGTTGGGTGTTGGACGGCCCTCAGGAACAAATACCTGCTGTGGGAGGAGAGAAGCAGACAGATGTGGAGTTGTGTTATCAGTTAAGTTTTAACTACAACTCAAGCGTGTGGCGTTAAAACATTTCTGAGGTGATTTTGGTTTAGTGCCTAACAAGATAATAATAATCTACAGTGTGATCTCACCCTCTGATTGGCCCGAGCTCCTCTGGGTTGGTGGAAGAGCTGCATGGTCCAGGCATGTCTTCCAGCCGTTCCTCTGATTAAAACTGTCACTGATGGACTGGGGTCTGTGAGGACAGAGATGGTCTCATTTATGGAGAAACTGAATGGCCTATTGGTTATTGATTTTAATTTACCAGTGCTTGGTTCTTAGCAGGTAATACAGTCTCTAATTGTACATTAAAAATGAACCAGGTAACACCTTAATTTCCCTCCTGATATCCCAATAAACCTGTATTATATCAAAGGACAGATGATGAGTTACTCACTCTGCTCATTGCCAAGAGGTTGCTCCAGCATGGCGAGGATAACTGAGTTGTCCAGGACAAAGTAGCGGAAGTTGCTGGCTCCTGTGGCACTGAGTCTGGCATATCGAATCAGGGTGTCTTCATTCAGCAGGCTGCAGGTGGAGGCGGGTCCGCTGGGAGAAGGGAAGGCCCCCAACACCTGCATGATACTGGGGAACACCACGGCAGCACATGCCAGAACAAAAACATTAAGAAACTGGGTCAAAGAGTACAGCACGTTTTACTCTCTAATAGTCGCCTGTGTGCTGTGTGGAGGTTCAGCAGGAGAACTGGGGAAACTAGGTCACTGTAGCAGAAAAACAGGATACATACATAATTTAGATTTAAAGTCTAACCAAAGTTACAAAACTACTTCCGTAGTTGAAAATAATGTAAAAAGTGATTTTAAAATTTATTGTTTGAACTACTTTATTGTTGAAAGGAAGAAAATAACATTTTTGGAGATGTACAGAAATGGCCCTTTGGCCTGCGCGCCTCTGGAGGGTGCTGCTCTCTAGTAACACTCGCTAACAAGTCAACAGACAAGACAGTTTAATGTTAGTGTGGTGATCTGACAGTACTGTTTTTCTTTTCAACTTTCAAAGTCTGGTGAGATGGCATTCAGTATTTATGCACCTAAAGAATAGAAGAGTTTGACTGATGAACTTTCTCCAACACTGCGTTCTTTTGAAACCAAACCAAACCTTTCTTTTCACTCAAGCACTTTCTTAAGTGAACACACTGTATCTCCACAGTATGTTTGTTTATATGTGTGTACATAAACGTGTATGTATGCATAGATGTTTCTGTTTATTTGCTTTTGTATGAAACGGTGCTGTACAAATAAATTTGAACTGAATTTAATTCCAGTTAGGTTTTGCCCTGAGAAAAGCTGTTTGGTTTTGCTGCTGGATGTCACTCTGCCACCATGTAACAGATGGTGGAACGGTGATGGTTACTGTTTGTATTACAAACTTTTTTGATTGGCTATATGCAAAGGAGCTCCCCTTCTACATACACAGATACATACCCAACAGCATGCTTTGTATAAACAGAGACAGGAGTCTGTGTATATAACATTTTCCTATTTGTTACAGTTTTTTTCCTTAAAGGTGGCCCAAGACAAAGCAAAAGAGCACTTTGAATAATACAGTATATGCTTTGTCTGTGCCTGCAGTTTACTATGTTACATATTAACTATATCAACTAACTGCAATTCTGGATTATACTTCATAAACTTTAAAGCGTCTCACCAGGACAAAGTCGCCTCAGCAGCGTCCTTCACCCTCATTGAAGCTGGGTTGTGCTCCTTCTCCCCTTTATGTCGGACTTCCTGTTCCTGTCGGGACTTGCTGCCAGAGATTCCCAGCTCCACGATCTCCAACACCTCTACCAAACAATCCTGATACAAAAAAGAACAAGGGACAGAATCTAAGAACAGTTGGAAGTTTAATTTTACCAAACGAAATACTGATCCCCTCTAACTTAACGGCATATCTGAGATATTTAAATTTAGACTTTAAACCTACCTTCTCATCCAGCATGTCAGGGTGCTCTGTGAGCCACACACACAGAAACTGGAAGGCAGCTACAATCATGGAGTGAAGGTCTCTGGATTGAAGAGGAGCTGGACGGCTACACTGGTACACAATGTACCCACATATAGAGCTGACAGCACGTTTGCGATCTGCAGAGTCTACCCCCACCTTAACCTGGTTAAGATATATTCAAAAAATACAACATATAAGCGACATTATAAAATTCTTAATGTCATGCAGTTGAAATGTATTTTTGAAGGCCTTGTTCTATAGGTGAACAGCTGTTTTACTTTTCTTTTTTTCAATTATTTGTGGTTTTATGTAAAAGTTTTAAAAGTTCAATGACTGGCAGATGAGAGGACAAACAATACTCTCACCACAGCCAGGCCAGCTGGGAACGATTCCAGATTACACTGCATTTCAGTAGTGATTGAACATTGTAGTGTTACCTTGGCGAGCCCCGCCAGTAGCTCCAGGGCAGCCAGTGAGATGCTCATGTCTTGCCTCCACTGGGAGTTGAGCCTCTGAGTGACCAGGTGGATGCTGCGCACCAGCAAGCCTGCCGCCGTATCTGGAAGAGCTAGACCATATAACACCCCGAAATACCAAACACCGCAAAGAATAGAGCAAAGCAGAATAAAGGCATCAAATCTGCTGAAGATATTTCTTGGTACTAAAAACATGCATTAGAATAGAGTTTGAAACCAGCACAGCACACAATATTGAGCAAAATTTGCATACAGTGAAGAATAGATAAGGCTGAGCGACATCCTTTTCCCATAATTTCGACTTGTGTATATTATAATTGTCCAAAACTGACTAAATCAATGAATAGGTAGGCCTAATTCTAATAAAAACCTTAACAGTTTTAAAAAACAACTTCACACTTAACACACAGTAACATGAACCTTACTATTATTAATATCTCATGGCTTTTCCATGATATAACAATCAATTGCTATGAACTTATAACCCTGGAGGATTAAACATTTCTCAGAATATAAACCACAGCTTCATGTGGAGTGGACATTGATGGAACAATGCAGTCACAGTTTCTAAGTTTAACCTACAATTTAAAAGCTTGAGACTGTTTTTTTTTTTTGCCAAGTTTGTGTCAAAGAAAAATGCAAAGTCGCCTGTTTGGACAGTTCTACTTTGTTCCAAAGGAAAAGTATTAACCAGTGGAAACAGCAGAGGCTGAGGTAAAGAATGGCTGGACTAGACCATGACATCAGTAGTGTTTCTCTGTGCTGTCCTGGTCCTGATTTATTTCTTCCCCTTCCAAGTCTGTCCCATAACTTTTATTTTTAATTTTGTCTCATCCTGAGTAATTATTTCTAATGCTGATTATTTATTTAATATTTTCTACCTAAAGAACTAGAGGAAGTCTCAACACACAAAGTAATGCTTTCAAATGTTGAAGTCATAATGTTGAGGCTTCTGCATTGAGCCTCTAAGATGCATATATGGCTCCGATTGGAGAAATCAGGCATATGATTTTCTGAATTAAAAAAAAAATCCAAATCATGCTGAAATGGCTGCAGCATATTGAACAACAGTTTCCCGCCTGCTTTTCCTGTCCAGCTCAGAGTCTGACAACACAATGTAACAGAGCAACCATCTCGTCTCACAGGAACCATGCATCCCCCCCTCCCTCCCCCCATTTCCTGCTGAACAAAGTCGCCTATAAGCAGCACAATGTTCAGCGAAGATTTAAACTTGTGGGCAAATGAGAGCAGTCATCATCAATTTATTTAAATTTTTTTAGATCAAAAAATCCTTCTCATGTTGCAAAATGTTATTTCAGTTAAACATCGCTCAGCCCTGACGAGGAAAAGACAAACAGCACAGCATCACAGCAAATAACTCTGTCACCTACAAAGACATTTTACCCAACGCTTCTTAACTCTGCATACAACTTTAACCACGTTAGCTATAAAGAGCAAATGAGTTAATTTAATAAGTTACATGTTTTTACTTCCATCAGCAAGCAGGTACTGATAACATGAAGTTATCTTCCGGCAATTATATGGCCAAAGCCAGCAGTACTGTGTTGATTCATCAAGCAAGAAGATATTAGTTTATGTCAAGCAGCTGGGTGTCTTACCGTAGTCTCGAAGCAGGGCCTGGGCAGGACGCTCAGAGTCCGGACTGGTGGCCTCCATGCTGCCCCCGCTGCTGAAACTAATGCCACTGTTTGTACGGCTGTGACTCTGACTCCTCACTGTCATGTGGCTCCCATCTATACTCCCCTATCACCAAAAAACACAGCAATCTTGATATCCAGTCCATCATACTGCTTCTAGCATCATAAAATGTTTTTTTTTTTTTTAACAGTAGAAGAAAGCTGTGATCTGAGCCTTACTGTTTCAGTCTGTGCACCTATGGACTCCAACAGAGCAGAGTCTTGAACGATATTTAGCATTGCACCTGTGAGGGGGGAAAGATCAACAAAAAAAATTATATAAAGGACAATAAAAATACTTCAATACAACATACATTGTTTAAGTTCAAAAATACTGCACAAGTAATAGAAGGAGGCAAAATAAATGGATAAAGAGGATATGATGAAGCCTGTAGATACCCAGGATGAGCTGTGTGTTGGTGGGGTCGGTCTCAGTCTGCAGGGCACCGATCAGGACGTTGACGAGACGTAGCCTCAGGGACAGGAACGACACGGGCTGGTCATGAGGCCACCCATCCTCCTCATTGAACTTCCCCTCCAACAGAACCTAAAGCACAACATCAGCATGGTTATGAACTTTTTTGTTTTTAAAGACAAGTGACTTTAATGTTATAACAGAAAGATCCAAACTCTAATTTCTTAAGTGTCAAAAAGACGATTTAGTTCACATTGAAAACCCAGAAACCTTCTAAATCCTGAATTTATGTGGCACGTTAGGAATAAATAAAATGTACTAATACCAAAGCTGTTACCTCTGATTTAATGTTGCCAAAGTGATGCGGCAATGGCAGCATGGCGAGCAGGATGTTGATGGAGGCTCTTCTCAGGTCGGTGGGGTTTACATACATCTTGAATTTGGACAGCTCCCTGATAGAGTAAAGCAAATCTCATTGACTCCACGAAACTTAAGGCAATATCCTCAAAATTGACCTCTGAAGAGAAATAAAAGCTGTAAATTATATGAGAACTAATCCACAACTTGTGTAAGGGACTACCAGTCTCACCTGTCTGGTACAATAGTCTCCAGGGCAGCTATGAAGTAGGGCACCACCACATTGATGCCCTTCAGGTCAGTACAGAAGAGAGAGGAAGAGTTGAGAATGATAGAAGCCAAGACTGGTCTACAGATGAAATCGGAGATCTGGAGACCCTGAATCAGGACCATGTAAAACCTGCAGAGACAGAGAAATAGTTGTATATTAGCTTTGCTGCTTATGGTTTTGTACAGTTCTGACGAAACTAAAACTGCACACCCAAAATAAGGTGAATGTTACTGTTAACGTCAATTAGAACTTGGCATATAAAAAAACACTTGACAACATTACCTGGAAAGATAAACAGGCAGAATCTCTTCTCCAGTTTTCTTGCTACAGAAAATGCGGCAGAGAGTCCCGCAGGCCTCCGCTCGTCCTGCCTCGTAGCTCTCTGGGAACTCATTGGCATCAAACATGGGGTTCGACACCATGGAGTCGGTGGACATTTGGGAGCCCTTCCTTCTCAGCTCCAAACCTACTTGAGTGGCTATGGCTGTAGAGAGTGGAAAGAGACAGAGAATGAAAGGACCCTGAATTGTAATGCGGTCATTAGTATTCATGCATGTATGAGAAACAGGCAAACATACGACATGTACCTACAATATGCGCACTACAACAAAAAGTAAACATAGTAAAAAATTTGAGAAAACAAAAGCACCATAAAGCAGACATTTAATTGCTGTCACAACAAGATAGAACAAAGACTTTAATGACTGCAAACACACACTCACATCATTTAAAAAGCATTCAATAAAAAGGAATTCTGACACAAAGAGTTTGCCATAGAAGTTCTACCTATCACTGGCAAAAAGCATGACCAGGTGTAGTGTGCTGGTAATAAAAAATGGGTCATTTTCTGCTGCAAAGAACAAAAAGCAAAATCCCTGTGTCAGCACCCTCACGGCTGCAATTATATGACTGTCACTCAAGGTACAGAACATTCACTTCATGCATTGAGGCACCAAACCAATAAAATCAAAACTCAAGTGAACTGACAATACAAAAGGAAATTACAAGAAACAAAACATTAATGCTGAACTTGAGGGGGTCTGGAACTAAATAATAAGGATTAGTGTAACCCAAAGGAAAAGAAAATGAGAACTTAAAGCGGGGTGGCGTTGTCACAAACTGGCAACATTATGGTCGAGACAAGTGGTCAGTTGGTGAAACCCATTCCATCACCTTTGGAGGACGCTGAGAGAACGCTGGTGAACTTTTGAATGACAAGGAGTGGGAACAGAAAACAATGGCAATAATGGCGATGACCATGAGGAACTCAACTAAAAAGCAGGAAGATTGGTCAAGAAACGCAAATCAAGTGAGGAAAAAAAGCTGCCGTTCCTACTTACAAGATTTATAAGAAAGGAGAATTTGGATAAAAGAGGCTGCAAGATAACAGAAATAGTGGAGAGACACAAAATCAAAGCAGATCCAATATTTTTGGATCAATTCATATCAGGCATGAATTGTGTTTTTTTTTTTTTTGTTCTCATTAGATGACCTTTGACCCACTACAACGCTTTAACATTAATCAGACATGGTAGACACGTGCAGGACACTACACCAAAAAGAGAAAAATAAATGGAGAGCCAATGATGAGCCAAATTTCTTTTTCAAATACTAAGTACTGTATGTGCTGTCTTGACTCATTTAGTGATGATTTTATACCAATAAAATGAGTGTATGAAGTCTTTAGCATATGGTTATAGTCTATATGCAGTTTCATCCAGGTTTAAATAGTTGTTGGTAGATGTAAATGGATTAGAATCAGATGAAAATCTCATACCAGGCCACTTCTAACCAAGCCCTCCACACACAGAAAGGCCAAAGAAGTTTCAGAGAAAATGGTGAAAAAAGGAAAGGATATCCCAACAACATACAGTCAAAAAATAACACAGACACCAAAAACACAGATAACTCCACAAAAACGCATACTAATGAACAGCAACAAAACACCCACCTGCCCATGCATGCATAAATGGAAATGCTATTAGCCATCGACTCGCTTCTTACCGGTCATGCTGGGGTCTCGGCTGAGGCCGCTGTGGAGCTTACAGTGGACCAGAGCGGCATCAAAAAGCCACTGGCCAAACAGGTTGAGTATACTGTTGACCTTTGGCCGTGCTGGGGCCGGCAGGGGCCGAGACTCCCAACTGCTCTGGTTGGGGCTAGACAACAGGGTCGGGGAGGAGGAAGTTTGCTGCTGCTGCTGTTGCTGCTGGGATGCTTTGGTTGGTTGACTACCGCTGCCCTGCGGGGTGGAGACAGATAGAGGCAGATGTCTGATTAACCAGCTGACAACATGACTAATCTGACTAAGAGATCACACATGTTCAAAATACAGAGTGCTGAGAAATGATCATGATTGCTTCACATTTCTTCACAGACACAAAACAAATGGCAGGATATGTGATACACACACTGAGTTGGACAAGTGAATAGTATTTTTCCATTGAAAAAAAAAGACAAAAAAAGCCCAAATAATGTCATACAACAAGAAAAACATCTATCACGGACCTAGATTCAAAATGTATTGTTTGTTATAGTTTTATGTAACACTTGGACTTACAGTTGAACTCTTGCTTGTGGTTTTGGTGACCACTGCATGCCGTTGCTTGCGGCTGTGAGGGGGCGTGGTGTTGGTGATGGAAGGGGGCGGGGACATGCTCATTCTGTTGACTGGGGTGGGCGGGGCACTGTCAGCTCTGGGACGTGATATGCCTGTTGGGAGAAAGATAAGATGAGCTAAGTACTACAGTCAGTGTTTTTCCCTGATAGAAGGGGGGGGGGGGACAGACTTCTGATTGGCCTCAGCAAACAAGAACAAACAATCTGTATCACCCCAGCGGACAGAAGTTGCTTTGGGTAAATACAATCATTCAAAGTCATTTTTCAAATTTGTAATGTTATGAGAGAGAGAAGATGAAATGGCTTTAGAGTCTGATTATAGACAATATTCATTTGTAGACATGCAAGACAATGGTTAGAAGCAAATCATCAATGATTGACATCCATCCATCTTGATTGACTTTAAACGCCCGCAGGAGAACCATTGTTGATGATCTTATGGTTTAGTCTGAATGTAAGTCTGGGACATCTCATTTTGTTATTGCAAGACTAACCCCCCCAGTCATTAATATCATCACCACCAGTAAACAGACCACTTCATCATATGCCCATCTTATCATACAATGTGTCAGCTGACGTCTGTACCATGAGAGAGCAGCACTGGAGAAAATGTGAACACCCTCTCCCGTACATCTCTCTTTTCAACAGAGACACCTACAGTGTAAAGAGAAAAATACACACTGACATGTTTCTATTCAAATGTTGGAACAGGTATTACTGACTGACATCCTACATTTTGATTTTACTCATGAGTAGCGCCTGAATAACAACTGGAAAAGAATAAAACCGTTGAAAAAAGTGAATGTTTGGCATTGCTGTGAATCCTTCAAATGACTTCATCAGCATTCTTGCATATATCACCTTTTTCATCACTAATCAAATACTCTACATTTCTGCTGATCTCTTTTTCCTGCCCCAGCAGTCATTGGCATCCACTGATTTTAATACAGTACCAAAACTAACCTAAAATTTGCATGAGATCTAACACAATTAACATCTGCCTGCACTTATTTTTGTCAAATTTGCATAACTGTTACATGTAAAGTAGGGCAGGCTTTGCAACAATCGTGTAACTTTGCCATGAGTGAACACCAATGATTGCCTAGAAGATAGCAATAACAATTTGAAACATTTAGCAGTAATGTTGATATGATTTGTAGTATATTTTCTAAAATGTGCCAAAACCTATTCTGCTATTTTTACCATTTTATTCTGAAATGTATCACTTTGTTGGAACATTTACAAGAAGTCACTTCCTCTGAAATGTCCCATGACTGAGCTTTTCATGACAACTCAGCATCCTCTTACCCAAGAAGGCATCCACTAGGCAGCTGACGCCCCTCATGGCCCTGAAGAAGATCTGGGGCAGCTGTTTTAAACAAGGATGCAGCACCACTTCATGAGGGATACCGCTGGAGTTGAGAAACTGTTCCTGAAACTTTGGAGTGGTGCTCACAATCGCAGGGTTGCTCAGGTCTACTGGGTTGCTAGAAACAAACAAAATTGACAGCTTTAGAAAAAAGCATACAGATGACGCTATAGCTTAACTGAAGCTTAAAGAGGAACGGTCATGATTCTGCCATGGCTTTGATAGAATGGAAACAGTTCTCTGATATTTAATATTATGAGAGCTGAGTTGATAACAGATCTGTAATGTCTGATGGGTCTACAGGACCAGCCACCTTATTAGTTTTAGTAGGAAAAATTCAGGAAAAAGAGTGCAAAGCAAAAGGAAATATTTGATGGGAAGTGGGTGACATGAGGTACTTTTTTAGTTCCACTCCACTGTAACTTCTCTGTCCCTAATAACACATAAACAAAGGAACCATCTATTTCAGTTAGGGTTAGTTTAATGGGGAAAGAACATCTCTTTTTCAGTTTAGTGCAATAATATTGAGGGTTTATGCACCTGAGCATGTGGAGAAAGCGATACCACGTCTGGGCCACACAGTCATTGTCCATCTCTAAAGGTATCAGGGTGGCATCCTCATCAGGAACTTTAAAAGGTGGGAAGGATGGTCCGTGGGTAAAGCGCAAAAGTCTGGATTGAATAAGATGGACAAGAATACAGAGATTATCACACACAGATGTGACTACATGCCTTCAAAGACCTTAACCAAAAAGGTTAAAAATCACTTAATATTTGTCCTATAGTCATTATTATAATATCTTTGCCACTTCAGAGGCTACTACAGTTTATTTCAAAAGTAGATTTGCGTCAATCTTCTGTAGACAAACAAGTTAAACAAGTTAGACGAGCTAAGTGACCATCATTACTCTTATCAAACAAAATTCATTTCAGTCACAAACTATATGTACTTTTTTAGCACTAAATCCAAAGCCACATGAAGTTGAGCTGATGCCTTTCTAACCTGGAGGTCAGGGCGCAGGCCACCCGGCTCCACTGCTCTACAACAGGAGGGTGATGTCTCCAGTTGGCCAGCATCTCTCTAGCTGTCTTCCAGTATGGTGGCGTAGGAAAGCAGCGGGCACATGCCAGCAGCCACACCTCAAACAGCACTGCCATCAGTTTCTCTGCCAGCTTCTCCGCCACCCCAACTGCAAAAAGAAGGAATGTTAGGAGATTATTGCTGTTCGTAATTATTAATAATAACTAAGTAAATACATCATGAGGGGCAGGGATTACCTCCAACTGTGGGCGGGGCAAGTAATGTGTCATTGATGCGAAGCAGGAAGAGCAGCAGCACCTCCCAGGTTTCCCTCACCATGGAAACAGACTCTCGTGCCAGTTTCTGGACTGCAGTCAGAACTTGCTGGCAGAGCCTAATGTGGTTCAGACTGTGCTGGTCAGGCCTAGAGGGAGAGACAGGAGTGTTTGAAATGAGAAGATAGAGAACGATAGGGATGGGGAAGGAATGAGAAAGAAAGGCATTTTAAGTGACATCAATAGTCAGAGATCTAAGTAGCAGATACAAAAACAAACATATATAATATGCACTGAGTGATACATCAATAATCTAAAAACAAAGGCTAATGAGAGATAAAGGCTTATCTGTGAACATTTCTGACATACCTTGGTACAAAGACATTGTAGAGATGTTTGAGGATGGTCTGGACGTACATATTGGGCTCCTTGACCACAGGCTGAGGCATCGAGTCCCTGGGCGACACCAGGGCCATCATCCAATCTGTGTAGACATCTACACACAGCTTGACAGTGTCCCCCTCTAAGGGGAGGGTAAGGCCATAACACAGCACCTCCATGGTCCACTTCACCTGGGGGGCCAAATCATTCTCATTAAGTCATGTGAATTTTTTTAAGAGTTATTGATTTAGCTTGTAGCATTTAGCTATGAAGCATACTGCTGTCGAGGAGTCCTGTATCCCACATCACATGGTAAGAATAATAACTCTCGACACATATTTTAAACACTGTCATATTCAGCGAGTGCTGCCAATCTTTTGATGTATAACGGGGGGGGGGTCAAAGGTTTGAAGGACCAGTCGAATTTAGTGGCATCTAGTGGAAGGGACTTGGCAGAAATTGAATATAATATTCATGAGTATGTTTTAATTAGTGTATTATCCCATGAAAATAAAAAACGCATTGTTGTTACCTTAGAATGACCTTTTATATCTATATAGAGAGCAGGTCCTCTTCCACGGAGCCCGCCATGTTTCTACAGTAACCCAGAACGGACAAACCCAACACTGGCTCTAGAGAGGGACTTTCCCAAGTTTCATGGCCACCATAGGTTGCAAGGGGAGAGGGAGGGGAGGGCTATTCAGTTTGTTGTAATCTGCAACCTCACTGCTAGATGCCTCTAAATCCTGCACACTGGTCCTTTAAGACAGTATAATCAAGGCAATAACAACAAAGCTCTGCACACCATAATTACATGTACTTTGTTACTTGCTACATCAAAAACAGATGATTATTAAAAAAACAAGTGATGAATGAGAACAGATCATCCTTCAACAGCAGATAAGACTGGAGATGTCCCAGACACATGTTCTTGCTTGTGAATCAAGTCCTTAAATAGTGAGTATCTGCTGACCCAATACCAAGTCAAATCCGACATTTACTTTGTATTTCCGACATAAGACAGCTGCCAACAGTGAAACCACATTAAAATTAGTAAAGTAATTTAAATGCTTGACAGCTAAATAATAACCTGAGAATTAGTGTGGATCAGTAGTGACAGAGAGGTTTATCCGAGCTTTATCCTTATCATGAAGTGAAGTTCAAACCAGCAGCAGCATTTCAGATGCTCGGTGCACCTGATAAATATTGCTGAAATATTTTTATCCCGACACAGCTCCTCTCACATCACTCGCTGATGCATGCTGTCATCTCATTAATTGAAACTACTGGCTTGCTGTGAGCTCTGCGGTTCACTTGCTCACAACGGTGTGTGTTGACAGTATGTTTAGCAGATGTTCCAGTGTTTTATCAGAGTGCGAGGGAGACTTTTTTTCCAACTGCTGGTGCAGAGCAAAGATTGAAGCAGACTCAGTCCTGATCCTATAAACAACTCAGGACATCCCTATTTAACACACTGAAATTGTTTATCAGTGAATATATAGCGTGCGCTGCAGAGGCTTAAAGGCATGAAATAGCCATCTAGAAAGTATTTTCCTTGTGGTTTGCTTAATCCACACACAACGTGTAGAGAAAATAATAACACACACAGACACCATGTTCATTTTTGTTGACATAGTTTCAGTGAAGGGAAGGGGGAGCTGTACAAAAAGTACTTATAATGTCTGTTGTGCTCCAGGTATTAGACTCCTGCAGATATGGGAGAGGCTAACTCTGTAGCACTCCATCAGTGAGGCCTTTATATGCGAGAGTGGCTACAACAAAAATACTCACATATTACAAGACATATTACAGCCTGTATGGGTTTTGCCTATTAGCACTTAATTGGACTTTGAGAGCATGAGGAAAAAAAGGACTCTTATCTCATGACATAGAAGTTAAAACGTCTATGCCATAATTTTAAGGGCAGGACCAGGAAAACTGGACAGAATTACGGAAATTATGATCTAAGCCAAATACAAGGGGTCTTTGAAGAAATCCTGCTCCACAGTGCACGCAAACTCAGACTGGTCTGAAGATTCAGCATGACAATGACATAATGCTCAAAACTGCCGTGGCTTTAAGACAGTTGTCCAGTGGCCTAGCTGAAATATGATTTACGGAAAAGCTTATGTGCTGATCTACAATGAAGAAGAGAAGAAACTGCTCATTTCTAGGTGCAAAGCCAGTAACGGCATACTGAAGAAGACTTATAGAAGCAGTGATAGTTGTACTTCAACAAAATACTATAAGACATGATCTGAACATGTTTTTCAATTTGATATTTTAATTTTTTTTTAACATTTGCGAATATTCCTTGAATATTTGTCTCAGTGTCACAGTAACAGATATCTTTATGCACAAAAGGCATTCCCTCCAAATTTAGTGGGCAGGGGCCATCAGCCACTGTTTCCTCATGTTGGTGCAGCTTATATATGACACTGGAGATAACACCAGTGATGTAGGAGGCTGGTCATTTAAGTAGATTACTGCATCATATCATATCCAGGGATGCAAACTCATCAGGGGTGGAAAAGGTGACAGAAACGCGAACCCCACGGAGGTATGCCCCACCCCCTCCCTCCAGGAATAACATTTTTAAATATCAGTTTTAAAATGTAGATCTACAGTCGATTTTAGCGTGAGGATAAAGGGAAAAACCTATTAGCACTGGAACTCCATGCTATAGTCCAACACCAAAACAACAACTGCACCCTAAAGGCCAAAAAACTAAAATGCATTGACCTTAAATTGAAAAGAAATTTCACTGAGAATTGGAGAACTGAAATTAAAAACCAGAATAAGCTTCAATGTTATTAAACACTAAACAGAGAGATTGTACTAGCCAAATACCTGACCACTCCTGAAACCAAACAAAGAAAAAGGTGCTTATTATTGGCAGCAAAATATGTAACAGCGTGCCACAGCCTCAGAGACAGGGGATAGACTAAAATATTGTACTATGGTACTTCAAGGACTTATAGATGTGGTGTTTCAAATGTAGTGATTTGATTTTATCTGCCTCTGATGATTAATATGATACTGTATTAGGCTTGGGTAACTGGACAAATATATCAGCAATGGGTGATTGTCTGAGTCCATCACCGGTTGTTTTTTTTTGGCCAATTTTTAGCGCGAAATAATTTACTATACTGTTGTACAAGTAGCATAGCTCCTTAAGAGATAGCTCAGTGCGTAGTGAGTGTGCTGAGAGAGTGAGAGAGAGGGAGAGACAGAGAAAGAGCGTGAGTGTGATGGTGAACTGGTTCCCGGAGCAGTTACAGCAACGGTGTAGCTGTGAACGTAGCGGTGCAGTGTGTGTACAGTTTAGGCTATTTGTTAATGATTAATGCAACAACTCCTCAAGACTCAAGCCAAATTCCCGTGTCTGCTTGTCACATGCTGATTTAAGTGAAGGGGGTTAGTGACAATGGGTTAAGCTGAAATTATACCTTCTGCATTGTGACCGTGCAGACTTGTCTGCACCAGTCTGCGCAGTCACCACACTGTCTTCCTGTAGACGCCAATCTACTGCGCATGTGTGGAATGCATCCTCCAAGCAGACTCAAGAAAGTAGTATAAACAGAGCTACTACGCGTCCGTGGTGTCTGCAGCTGTCCGCAGCTGTCCGTGTACGCATCTGGCGGGGAGTATATCTGTGGCTTTAGCCTTAACCTGACCGGGCTCATTTAAGACCTTTAAGGTTGACCAGCTATTCTCATTTTAGTGACAATCTCAGCCGCTCCTAATCAGAGAGCAGAGAAATGTGTGGCTGTTCAGTGTCTCCCAAGTTTTGCTCAGCCTCCTCAAACCCCCCAATCTATACAAATCACACAAATGAATTATTTTGGATCCAAAACTGTGATTTTTGCCGAAAGATGACAACTTGGCATCCCTGCATATCATAGAGAAAAATAGTCTGAATTCCATCACCATGGTCAAACTAAGTGGCATGTCCACAATAAAGATTCTTGTCCCATTCAAAAACAGTATGTTAGTATCTTAACCTGATTTGAAATGATCATTTTTAGTAACCCTAACCCTGTTGTATATTTTAATTAACTAGCATGGCTAAATGCAAAAATATGTTGACATTGGTTGTTTTTATTTACATACTTTTTTCAAATCAAATGGTTAGCAATTTGTCAAAAAAATTTAATACAGCATAGAGCAGTGCCACCTAACAGCGCACTATACACTGACACTAAGTTCTTGTGAGTGGTGTTGTCTCAAATATATTTTATAATGGATCAGTGGAGCCAACCACCTTCATATGTGAGCAGATTTTGAAGGTGAAAGCCTTGGTGATGGAGTTGGCACCTTGGCAGACTACCAAGGTATTAAGCATTGTGAGTGTAACACACTTCCTCACCTCCTTGTCTGTCTTGAGGATGTTCTCTGTGGCGACAGGGCTTACAGCTGTGCCCAGAGGCTTGACCACAGCATTTGCCACCTCTGTCCCAACGCTGGTGGGATAGGTGTGCAAAACACTGAGGTGGCCCTGGTCACTCTGCACCACCAACTGCAGTGAGCGCCACTCGGAGTACATGCTGCTGATGTCTACTGCACTCTACTCACACCTCCTGCCTCCACCTGCAGACACACACATCCACAAGTCAACTTAATATGACAATTAAGAAAAACAATCAAAATGCTACTAAGCTATAACATCAAGCACCAACCCAGTTGTGTCCCCTTGTGAGGAGAATATTTCTGCCCAGTCTGGTAACAGAGCCACACCTCCTACCAAGACGACGTTCTTATGGGCTATGCTAAGTCAAACTTTAACTTATTTATGTGGTTTACTCTCATCTTACGCAGTGAATTTCAGGTGAAGGAGAAAGTAGGATTAAAACGCATCATTAGCAACACCAAAAGATTAATTTAACGCTAACATTATCTTAAACTACTCTCATTTGGTGCACTGAATGCATGGCGAAATAAAGAATATGTCATAAAAACTTCGGACGAGTGTGAAGTCATGTTAACTGATGTCTAGTTTGACAGTAAACAATGACCAGATTTGAATATGTTGTTACTAACATTGCGACCTCTCCTACCAGAGAACACAAAGTAACACGGGTAACGTCAGTAGACAATAAATACTAAGTGGTTTATGTGCTCCTTAAGCTTAAACGAAGTCAGGAAATGAAGCACATCGACCATTTACACAATTTAACAAGCCGAAGAATCCCAACCAGGAAACGGTTCTGCAATGGTTAGCTTGCTAACGCTAGCTAGCACTGACATCAAAACATCTTCCTCATCTTGCTGATGACATTAGGTGAAGTTAGCTGCTGGCTGGCTTCTCTGCTGTCCAAATGTCTCTGGATAAGACAAGAAGGTGCCCTCAAAGAAAAAACTATGGTTATGTGAGCTAACTTATCAGTTATCTCAAACTACGTTGCTAGCTAGCTTAGCTGCTGCTCGCTGCGCTAGCCCGTTCGTTGACATTAGCTAAGCTGGCTGTCATTTGTGTTAGCTACCTAACTTTGCAAAGACGCTAACGTTTGCTCGCTGGCTAAGTAACCAGAGAGGGTTTTCCATTTACCTGGACCAACTGGAAATGTTGTCATAACAGACCTCTGAAACTCGCAGTTTGTGCTTTCTGTGTATCCTGGGCTACACCATAACATCCTCCATCTTCGCAATGTCAAGGCTCGGATATTACAGCTTGACGAGCTAACGGGAACAGGGTCTGTAGATTGATGCCCCCAACTGTCTGCTACAGCAACTGCACCAACCCTGATACTGCCTTCAGGTGCCGCAGGTCAGATACAATTTACGGCATGATAGCTGTGTTTTGTTTAGCTGAACAAGTCTGCAAAATATGCTTTGATTTGTAACTTATGTTTCCATCTTTGGGAGATGTGATATATGTCCCTGTTTGTCTGATAAAGGTCCTAGAAGTAACCGATTTAAATAGGATGAAATAGTGTAATGTGGGAAACTCAAATGCTTTTTCTGCCAATGCTAATGATTAGGACTAATTTAAATCACACTCCACACATGTGATGCCATACATTGGGGCAGGTCAATCTGAATTCCAGGCAAAGGTCAGTGACAAAGGATTTAGAGTAATTTAATGTTTAAGTTTATGAATAAACCATGTTGCCAATTGTTATCAGATTGTGTTGATGATGAATCCATGCCCCAAAATATGCTATAATATGGAAATTAAAAAATGTGTGTCATATTTTTTTATTTCAGTCAATTATTTCATTGTCTCACTTCAGAAAATGTGGTTTGAAATGAAGGACAGTCGGTTTTTACTAATGTGGGACAGTCATATATGTTGTTAAATTGGTGAAATATGCATTTAAGCACATTAAATGTGCAATACCAATAGTTATTCAGGGATCTTGCAAATTATATTATTACAAATATTAATACATAATACATACAAAATACATATACTATCTGTAACAGCAAAAACATTGTAATTACTGAAATGACCAAATCTGGACATGCACTCTGGCCTTGAGTGTTACTGACTGGAGAAGTTTTCATTGTATGAATTAAGGTGATTTAGACCTTTCAGACCCCCAATGAGTGTCCCAGACTTCAGCCTGAACTGTCCCACATTAGGAAATGCACATAAGCTGGGACAATTTGGCAAAAAGAACACTTTTATATTTGCCATTTCTTCTCTGAGTATGATATCTGTATTCTCTTGTCTGATATGATTAGAAAACACCTTGGGGAATTCAGAATAGTATCGGCTGTAGACATAATGTATTGGCTTCAGTATATTGTTGAAGTGCCAATTGCAGAAATTGTCCCACATTACTCTAATTCACCCTAAAATAAAACAAGAGATCAAATGGAGTTTAAATTGGGTTAGGTAAGACATATATTATGTAGAATAAATTAGCAAAAGATTTGACCCTAGGTCCTCTATGACATAATGTCTATTCAAACCTGCAACTTTGCTTGACTTCATTCTCATGCTGTAGTCTTGAAGGACTAAAACTGATGAAACAAACACTAAACAAGATTAGGGTAACCTCATCCAGTTTGGATAAATTAGGAGCTAGAAGAAGCTCCCAAACTGGTATTATGTGTAAATGGTCTTCTGTAGGAATCAGAGCCAGAAGCCTTCAATCCAATATTGTATCATTTCTTTCAGACATATTTCTGTGGTCTCTTATCAGGAGATTTAACATGATGATCACATTTGGGCCATCTGTTATTCCAAACTTTACTTCACTGGGCAGCTTTAAACTGGTGGAGATGTTGACACTGTTGTAAAATCTAAGCCAAATCCAAAAAGCTAAAACATCAGTAGTCTTAAAAGGAAGGCCATGACGAAAACAATTCAACTTTTGTAGGCCTGTTAATGGGCCTTTTTCACAAAAGACATATTGACACAGGGGCACCGTATGAGGGGAAAAGTTAGGATGATTCTAAGGGCCTGTGACTGACAGGGGCCCTAAAAGTTATTAAAACATTAGGTCAGTTTTTTTCAATATCAAAGTATTAACCTATCAACATTAAGAGAATATTTCATTTATAATGTACTAATAAAACTAATGGTTTGTTTTCCTTTTCTCACCCAATTTTTCATAAAGAAAGGTGGGTGTCGTCAATGAGTGGTGGAAATGAACCTGTTAGCTTATTCTTTAGTAAAATAGGCTACATTTGCTCCCCAACATTAGTTAATTAATATCTTCACAGAAAATTCTGAGTGTTAACATTTTGCTCTGCTTTTAGCTGACATTTAATCAATGCAAGCAAACCTTTAGCAAGCTATTCATACTAAATCAGTTGTCCCTGCCCCTGCCTGGTGCCATGCAGCTTCAGGCTCAACAGCCCTGTCTCCCCATCACCATACCCCCACCAATGAAACAGCCTTACTTCCAACTGAAGAAGGAGATCAGCAGCATTGTGTTAAATGACATGTCAGTTGGTATAATTGCAGGGGGTCTGTGGGAATTTCTTTTTTTTATTATTATGAAAGAAAAGAAAAATGATTAAATCTTTTTAATTGTGATTGTTATTTTCACATAATGATTATTATATGAAAGAAACACAGCCTATAGTCTGTATTGGGTGTTGGACAGTTTGAAGCATTGAGAGACTCAGTCTGTATTAAAGTGACTGCCAATGTTAAAATAATACCTTCAAGTCATATTGCCAAGGTACAGTATGTCTACAATGGCTTTGATGCAGACTGAAATATGATTGGTTACTGACATCTAGTGGTGGTGATACCCAACTGCAGGTAATTTGGGTCAATATTCTGCAGGATTCAGCGCTGTTTAATGTTTTCTGTGCCGCATGCAGTTAATTTAAATCAACATAATGGTAGTGACTGAAATTTTGGTTATGGTGTTATTACAAATGGTATTATATTATAGGATATATTTAAGTTATATTTATTTTAAGTTATTCATTAATGTTAAGAGAATTTTTTTCAAGAATTTTACCATTGAGGTTACATTTAGACTGTAAAAGATGGCATTAACACACTTATCAAATAATGAGTTCTTCTGTATGCAGACTGTTGCATGCATGCATGCATGTCTAATTGTTCCTCATTTACTTTTGCCAATTTTAAGTGCTTAAACACAAAACATGTAGCCTGTATTTTCTGGTATTTAGCATGACATGAATCCACAAATCTTTTAACACCTAATCCTTAAAATTACATCATTTAACCAATCAGTCAATTTATACATTGGAGTTCCCCCCACTAGTGGTTCAACTGTCAGCTCTGCCTCTATTGTATAGTAAAAGTTGTAAAAGCCTAATCAAATAGCGTAAGAGCCGCATAAACAACATTGCATTGCTATGCAGTGATAAGCTGTATAGTGATTAGTGAATAGTGATTATTTATTTTTTTACTGAACCTGAATAATGAAAATAATGTGAATTTAAACTGTTGATATTATGAGTAGAGCTGATGATTAGGCCTTAGGGAATATCTTTCAGGCTGTTTGTTAAGGATTGTTGTGGGATTGGGTGATATGACAATAAATACCATGAGACAATAAAGATTTGCCTACCTCCAGAGATTTCACTTTACTGTTTAGGTAACTATCCCATTAATATATCTGGTTGTATAAGGACATTCCAGTAAAACGCTGCAAATGAATGAATAGGACTGAATCATGGCAATGTTGGATTTACAAGGCTTGATCAGTGAGATGGTGTACCTTGACTTGTCAGGTATTTAGTTCCTTGGATTATCCACACACATACATACTCATCTGGGAAACTGGGTCAGACCTATGGGTTGAAATTACTGACATAGAAATTCTGTATTAAATATCTTTAAGTCAACATTTAACCAGAAAAGACTAATTAATCGACTATGTCTTTGAAAATGGTACCAATACACCAACTAACAGCTGAAAATGTGTTCATTTATCTACAGGGAGAAGCCTTGATACAGAGTTTCTGATTCAGTGTACTACACTTTCCTTAAGTTTGGTCAGGTAAGTGTGAAATCTGAAGTCTCTTTTTAATCCCCATTCACATTCTAATCTACAAATGTAAAAATAAAATCCACTGGTACGTGATGAATTGTAAAACCTTTGTAGAAAAGTTTTAATTAGTCCAGTACTTCCAGTACCTATCAGCCTCCATTGCACTGTTTATTTATGATTAGCAAATGTTGGCATGCTAACATGCTAAATTAAGATCATGAACATGGTAAACATTATATCTACTAAACATCAGCATGCTAGCACTGTTGCTGTGAGAATGTTGGCATGCTGACATAGCTGAAAGCACCACTATTCCTAGGTACAGCCTCACAGAACTGTTAGCGCTGCCTACGCTAACCGGATGAAAGTAGAACCTTTTCAAGGTACAGTTAGGTTACAGTTAATTATCATAAAGTGATTTATAGGTATTCATAGTGCACTTCCATAAAGTTGATGATAGACAAGAAAAGACTTGTCAAAAGCAACGTTTAATCCCTGGTCTAGGCCAAGCTCCAAAAATACTGGATCCTATACTTCCCATAATGCAACTTGATAACATCTTTCAGTAGACCCTCTCTGCCTGGTAAATGACCAATTCAAATTCAATGCCCCCAGCTTGTAACAAAGGCCTCCAGTAAAAAAAAAAACTGTAGTTTTCAACCCCAAGCTGACCCAAGTGATGTCACTTGAGTATTTTTCTCACACTAGAAAAAGCTGATGCAGAGCCACAGAAGACTTAATGCAACTGCTTTCACTCCCGATGAGTGACATGTAAAATTAGTGGAGTACCCCCTTAAAAAAATCTATTCATCAGAATATTTAGCCCTAATCTTAGTTGTTGATGTTAGTTTGTCATATAGCAAAAAAAAAAAGTATTAACAAAATTATTAAAGAACTTTATTGCAAGCTCATGTTAAAATTCAATAGTGGTCACCAAACATGACATAATACATTTGCTCTGAGAGGATAACAGTAAAAGACCAGCTGTAAGCCTGTGAGGATCCTTTCAATAGAGGGCAGCAAAGACCAGCTTATAAAAAGGTAACAGTCTTAAAATGCAAACAGCATGTCTGTATACTGTACGCTATTAATTCTCATACTTACATGACTCTAGATTAATAAATATAAACAATGGATCTATGTGCAGAGACCAATACAAGACCTCTTTCAGCTACACACAATGTAACATATGCAGCACCTCCGTAATTCCAGGGCATTGGGTTGGTCTGTTTGTAATTTCTTGAAAGTTTAAAAGCAATCCCTGAATCTCCTGTTATTAAAGGGCCACACATTAACCTTCCCTCCTTGTGCACACAAGTATCCAATGTTATCAAATGTGCTGATAAGGAAGTAATGTAGGTGTAAGACATACGTATTCATTATAAATGTAAATCAGATGTTCTCTTTTCTTTAGCAGGATTTGAAAAAATGCTGGTTTGGGCATGAGGCCCACATATGGTGCAAAGCGGTCTGCAAAACAAGCCACATAAAACATCCAACAACCTCAACATGCCCTGCTCTGTATCAAAACAGACCTAAAAAATATCTTTACCTTACACTTGCATCTTTAAACTGAAGCATTATACATTTACTACATGTGTAAACCAGATGAGACAATAGAAATGGAAAAGCAAATAGTCCTCTGTGTTGCAGATTGGAGCAGTCAACATGTGGCCATATTGTCCCAGACCACTCTTAAGTCTCTATGGCTTCCACATGAGTGCTCAGTAAGCCAAACCACACATCTCTCCTGGATAATATCCACAGAGGGGAGAGGCACTCAAAAGAATTATGGATGAAAGTCAGCATTCTTCTAGTCATCATCCCTCCATGTTTGGTAAGGTGCACTTGCAGTTCAGAGGCGCTATGATCGGTAGCCATATGCTCTTGCGTCTGAAGGGCAGAAGGAGAAAACAGCTGATATGACATCAATATTTATACAGTTTGAACACAAATGAGATTAATCTGGAGTCATAACTGTGTCCAACATAAACATGTTTCTGTTAACTCAAATTACAATAAAATAATAATTACAATAACATATTTCCTGACTTACTTCTAGTCTAGTCTTTTCCTTTAGCACCACCATGAGGTTGACATTTCTCATACTATTGTGTAGATTGCCATAAAATTTTGGTAAAAACACACTTTTCCTCTTGTGCCACCAATTTTTAATCCCAATGTCCAATATACTTTGAGTCATGACCAAATAGCTACAAAACTAATGACTAACATGCCATACAAAGTTAGCACATCATGTTTGCATCTCGCTCAAAGCCGAGCTGTGTATGAGTACAGTCTCACAGAGCCGCAAGCTTGGCTGTAGACTCTTAGTCTTGTTTAAACATAAGTTTCCCTTGCTTTGAGCACTACAAAAAAAAAAATGTATCTCAATTGTGTGGACATGGAGGCATGAGAATCACAGAGACGGATACCTCAAAACCTGGACAATAAAACCAAAACTATCTGCATGGCTAGATTCTGTATTAGTTTCAAATGAGATTTTTTAAAATAATTTTGGGAAATTGAGTCTTTAATGGAATTGTTAAACATTTATGGAAATACTCTTATTTGCTTTCCTTCTGGGAGTTAGATGAGAAGATCGAGGAAGCAATTAGCTTAAAGAGAGGAAACAGCTTTTAACTTTGGAAAGGGCCAGGCTAGCTGTTTTTCCTCCTGCCAGTTTTTATGCTGAGCTAGGCTGATTGCCTCCTGGCTCTAGCTGTGTACTAAATGCACAAACTTGAGAGTGGTATATACATATGTTCAGAAAGAAAGCATACAGGGATTTCAGGCATACAGTATTTCCCAAACTGTTGAACTATTGCTTTTAAACAGCAACTCCACTACAAATTCCCTTCATGATCTGTCACCACTGACCTGAGTCAAACTGTGCTGTGCAACACAGTCCCTCTCCCCGAGCTGTCTTGTAAATGGGTGACACACACACCCTAGCCGATGGGGGGAGGTGTGTGAGGCGCGTTGACAGAGAGTCAGGTGGCAAATAGAGGGAGGAGCGCTGGGCAGGGTCAGAGCTTTGCTGTCCTTCCCAGGTGAGCCAGTAACCCCTCAAACCGGCCATACTGCCCTTCCAGTCGACCTGCACTGAGTCACTACCCACTGTGGTCAACTGAAGGTCTGCCAGGGCTGGAGTCACTGGAAAGAGAGACCACAGAGTATCATATTTAGTTGGAGTATTAGAAAGAAGAGGATATGAATGTAGTGGAAAAATAGAGACTAGAGGAACTGCTTCAATAGAACTTGTACAGTAATTGTATTGTTTGGCTCTAGCTCAGCTAGCAGCTCCGAACTGCACTTGGAGTAGTCAAACCTGAATCCTGAATGGGACTGATAGTAATTATCTGAAATTTAAGAGACAGAAAGGACTATGCTGTGTAGGATTAGGATTAGCGTGCAGCAAACTGATCCTTCATCACTGAGTTTGACTGTTTTTTCCTCACATAGCTCACCTTCCTGAGTACACACTTTGACAGACATTGCCTTCTCCTTGCCCGAGGCGTGCCGGGCGCTAACAGTGACCAAGTAGGTGGTATCTGGTTGGAGGTTCTTGAGGAGTGTGGAGTTTTGTGTTCGGCCCACTGTGACAGCGTGGAGCTTGCCCCTGGGCAGGGCAGAGTATTCGATGTAGTAACTTGTGACCGTCTCTGGCTGAAGAGGACCCCAACTCACTCGAACACTGGTTGGCCCTGACTCAGAGACCGTTACCACAGCTGGACTCAGCAGCTCTGGTGGGAGAGTGCGGAGACAAGAAAAAACACTGAGCCAGTAAAAGACAATATGACAAAAATAACAAACTACGGCTGCAACCCATGATCATTTTCAACATTGATTAAAAAACTTTTTTTATAAAATTTGAAATAATTGTTCCAAGACCCCAAGGAGAGATCTCCAAAATGATTCAAAACTCCAAAATATTCAATTTACAATTAAATACAACAGATTAAAGGAATTTGAGGAGCTGGAACAGTTAAATGTTTCTACTATAGCAAAGGATGTCAGTAGCAAAGTAAGTGTAAAGTTATGGTTTATGACACATTGTGTATATGGGATATAACCCAACCTGGTTTTGTTGTGAAGGTGACAGAGAGAGTATTAAATGCTTGTTCATTGGACTCCGGAGTCAGTGTGACGTTATAGGTGGTGTCAGGCTTCAGGCCTGTTAGCTTGACAGTGCTGGAATCTGCAGATTGGGTGAGTCTCTGGTAATGACTCCCACCAGTGCTCGGACTGGTCCCAGTTCCACCTCCTGCACCACCTCCTGCTCCTCTTGATGGAAGCGGACCGAAGCGGATCTCATAGTAGCCCGTCAGACTGGACAGAACGGGTCGCCACTGGAGCGTGGCAGAGTTGGTGGAGACGTCTTTGACATTGATTCGCTCAGCTCGGATGATCTCTGTTGAAGGCGGGATGAAGAAGATTGAAGTAACTGTGCGGGTCTGTCAGAGTTAAGGAAGAAGTTATCATTTTGCAAAGAAAGAGACAGGATGGTGACAGGGAAGAGAACAAGACAGAGTGCTAAAAATGCCTTGGCTTCAGACAGCCACCCACATAGACAGACAGACTTGGGTTTCTGAAAACATTCATAACCCTTGCAATAAGACAACTGAAAATAGCCAGCCCAGTTAGGCCCTGCAGCAAAATAACAGACTTCACAGAGGCATTGATATCTGCAATAGGATCCATTTCTCCTTGTCTCACACAACCCTTATTTATACTATGCATCATGTCTTACAGCTGCAGTATATACTGTGTAATTGCTGAGGTGTCCCTTGTGAGTGTTATGGCAGTTACCTAATCTGGAGAAATGGGTAACCCCCCCAGTCTATATATATAAATATATATATGTATCATGTCTGGCATAGTGTTGGGGGATGCAGTAAGGGAAGTTGAATCATTAATCCATTAATAGACCACCCTATCTCGTTACAGAGACTCTTACACACGCACACAGACATGCTCAGTGTCCATGATTCCTATTTAGCTTCACTGTCTACAGGAGTATATGTGGAATTAGGGAGAAGCACAGAGACATATAACACACCTGTGTATGAGTGGCAGGCAACTAGTGTGATTGTAGCTGTTTGAATGAGGGAGTTTCTCAAAGCTACTGAAAGACATGAGTAATGCAGATGTAATATTACTGTTATCTATAGCTCCTTTTTGAGCCTTGATTTTTAAAAGGTCAGTTTGCCTAAATCATGAAAACTACTTTCTCAGTTACTTCTAGTGGTATCCACCCTTGCATATAGTTTTGGTTTTATGTGCTGAAGTTTTGTTGCTGCTCAAAACTTGAAAAAAAAAAAAAAAAAAAAAAAGTGTGTCTATCCAAAGCAATGTCCTGGGACTATGTCTTGGATCAAAAGGTTTGTGGATTACCCAAAGTAACCATGTCATTACACATTGCTTTTAAGTTTTTTAAAGCTTTGAGTGACAGGAACAAAAATCAATTTAATTACTGCATTATAAAGAGGTGCCAGCAGAAAAACCCAGACAAAGAAACCCAAAGGTATATTGTAATGAAACTACCCAGAAATGTATGTTATAAATACTACTGATAAATTGTGATAAATAATACTAATCCTAGAAATTACAGTTAGACCAGCATGGGGTGACCTGGAATTATACTAAAGATAACATAATTAACTACTGGTATTTACACATCCAACATTAGCATTCATTTGGAGTCGTGTTTATGGCCACCTGGTACATATAAGTCCTTGACCTCCACCAACACCAAAGCAAATATCTCACTTGTTAGAGGCTTGATAGAAATGCTTGAATATGTTTACCAGCTATTTGCTAACATTGTCTGCGTGCTGATTAGCTCTGGGCACGCCGTGCATAGTGGTTTTATCCATTATTTTCACTAAAACACCAGGAAACAAGGTTGATAATAACGGTGAGATTAAACCAAAACAGTAAATTTGGTAAAATAATAATAAATTGATGAATTACATCAAATGATGCCATAAAAACACTAAGTATAAAAAACATATATTATTAATTATATATTAATTATTATAAAAGCCAGTTAACAATTAGATTTCATTATTCTGTCTTTAAATGAAAAAATAATGATTATGTCTTAAAATTAAATTACAACATTAATTTTAAAAGGCACCGGCTACAGAATTGGTGCAATAATTTACCGACTACTGACACAGAACAGGATTCTGTGTCAGTAGTCCACAGGCTGTTGGTCCCAAACTATGATCTTTCCCTAACCCTGACCAAGTGCTGGTTTTTGTGCCTAAACCTAACCATTTTAACCCAAATTAGGAAAGGATTGGCATATCACCTGCAAGCAAAAACACTGCACAATCAATGCCAATGAGCATGCGTAATAATTCTGTACCAACAATAAATGGACTATTGACGTGGAGGAATCTGTACCAATCCATTTTAAAAAGGATTAAAAAGTATTAGTTTTGGTATTCTGTTTTACTTATGTGTCTGACGATCACAATCCATCTCATAATTCATTTGTTTACTTCTTTAATGTAGTTTTTAATTGGAGATATCTTTAATTTTAAAGGTCCAATAAATTACATTGAGCCTCACTGGATGTCAACAAACAACTATTTGCTATGTATAGATAGTGGAGTAATGGCGACCTGAGCAGTGAATGAAGTCACACTCCCTCTGTGTGTGTTGTTATCCAACCTTCTCTGTTCTTTGTTTTGGTAGCTGCACCGGCCGCACGTGCATGTTAGTGCATGTGAGTCCCTCTGTGTCTTCCACATCCATTTCAAAGATGACGGCCGTGTCACAAACTTTCTCAAATTACAGCTAAACAGTGCATTAAAATATGTTTCTGAAAACATTTGAGGCAAGACATAGGCAATGCAGTAACAGAATCTTGATCCATATATGATCAGCACTTCCTAGTTTGAAAGTTTGATCTGAGTTTTGTGAGTTGTCGGCTTTCTTTTGTTTTTCCAACTTTGTTGAGTAAACAACACACGTTTGTTTTGGTCTGACATGTTGGTGCTATTGTGCGACATCTAGTGGCTGAGTGTAGTATACTGCAACTTAAAGACATGTAAGCATAAAATTGAAGTCCAAACCACTGAGCAGTATCTTGACATACTAGTAAATTGAATAACAAAATTTTTAAAAAAGTATTTTTAATCCATTTTAAAATGTTAGAAAAATATGAATTCATTTGATTATTAATGAACAAAAGGAACAAAAACAAAAAACAAAAAAACAGTAATTATTCTGGTAACACACTCCAGACCCCATATCTACTTTAAACCTCAAGAATCACCTATGCCATACTTACCAATGATGGCATCCCGCAGGTCCTCGGTGATGATACTCATATCATCGATGTCCACAAAGTACAGGTGGTTTTCAATAGGTGGAGTCACCACTTGCCTGAACACCTGATAGTTACCATGCCCAGTGGAGGCCACCAGCACAGCCACGCCCTCTTCCCGCAGCTCGGCCATTGGTCCAATCACATCGCCTGGTTTCACCCCATCCGTCAACCACACCAGCACTCTCGGGAGCCCCGGCCGGGCCCCATCTGCTGCTCCGGGTCTCAGCACCCGGTCCCTTGCCATTCTCAGCGCCTCTACTGTGTTGGTGTCCCCCCTGAGAGGTTTGATGCTCCTCAAAGCCCCCTGGAGACCACTTTGGGTGGTGTAGGTGTCAAAGCCAAACTCAAGGCGTGGTTGGGTCCCCACCTGCAGAAGCCCTACCCTCACCTGATCCTCTCCCAGTGAGAAGGGGAGGAGGAGTTCAGACAGGAAGGAGAGCATGTGCGAGTGCTCGTAGGATGACACGCTGCCTGAGGAATCCACTAAGAAGAGGACGTCACCCTCGCAGCAGTTCAGCACTGTGGAGAAACAATAAAGATCAATACGGTTGTCCGTTTGTCTTGTGATGCTGATGCTCCCTCTGTGATTCCTTTTTACTCCAACAACTTTTTCCACAAATCCCCTCTCATGCTTCACGACACAAACACTTGCACACACACACACACTTGGAATCGTCCTCCCTTGCTCCGTCCACTTCCTTGGAACAACAGTCATATAGTCATTACAACATTTATTTAGGGGATATGGTCAACATAAAAGCAAGTCCAAAGCAAGAAAGAAACAAATAATTACAGTGAAGATAAGAAGAAATCAAAAGAAACAGAGGAAATACAAAATGATGCTTACGGTAACTTCAGATGGATAAAAGGGATTCTGAGCCAAACTGTTTTTTTCCTACCCAATTTTCCATATTTCATGACTGAAGTAAAGTTAAAAGTGAATGCCAAGACTGAAGGCTGGGGAGGGGTGTTGGGAGGGAGGGGGGGGGGAACAGTAGCTGCTGGATATTAGTGGTAAAGGAGGAGGGAGTGGAGAAAGGAGGTGGGACAAGGGGAAATAAAAGGCGTTAAAAGGAAAGGAGTGGGGGGGTTGTACTGGCAGTTCCATGCGAGAGACGAGGAGGAATGTTGGATGGCCATATACAGAGCAGAGAGGAAAAGAAAGAGGCAGCAGCAATAGAGACAGAATCTAAAAGCAATATTTAGTTGCAGATCTTCAGATTGTGCACTCATCCAAAGAAAAACACCCACTGTTAAAATCACAAAACCAAGATTAAGGAGAGAAGAAAAATAAATGTGAGAGACACATATAGTGAGAGATAATTGCCTCTGGAACATTCTGGCTTATTAACAATGCAATTACAGGCAAACACCTTGACACCTTTGGAAACGTTCTTTGGATGCTTCTTTTTAATAATTGAATGTGTAACACATGAGATGAGGTTTTGATAAGACTCGGAGGTGTCGAAAGCTGAGAGGGCAGCAAGGCATGTGTACACACACAACTCAAACATGAACACACACATGAAGACATGCACGCTTGCTGCCTTTTTCTCCATCAGCCTAAAGAATTCCTTACATATGCCTTGTTTGGACTTTGGGGAGAGGGGGCCTCTCTGTATCATGGCCCCCCTACCTCTACCTTTGTGCAGGTATGTCTTTATCTGAAACCCTATTTTGACGTCTGGAGATAACTGTTTCACTGTTTATCTAGAGAAAAGACAGGTTTAATGCAGTCTGCTGCTATCGTACATGCGGTAAATCTGATTTATTGGTGGACTATTAGCAGTTGAGCGATGTGATGGTGGAAAAATGAAGCGTGAAACCTCACGAGGCCCCAGTAAAACACTACGGGAGCAGAGTGGGTCTCGCAACCTGTTGAACACATGGGTACAAGATGAGTCCAACATAAGCCTGCACAATATAGGGTTTGCGTGCTGGATGCGCATTAGTGTAGCGTGCTGGATGCGTATAAGTGTAAAGCGCATATGAGGACCACACACAAGATAAGACAAACATAAACATGAGGTGTGCTGCTGAAGATTAGAGGAATTTCGATTTATAAGCACATCATGCCCAGAAGACTTCAACAACAGAAAAAGAGACACCAAAATAACTACAACAGTCACAACCTTAGTTTCTCTTAAATACCCTTTCTTGATCCTTAATTACTGACTTAATTACTCATAATTACCATTAAATTGGGAAAAACATATCTTGTTTTTCTGTGTTTGTGACTTGTGGGGAGATCTTTATTGGACAAGGATGAAAGTATTAACAGCAAGTGCACCTATAAAAAGCCCCAATTACTGTAAGCTAAGTTGGTTCAGACCCATCAAGTCTCTATTAATGGAAATAGCAAAGTGACAGCATCTTACTCACTGTCTGACAGTCATAAAGAGGCCGACAGACTAACTGGTGTCACCACTAAGTTTGGCCTGTCAGACACTTAATGATCATGAGCTATACCACAGGTGCGTAAAGGCATCGCTGAGATAACAGCTGATGGCATTTGTTTTTCTGTATTAGTGAAACAATATTAGAATCTGTAGTTATTTATCAAAACGGGTGAGAATTGGCATGTGAATTTGTATAAACACAGCCGTGAGACCATTTTACAGCTTTGTAACAATGCCTCACTGTCTGTAAACTCTGTAAAAGTGTAAAATGAAGAAACTTCAAAAACAGCCTCAACAAACTTTTTATTAAATCTCTGTGACCCTCATATGAGATTTTCATCATTAGGTATGATTGAGTGCATCATTTACAGTGGTGTGTTGATGTGGAAAGTGCAGGTCAGAGCTGTCATTCTTGGTCTTATTACTTTAATTAATTAAATATCAATACATTTTGATCTGGAGAGGGCTTTGTCCTCTCCTAGGAAACCACAGCTGCAAGGCCAAGAAATGTCATCAACAGACAATAATATGGAAATTAAGCTCTTTCTTGTGCTATATGAGGAGCCCCTAAAGCCTTCTGTTGGATGCCTGGGTGGTCCCTGCATGGGATTTCATCAACTGACAATTCAATACCTGGAGTCATGCCATTTCACTGAGAACACTGGTGTAATATCAACCCCACCCTGGTATACCCTGAGCCCAGACAGCCCCTCCACCTCCGCCAGCAGCTTCAGTTCCCCGTAGCTCATATTATTTGCCTTTAAAGCTTTTAAACTGACTTTATATTGATTAAATTCTTTGAGACAAAGTTGTCTAATAACTGACAAGATATTTAAGTCCCCACAATACAAAAAAGGAGAGTTTCATTCCATAATGTTTGATCATATTGTTTCAGCCATAGTTTAAAAATTGACTTCTGCCACATGTTTCTCTATCATAATGTTAAGAAAGGTAAATTTGGCTTCCACTGGATGAATCCATCTGAGGGGGCTTACCTGCTTCAGGTGGGGGGTTCTGTGTAGCCGACGGCCGCAGGAGCGAACACAACAGCATCCATGTCAACAGCACGAGGCTCTCCATCACTGTAAGCAATGTTTATACTCAGTTCCACTGACGCAAATTAAAACACAAATGTTACGGGGTCTTGAGTCGACCCTATATATCCACCACAGCCCGGAGGAGCGCGCTCCAAGTCAGTAAATCACAGTCAAAGCATAATTTATAGGAGTCACATCAAGCCCGGGTCTTTATTTTGCTTCTCGTCTTTCTTCTTTGCTGAGCATGATCTACCTCTCGGAAGCTGGAGACTCTGGAAGTTAAACTTCAACTAAACCAAACTGAAAACTTAAGCCCGTGTGCGCAAGGTCCGGACGCTCCCCGTCAATGCAAATGCGCCTCGCTCGCGCTCTGGGCACGTGTATCAAGCACGCGAGAATAAATGCAATCTTTTCAGACTTCCAAAATAAACTCTCATCGCTTAGACTATTTTCTTTTCTTCAACAAAGCTGTAAAATGGTCTCACGTTTTCTGCGAGGGACCAACTCGGATTGAATTGAATTTACAGTTCATAGAAATATGAGATACTTACTAATGTCAACCAGCCCATCATGTGTTTCATGTATTATACTGATAAAATGACTACTAATATAAATAAACCCAGCCTTTAGTCAGGTGGAAGAAATATTTAGAACTTTTACTAAGTAAAAACAGTAAATACCACAAAACGTGAGAAGTACTGTATTATCAACAAAATGTTGTTAAAGTATCAGTAGAAATTTTTGCTTCGTTATGTTTATTACTATTATGATTATGATTATGATTATTTATGCATTAACCTGTAAGCATGATTTTATTGTTGTCTGTGTAGATTGTGGAACTCATTTTCACTGCTTTACTCACTGTTGACTCACTGTTTAATCTGACCATGCATGATAAACTGATCACATGCTTTATTACTCTGACATTACTCTGCAAAGTAACTACAGCTGTCACATAAATGCTGTTACAGTATTTTCCTCTAAAATGTATTGCAGTAAAAGTGTAAAGTAGCATAAAATAGAAAATACTCAAGAAATACTCGAGTATAAGTATAATACATTATAATTTAAGTATTAATACCTCAAATGTTACTCAAGCACAGTTTTTAGTTAACTGCCACCAACTGTGTTCAGTAGATGTAAAAAAGTTTCAGTTGTAAATGAAATCAAATGCAGGGACTTTACCATAGCAGCACATACACCCCTGACACAGAGACTTGATCACAAACATTTAATGTCTGCTTATTGGAAGAACAAAGCAATCAGAGTAATAATAATAATAATGATAATAAAAGCCCCCACTAAAATGGCAAACACAAATGGGACTTTAGTTTGAAAGTAAAGCTGCTTAAACTTCCCTCTGGCGACTTCTGTCAAGCTTGACACACCTCTCTGTCTTATGTACCTCACTCCTCCCTACTCCCTCCAGTCTCCCCAGTAACTCAGAATAGTAAATAGGGCTGTGTTCACCATCCAGGCGTCAACTACTTGGATCTGAGCCACATTTTGATTCAAGTCTTCAAGTTACCCTGTTGGCAGGGATATATATGAGGAACCCACTAAAAACTCACTTTGCATTTTTACAGAGAAATATTTGATAGGAGGTCATACACACCATGGGGAAGTACCAGCTGATGTGGGTTTACACTGACTGCAAGAAAAAAAGAAACATATATTTTTTGCTGAAATGCTCTACATGGGAATCCTTGGACTTGATAGTCTTCAGACAGTGCAAGTAATATTTATACCTTTAGACTTTATAACTTATCTTGGTGAAGGCAAACATGAGTTTCAGCTCTCCAAGAGATTAAGAAATCTCTGGTTCACCCGAGACAGACCGCAAATACTTGCAGCATTTAAACCACTGGGAGTGCATCTTTGAAATTATACAGCACATAGTTCTAGGTCGACAGCTTTGCATGTAGGCTATTCTCTGAGGTCAACCACTCAGCCTTTTAAAATAAAGTAAGATTTACATGTGGAAAGTGAAGTGAGTGGACAGTTTAGCACCAGGCTGCATGGATTTGTATTGCACCTACTTTATGATTCACTGTTATTGTGTGTGTTTGGGTGTGTGTGTGTGTGTGCGTGAGTGTGCGTGTGTGTGTGTGTGTGTGTGTGTGTGTGTGTGTGTGTGTGTGTGTGTGTGTGTGTGTGTGTGTGCGTGTGTGTGCGTGTGTGTGTCAGACAGACAAAGAAGAAACAAATGAGTAGGAGGGAAATAAATGGATGGAAGAGGATGTAGGAATTCAAGTGGGACCAAACAAAGGTCTAGATTCCTCTGTGACACATCATGTCCAAATACTTCTATTGTTCCAATGCGACATTTACAATAAACACACCCTCCCAATACACACACCTAGTAACTAACCACTCCCAACGCAGTGCAGTCAGTGATTGGGAAGCATTATGATAGCTCTGTCTAACCTATAGTTCCTTGTAATCAACAATACAGAAAACTATGAAAAATGAGATATGAGACAAGCACAGGCACTTAATTATGCTTTATGCATTTTACATGCATTTACAGTAACTACTTTGGCAGTCATGACAATTTAAGTCGGTCTGATCACTGAAAATTTAAGTTTTATGCTCTGTTGCTAAAATTGAACTCTAAATGTCTGGGAAGCCTGCTGCATCATGATCCCTTTACACTGCTGCTACTGCACAACAGACATGCAACATTAATTTCTCTGCGGTTTTTGTGCGCCTCCCCTCCGGGGCTGAGCATGTTCTCACATGCACATTTGCGGCCCCCGCAGCCCATGGTCAACGACACTGTGCTGTTAAGATATAACTACAGATGGGAGTTCTCTTCTTGTGCTGCGTTTTATACTAGCTGTAAATCAGTTAGATATACACAGTTTACCCCCACCTGGAACAACTTGGCACTGGGTGTGCATGTGTGTGTGTATGTGAGCAGTAAATAGCTGAACATGCATGTGCACAGAGCATGCTGTGAGTGTGTATTCTTAGCATGATCCTGTGCTCATACGTGAACACGTCTGTACGTATTTCATCATGTCAAGCACTGCATGAGTTGTGCAATGACAGATTACATGCAGCTGACTGACCTGTGTCAAGTACACAAACCGCAGTCGCGTTTGTCATTGCGCCGAAATCCATAGACATTGCCAGCTGTTTCCACCCAACACAGCTTCATGTCAGCACACTGTCTCTTCTGTCTCAATCAGTATGTCTGATTATGCAACCTGAACAGTGATTTGTTTCTGCTCATTTTCACATACCATCAAAGTCCTGGTGGGATGACAACTGAAAGCATTTTAAGAGGGAAAAAGTGCAACAGCACGGTAAACTTGACCTTGTAACTCTTGGGGAAGACAGAGGAGGGACTGAAATGGGAGGAGAGGTGAAAACAGCGAGATGTCATCACAGCAAGGGAAGAGTTTACGAAATTTTGTTCATCACAATATTTAGGGTGTGATAACATGGAACTTGAGAAAAACAACCCATCCTGTGGGAGGGTTGAAGCCTGCAACACTCTTCAAGCAGCCTGAGTTGCTACGTCTTATATAGTCTCTTGTAACTTCGGCCCATAATAGCAGCCTAGTTGTAATTACCCATTAAAAGCTTGGCTGCAGAGGATTTGGCTACATATTGGAATGCTCCTGTCAGTGGTTGAGTGAATTCCACAGATCTATATTTGCTAGTGTTTTTCTCCTTTCTGCCAGTCTATGGTATTCGAGGTTTGGTTTATAGTGAACCGTGTTTTTTTGTGCAGATTTGAGGAAGAAAGGCAGATATGTTGTCGCTCTCTGAGAAAAAGAAAACCAAACTACATCAAGATAAAGAAAAGATTGAGGAGGCGAGACTAGATAAAACACTGATTGAGGAGAAAGAGATTATAGGGAGAGAAACAAGGCTGGTACAAGTAGGAGAGGGATGGCAAAGTCAGATAAGTCCAAGGGATGTTAGATAGGAGTGAACACGGATTAAGTATTTTGCAGAATTTACTTTGGAGCTCAAACATACTGTAGAGCCAAGAACACATTGCCTCCCGTGTGGTGGATGTTGACAAGACACATAAATAAAAGTCATTAAACCAAAAATAGAGACAGGGAAGTTTGAGGGACTTCCCATCACTGGGACTTGCAAAGGACCAGAAATGCGGCAAGTGCCCACTGCCTTCCTGAGCTGCACTGATCCCTCCAGTCCTGCGTCACTGGTACCTTCCTGACTCCACTGATCAGCATCCTGTATATGTCCATGGTGAGTCTTGTCTTTTAAGCTGTGTGCATGAAGGCATTTCCTAGGCTTTTAACTTTTGAAACCTTTTGCCTTGGCAGAAAGTGGCAGAAAGCATTTCACACAGGATCTCCAACCTGCATGGAATTCACAATGAATGCTCTTCTTTTTCAGTAGGATGCTGCCTGTGTTCCAGGAATCTGAGACTTAACTGCATCCAGGAAAATGCTCAATCTTTGCTTTGCCTAAACAAATATGACAAGTTAGATTAAACAAAAGCAACCATCCAGTTAGACGCAGGGCCGCAAACACCCCTGTGTCTGCTCACTGTCTAGGAGAAAACTGGGTACGGCTAGACCCATCTTGCTACTTAGAACATCTGTTTTGCAAAAATCGACAGTGAGTCTTCTCACTGGTGAGGCCAACACCCACTGCAAGTTTCCACAGTAAAATGTCACAGCCTCTGGTTCTGCCAAGTTGGGTCAGTGGAGTTTCTCTCTATAGCTGGCTTGGCTCCTCTTGAGAGGTCTGCTTAGACAATGGTCTTACTGTGTTGAGGAGTGGCAGAGGAGATGTATTTATAGATAGCAGATAAGTTTACTCTTCATTTTGGCTCAGTGTCAACACAAACCCAATGGGGGAAATTGGATAAACTTTGAAATGATTTGATTGCATCTAACGCCTGAGGGAAAGAGGCCCATGATAAATGAGCAAGCCTACTGAATCAACATTTTATGGGCAATTTTAACAACACAATAGGGTCAGACTCTAGCTGCATGCAAGAAACTTTACTCCTAATGAGTCTAAAGTTCTCAGGAAGGGCTCCACTAGTCATTTCCAAAACTTCTAAATAAAGCAGTGGATTCATCTGTGAGGATTCTGTTTTGTTGACTATAGGTCAGCAACACAAAAAGGAAATTCCATTCACAGCCTCATCGTGCCCCCAAGTGCTTTGTTGTACTTTATGAAATGAATCTGACTTTTAGTGCTCCCCAAAAACTGAGAAATACTAAAGTCAGTTATTCAGAGACCACATGAGAAAGGTCAGTGGCGGTGACTCATCGAAGTCAAAGTTCTCCAAGCACTGACTGCCTGTGGGAAGGAAGATGGTAGGCTACAGTTGGCTGGATGTAACAAGCGTTTCTCACACATATACACACACACAGTCACAGTCACTGTGCTGAAGTGTGTTTGTGTCTGTATTCACATGACAAGGACTTTAATAAATCTTCTCTTACCCACCCCATATTCTCTAGTCCTATCCTTTATTTGCTCTCCATCCTCTCCCTCTCTGCAACTGTTTTTATTGTAGTAGGCCTATCAGCGTCCTCTCTTATTTTCAACATCTTCTTTTCAGCTGCTTCTCTAAAGTGTTTTGGCCACAGTGGATAGCAGCTGGATTCTTCATTCTCTCCTCCCTTTGTGATTCCTCGCCCTCTTACTGCGCTTCACCTCGCATACACTCCTTCCTCAGTGGTCCCAGCTGCCTTCCACCCTTAGTAACACTCCTGTACACTATCCAAACACACAAACACAAGCGCACACACACAAGCCCTCACATGCGCTGACAGAGGTGCACACGTATATATGGAATAAATGCACACACGGGCCAATTGCACACACACACAAAAGGTAGCTGAAGTCACTTTTGTGGTATGTCTGGAAGTTTAAAGAAGCAGAGATGTGTTGTACTTACAAGTGCATCTGCAGTGGAATCTGTCAGGGCAGGTTGTGTTGGGGGGAGGACCTGGCAACCTATCAAAGCTATCAGTAGGGAACACCCTCTCTCTGCTCACTCTAAAAGAGTGCACAAATAAAAAGAGAATGCTTACAAAGGTTCAAATCTTGTTCAAAAGCCACAATTTCTACACCTGGTCAAATCTTGCTTTTGCTATTTGTGTTGCAGACATATCAGGCCAGGAATAATGAGAGGTTGAAACACTGTGGTGCAAACCTTTACTCAAACACCTCACCAGGTGTGATGCACATCCCTCTGGTCCTTTAATGACAGAAAGATGACAACCTTGCTGTGCTGTTCGGCCCATCCTGCCTGTTAACACAAGCACCTGTCATCCTCATCCGCTGCCTCCCCACTTAAGTCCTCGCCTTTCACTTCCAGGCGTGTTCTGCACACAATCGAAGTTTCAGCCTTTCTCTTGTTACCTGTTCCCTACTTCCTGCTCTTTCTTTATGTAGATGCACGCCCTCCAAAGTGCCCCAAAGGTCATACGGTCCACTCTGTCTTGGTTTCACTCAGCTCCCCTCCTGTTGAGTGTCAATGTGACAGAAAGGAGAAGAAGCCTGACATTGTCTGTTAGTGATATGGTATAGGGGAGATGAGGGGGGAGGTATTGTGTTTGAACTTGTCTGGCTTGAGCTCTGTCTGTCTGCCTGTCTGTTTTTCAATGAGTAATCCATTGTAAGACTGAGCACACACACACACACACACACACACATACACACACAAGGTCGGATTGTATGACATAGCTCAAGTACAAGAGAAAAGAGTTTTTAGCCCAGGGGAGATTGAAAGGTGACGGGGGAGACGTGTAGGCTGACGGTCGGGTTAAAGAGTTTGGCTTCTCCTTATGGAGAAATTGCTGAAGCTTCTGTGGATGACACAGTACAATATTTGTTATGAGGCAGTAAAGTAAACCTAACATTGTCAAAGATTAACACAAGTTGTTTAACAATCTCCACTCCCAAGTGTGTTTTATTAGTCATAGTATTCCCATTGCAGACGCAATTTCAAGTCTGTTGGTCGGTTCACCATTTTGGTTCAGACAGAAATATCTAAACAACTATTGGATGAATATCCGAGAAATAATATCCAGACATTCAAGGTCCCCAGAGGATGGATCTAACTGACTTTGGTAACCCCCTGACTTTTCCTCTAGCACTACTGTGAGGTTGACATTTTGGGGTTTTAGTAAGATATCTGAACAACTATTCAGTGGATTGCTATGAAATTTGGTAAAGACATTCATGGTCCCCAGAGGATGAATCCTAATGACTTTAGTGATACCCTGACTTTCCTTCTAGTGCCACCAGCAGGTCTAAGTTTCATCTCAACATCTACAAGATGGATTGGCACATTCATGGTTTCAAGACGATATATCCTATCCTACTTAATGACCTTATGATCCCTTGTGTTTTCTACAGATGCCACCATGAGGCTGACATTTATGGTTCTGAGGGAAAGCTTCAACAACTGTTGAATGGATTGCCATAAAATTAGGTGCAGACAATCATGTCCCCTTCAGGATGAGTTATGATAAATGTAACTTTTCATCTAGTGCCATTACCAAGCCTAAACCTTAATATGACCTAATTCTTGTGAATAAACATCGGCTGTACTTGGTGTTTAGTGCTAATTGGTGTGGTGGCCAAACTCCTACTCCCTGCTAGAATCACCAAACCGGATAGATAATGCTCATCTGTTTCTCTTATTTACTAAAATGTTTGGACATGTAGGAGATGCATGTTTTTCATATTACATCAGCAGTGTGTATTTATACAATGAACTGAAAGAGTGAAATGTTAGAATTATTTTGTGGTGGTGCATTTGAAAACCACGACAAATCAAAATGTCACAGAGATGGAAGAAGTAAATCACGTGAGCAATTTAAGGATTTGAAAATGTTTTGTTTTTCACATCCATCATCTATTTCTTATGGCTAGATGATGACAAGGGGGTTCCAAGTATGAACTGAAAAAATATGATCCACTATGTGTAGAATTGCACGTGATCAGACCAGCTTTGAAATTATCCTGATGGCATATCTATTAATTAGTTGAGATCTTTTTAAATTTCCTTTGGAGCCACCAAATGCAGAATTTTCTTACACACATCTCTTTACATGGTGGCTTTAAACTTAAAATTATATTTGCAGGACAAGGGATTTATTCATTTGAAAACATAAACATATTTAATATCAAAAGTTTGATATTTGTACATAGAATTCATTATACAATGTTGAAGCACAAGCAATACTGAGTTATGTAAAATACTGGGTAACAGTTTAAAACTAGTCTTATAATGTCACCAGAACTATAAAAACTAAAGCCAACACACTGGTAACAGAAGAAATGTGAGCACCACGTGCCAGGGGCATTGAGTTCAGGCGTACAAATACATGTCCTGAATTTTATGCAAAGTACAGCAGGAGTTTACCTCTAATTATCTTTTCTGTCACTGCTTTCCAACATTCAAGGTCTTCAAAGTCAGACTTGGGGCTTTTATTTCTCCCTGATCACAAGTCAAGGCAAGATGAAAAGGTCAAGTCTGTCAAAGAAGAGCTCATACGGGTCCTATTCAACATTTTTCTCTCACACTGCCTCTTATCTGTATATCATTAATTGTACTTGTTGTGTTTAATGTATAAATCATCATTTTTACCATACAAGAGGGAGATTCCACATCAAAACAGACTATTGTTTATGATTTGTGATTTATCTGGCGCTTTGACTTGTTTACGACACACTAGAGATTGTTCAGTAAGCAGTATAAACAGGATGCCTTTCAGAGACAGACAAATACAGCACACATAAGTTTGGTGATTCCCCCACGACAAGGCCAGGATATTATTTTCCCAAATTATCCTCAACCTGGTGGAAGTTTAATCCACCTCACTCACACACTTTTCCGGAGTTTGCCCTTTCCTCTTGTCATTGCACAGAATTCAGACTGGAAAACATGAAGGGGGATGAGAGCAGTGCCAAGTATATACAGTAACTGGGAGCTGATGAAGCAGATGGGAAGGGAGTGGGAGAGGAGCAGTCAAACAGATTGAAAACACCCAAGAGAAAGTCAAAGATCAACAGTACAGAGATCAGAGCGTGTTTATATGAGAAAGCGGTGTGTACTGTTTCAGAAAATAAAGCGATTTAGCAAAACAGAGATAAAATGATAGCCAAATACTGACTGAAGCAAAGCGGCTCTTCCTTTAGGACCGAAATGCATCAAATCAAACTATGTTAAAAATGAGCATAAGAAAGCTCCACTCTTGTATGATTATATTCTCATACTCAGCATTTATGTTACATTTATTTTAATTCTACCATATTTCATTTTACTGTACAATTTTACTATACCATGCATATTGTCCTACACTATACTATACTACAATATACATATACTATGCTATACTATGCCATGCTAACTTTGCTGTAATAACTACAATACCATACTACATATACTATATTATGCATACTATACTATACTATACTATACTATACTATACTGTGCTCAGTTGAGAACTGGTACTTTAACATTAGCAGGTATAAAGGTATTCCTGAAGAGCAACTTTTATGTGTTTTTTGTGATCTTGGTGTTGTTGAGGATGAATTTAATTTTGTATTTCATTGCCCTTTGTACAGTGACTTGAGTAATTATTTGTTTGAAAAGATCCAATTGAAAATCCTGATTTCTTTTGGTTGTCTGAAGGTGATATGTTGAATTGGCTTTTTAATGTGGAGATTTTTGTTTTGGCAAGATTTATAGGAGATGCTCGGCAGCTAAGACTGAGAACAGTGTATCCATCATAATAGGACGTTTCTCCCATGTAAACTGAATGCTTTAAAATGTTTCCTTTTTGAATCTGTTGTCATGTGGCCATCCTGGTTATTATTGTTTAGTGTCTTGTAAGCCTATATAGGCTGGGCATTAGAAAGGTGCAGGACACTTAAATCAATCAATCAATCATTTAATCAATCAAACTATACTATACTATACTATGCTATACTCTGCTCTACTCTACTCCACTATACTATACTATACTATACTGTACTATACTATACTATACTATACTATACTATACTATACTATACTATACTATATTATACTATACTATACTATACTATAATACCAGTCAAAAGTTTGGACACACCATTGAGAAAGTGTGTCCAAACTTTTAGTGTACTGGTAGTGTATACTACATTGTACTATGCAATACATACCATACTATGCTTTACTATACACTGTAATAACTATACTAAACTATACTACACATACTTTATTTTACCTTACTATACTATACTACACAGTAGGGTATGCTACTGTATATTTCATAGCTCATAACTCTTTGCACATAAACAAGATCAACACAGAATCCAATTAAATACTCGTGATTCCATATTCACTGGTCCTCTGTTGTAAGCATCTCTTGCTCTTCTATCTTTATTCTTGTGACACTGACAACATTAACATCCATTTACTAACCACACACCGTAGACCAATGGCATTTTGTGTTGCATCCACTGGCAACATCTAATCAAATTGTTCCAATGTGCTTCCTCAGACTGTGTCCTTGAGTGAAGCTGTTTCCTTGAGTGGTTGGCAGGCAGCCATCCTCATTCTGATGTATCTGAGCTTCTGAGAGAAAAGCAGTTTGCTGATGGCAGACAGACAGACAGTCACAGATGGACTCTGGAACAACTAGTCAGAACAAATTGAACTATGCGTGAACAGAAGGAAGAATACATTATTGTTTTACTACTTAATTAGTCAGGGAATTAAGCCACATAACCATGGAAGATTGTAAATCCCTAATGTCTATTGGCAGGTCGAAGCTGTTCTCTGCTAGACACCAGTGAAATGCAATACACCTCCTCTCTTTGTTTTCTGTGTTGTGATTTAATTTTAATATGGCACGGAAAATGAATGTCGCCATGAAAAACAATTAATTAAAGAATTGAAATGCAACACACATCCTCTCTTTGTTTTCTGTGTTGTGATTTGATGTTAATGTGGTGTGGAAAATTCATGTCACCATGAAAAACAATTCAGTAAATACAAAACATTGTCTTTTTAAACATATGTTTTTCTATTTAATTATGTCACTAAATGCATACATAAAAAATAAAAATAAAAACATCATTTTTTTATTTAGGCGTTTCACATCTTCCATACTTTTCATATTGAATTGGATTTCAAAAGGAGTAATCACGGCATCATCCAGCTAATTGAAGTGATCGTTATAATCAGGATTGTGGAGACAGACAACTGTGCAAAAAGGATAAAACTCAATGTTACACTCACACCTACTGGCCAGTAGTTGTACTAGCTCAGATTTAGGAAGTTGTGTCACTGAGGGGATTTCACTGGCTTTTTCCTCCCTTCATTTTGAAGAAGTGCCAATCAATGGTTCGTTAAACCTCAGACACATAATTGCTCATTCCTGGGTTAAATACGTAATTGTATTTCATTCATAAACATTTTCTCTAACAAAAACTCCATAACGTTACAGTCGTGATTAGAGCCCTGCTTTGTGCTACATACGTGGAAATTACGTCACTCAAAAGTTGCAAACAAATGATTAGTTCAAGTACAGTCGTAAATTTCACGTTAATATCTGAACAACCGCGTAAACGACTCAAATATAGTTTTATCTGGACATGGAAAGTAGAATTTCAGACTTGTTTGGTGGTGGGAATTGCGATACATACGACAGGTTTCCAAAGTAATAATGATAAATCATCTCATCAAACGTGTTTTCATGTGTCTTTTCCTTTTCGTTTTATGAATCCAGCACAACGCATCTCTGTGCCGGTTGACATCTAACATTAAAACATCCATAATACAAGCTTTGGTTGCATTAGTTTTTTGTGGAAATATTTACCATCAAAGGCGTTTGAATTTGTGAATGTCGTATAGGCAACATTTGTAATTATCAGATGTCAGAGCTCAGGAGGAACACTTGAAGGCAGCAAAAGTTCAGTGTACAGAGAGTTCAGTCCACATCTTTGGCCATGGAGAAAAAACACAGCAGTACGGACACCAACTTTGCCCCAGGTACCACATATAATATATATATTAATTTCCCTAATACATTAGTAGAGTACGTTATTAAACTGACGACGTTATGAAAAGTTACGACTGCACCGTTAGCTAGTTAACGGCTGAGACAGCACGCCATTAAAACAACCAACAGCAGCTAACACTGTTGTATAAATTATACTTGTTTTTAGTTTGAATTATAGCTTAAAGGAACGTTAAACATCATTTGGGTCACATTTTATCAGCTGTAAGTTGAATTCAGGTCAGTTCATCAGAGAGAGGGTGAGAAACACAAAGTTAGTATCAGAGCAACCCAGTTCCTTGTAGCTGTTATCTTTGCAAGACCAGAATGAAACGCCAAACTACACTCACAAAAACGGACAGTCTAATGTGTGTTTCCCAAAGGTAACATTAACATTCTTTGTGGGACATGACACATGACAATACATCAATAATTGCGGTCTTCTGGTAAATTCGGCATGTAGGCAAATCCACCAAACAGCATTTAAAACAAAAACACAATGTTTTTACACATGATCAATATGTCTTTATTAAGTTACGTCTTTATGTGTCACGTGTATAGTTTCTTACATAAGGCACCTGAAACTGCTTTAGGTTAATAATTAACCTTTCTCCATGTATAACCTTAGATCCAGGGGGGGCAGGAACAACACAAGATGTCCCATGTGACCAAAACCCAGAGGAAATTATCAGCAGACAGCTGAGCGAACAAGGCCGGTTTGCTTATGCTGCACTGTGTGGAGTCTCTCTGGGCCAGTTGTTTACTGGACCTGAAAACAGGTAACAGAGTCATGAGAGATAATGTCATCTTGACATTCTGTGTGTGTGTGTGTGTGTGTGTGTGTGTGTCCTTTTCAGAAATATCAATGTAATCATTGTGTTGAAGAGTGCCTGCTTCAATTATTTTTCTGGTGAGCCAAAAACCTGCCATACACCCTCTGCTAATTCCACATAACATGATACCTGAGGGACTGGTGACGACTGGGAAGTTATGATTATGTCTTCGGTGTGAATTAATTATCACACCTACAATATTTCAATAGATACAGAGTAAAAAGGGGATACTGGCTCTGAATGCACCATTTTATTTTTGTTAAGAGCTTATATTTTATACACCCAACAAGCACTTTATTAGGAACACCTGTGCAATGTAATGCAATTCAATACAACAGCTCTAATATATAAATAAATTCTTATTTTACAAAGCTAATGTACCATATATTAACATATATGACGGGGGCAAAATATTACAAATATTCAATATAATGCACTCCAGTACACCACCACCACCCACTACGACCTTAATAATAAACATAAAGCAGAATTATCACCTTTCTGACAATGTCAACAAAAACCGAAAATGTGTAGCCTTGTTGAAAGAGGAAATGACACATTTCTGAGAGCTGCTCTTCCTCTTTTCATTTTAGAATAGCCATTTGGATTAATAACATTTTATTAACTAAACTGTAAATAGTGGTGTTTTAACTAAACTGTTATTTGACTTGAAGAGATGAGGAGTTGTGTGTTTCTCAGTATGTTCAGGGACCAGTACCTGCAGGGCTTGGTCCGCTGGCTGGACCTTGATGAGTCAGTGATGCCTGTCATGAAGGCTTTCCTGTCAGGCCTGGGCTTTGAGGGCTCCGACACCTTCCTCTCCATCCTACAGGCGGAACCACTGCTGGCTGAAGGGGCCACCCCCATCATGCAGGTGTTTGTCTCTAACAGACCATGAGATGAAGTTAAACTTCATCTTGTGGGAAGTTATAGAATAGAAAGACAACAGTAATTAAATTATACGGCTCTTACTTTGTGTCTGGATTGCTACAAACACACCCTTTCTAACCAGCTCATGCTTCGTGTTACAGGATCTGGTGTCTTTTTCTGTCAAAGACGGTAAGAATCTTTTAGTGATTACAATGTTGAGAGTTTGTGTACATTGACATAAACCTGCTACTTTAAAACTGTCATGTTCTGTCATGTGCTCTCAGGCCAATATGATGCCAGAGCGAGGGTTCTCATCCGTCATGTCAGCTGTCTGCTGCGAGTCTCTCAGCAGCAGCTAGAGGAGTTTGAGGAAACGCTGGGAGAGAGGCTGAGGGAAGGAGGAGAGGAGAGCGAGTAAGTTATGAACAGATCACCATCCGTTGAAGGATAGAAGGATAGATGTTTCATTTATATGGAGCCTTTTACACTATTTATTTACACTATTAATAATTGGAAATTTAATTTGTTTTGCTTTGTTTTAAAATGCTAAATGATATGTTCTGTCTTTTTTGCTGAATCCTGTGTGTCAAACAAATTAAAAAAAAACACCCACCCTGTGCATGGCAGTCACACTTATATAAAAAATAAAAGCATGACAGTTTTGTGGCATAAACAACCAGATTATTGTTTTCAAGATGTCACATTAGATGCACAACAAGAATCATTTCACATTTTATTCTTGGAGCCAATGAATATTTCAAATATTGCAGCTCACTCTGTTGATCTGTCTGACTCTGCTTCCATTAGAGAGGAGTCCTCTCGGCGGCGGAGGAGAGAAAGGGGGCGAAAGTTACGCCGCTACCTCCTCATTGGACTAGCCACCGTGGGCGGAGGAACAGTGATTGGTGATTACTCTTGTCTCAAGTGCTTTTGAAAACTTTAAATGGACATTTGAACCACCTAGGAAGTTATGTGGACACATAGGCTTCAAATGATAAGCTAATCAACTAATAATTAAATCACCATAGTGTTAAGACCGGATAGTAACATTTAATCACATACTTTAAAGAGTTGTATTGTTCTTTGCGTATGTATAACTTTTCTCATCTTTGTGTCTTTGCCAGGTGTGACAGGTGGGCTCGCAGCCCCCTTGGTGGCAGCAGGGGCTGGTGCCGTGCTGGGGGCTGGAGGGGCTGCGGCTCTGGGCTCAGCTACTGGTATTGCAATCATGGCCTCCCTGTTTGGAGCTGCAGGGGCTGGACTGACTGGTGAGAGCGATGGGTGACATATCTGTGTGGAAAGAAATAAAAATTTGCAGAATTTTGATTGAACTTGATAAATACACAATGTTTTTGTAATTTACATATCCATTTAATGGCTGTTCTCACTTTTTTAAAGATTACCTTTCTTTCACTTTCATACTTTGTCTCTATAGGTTATAAGATGAATAAGTGCGTTGGGGCGATAGAGGAATTTGAATTCCTACCACTGAACTCTGGGAAGCATCTTCACCTGACCATAGCAGTGACAGGTTGGCTCTGCAGTGGTAAATACAGTAAGTATTAATCTTAGTAATAGCAGTGATAATAATATAATAGTGTGAGGAAATCAGACAAAAGACGTGTATTTTTACCTTCTACAGCAGCTGCCCTTTCCATGACAGTTTGGCCTTCATTGTTCAGCTTTACTGAACACTGAATGAATCACAGTCCTGTTCAGTTTTTTTCACCAGGTGGAGGAGGAGAGGAGGGTCAGTGCCAAGGCATCCCACCCCCACCAGCACATCATCTGATCACAACATTTTCTAGCTTTTTAAAAATTCCGCTTTCACAGTCTGAGTTTGTTTATGAGCAGTGTTTGCCACAGATTTGTCAAAGACAGTTGGACAGTTGTGCATAAACTGATTTTCTAAATATTAATGAGACCACAACCCCTGAAAGAGTGGTATGTATAAAGTCCGCTGTTAGAAAAAAAGAAACTGAGATGAGACAAGAATTAAGTCATAATATTATGAGTAAAAAAAATCGTAATATTTAAAATATATAAGTTATAGTAGGTTGAATAGGTTGCTCAGAGTGTAAAATCTCATACTACATATTTTTTCTAAGTCTATTAAGACTTTGTGCTAGTAACATTACAATTTTTTTCTCAAAATATTACAACTTTGTTCTCAAATTCTCAATTTTTTTTCCCCTTTATGTTGCCTTCATACTCAATAATGGAAAAGAGCAACACTGTTCAAGGAAAAATGATCCAGGCAATGCTTTTTAAAAGACACTTCAGGTGGAAAAGAAATTTTGGGACATATTACAGGACAATGCATCATAATGACAACATCACCTAAACAAAGGGAATAAAAATCCACCAAATATAACCAGTCCAACAAATATGCTTTTATCTTTTTTATTCAGTATCTTCACTCACCTAAGTCTAAGTGTTGTGATTGCTCATACGTGTGCAATAAATAAAAACAACATAAGTGTATTCTAACACTCAGCAAAGGTCTGAACATAATGTTCTAAAACTATACTGAGTCCACCGGAGATAATGCAAACACACCACTTAAGTTTTGCTTTTACATAAAACGCTCTCTTCCCCCACTAAAACATACACTCAGTTAAGGCTTAGTACCCTCTTCAATACAATGGCCAAAAAGCACTTAATTTACAAGTGCCGCTTAGTCGTTTCCTCAACTACCCTGGACTACCTTTCATAACAACACTACTGCTGTCTTCCAGGTTCGTTCCAGGCCCCGTGGTGCAGTCTGGGCGAGTGTGGGGAACAATACTGCCTGGTGTGGGAGTCACGTTTCCTCAGGGATCTGGGCTCAGCCATGGCCTCTCTGCTGGATGGTCTAGTCAGCATGGTTGCCCAGGAAGCCCTCAAGTACACAGTCCTCTCAGGTAGGAGGATGGTCAGGCAGGAAGCACTTAGTCTACTGAAAGGATCTGTTTTTTATACAAGCTTGTGTTTGTGCTTGTGGTAACATATTTTCTGTTCTGGACTTGTGTTTTGTGAAAAGTCGGCGCTATTGTTGAGTAAAACCTCTGGAACTAAAACTCATGCCGGTGATTGCCTGTGAAGATAGTACATGTACTGTACATTACAGTACTATTTAACAAATACCTTATCCAGCCATTGTTCTTTTGTTTTATCGCCCCTTGCTCGATACTGCATTAATGTATTTCGCACCATCACACTGTCCAGGCATCGTGACGGCTCTGACGTGGCCTGCCTCTTTGCTGGCAGCAGCCAGCGTCATTGACCATCCCTGGTGTGTTTGTCTAAACCGCTCAGCTGAGGTGGGAAAACACCTGGCACAGGTTTTGAGAAGCAGACAGCAGGTAGCGTGCTACACTCTAATGTAATAATGTATTCATTTCTATGAGATCAAATGGGGGTTTTCTCAGTGAACACTGGGACAATGAACTGCTACTTCAAAGTGGTATTTTATTTTACTCTTTCTTTGTGTATTTGAAGGGGAAGCGACCTGTCAGTCTCATAGGTTTCAGTCTTGGGGCCAGAGTGATCTACTTCTGTCTACAGGAGCTTGCCAATGACCAAGGTATGAACAATTTTAGTCATTTCTGTGGATTAAACATATTTTGATTCAGCAATCTTTCAAAATGCTCAGTATGCAGCATCCCTGGGTGGCTGTGGATGAAGGAATAATTATTATGTATAAATAATTATGACTTCTCTAATGGTCAGGAGTCGTGACACTGTAAAAATCCTCACATTTTCTACAAATTCCTTGGTGAAGCAGAGTAGAGTTTTTATGACTGTTGCTCTAAATAAGCATTTAAACACGGTTATACCTTGAGTTATCAAATCTTAACATTATTCAGTTTGTAATTGTATAGAATTTTTTTACATCTTACATTTGAAAATTTGATTGAAAAAATAGTTTTATTTGTGTTGTTGTGATTCCTCAGGTGGTGAAGGAGTAGTGGAGGACGTGGTCCTCTTGGGGGCCCCTGTTGACGGCTCTGAGAAGGCCTGGGAGAGAATAACCAGGGTAGTGTCGGGAAAAATAGTAAATGGGTACTGCAGGTAATCTATGTTTACATTTAACAGTCATATGGTTTTGATTTACTTTTTGTTTAGTCACTGAATGAGGTCTAGTGTTTTGGCTGTATTGGATTTGGAAACTACTGTCTTGACAGCAGGATTTGTGATTAGTTTTGGATGAATAAATGACTTTCTGAACTATCCACCTATCAGAGGGGACTGGCTCCTGGGGTTCTTGTACCGAAGCTCAGCTGCACAACTGTCTGTTGCTGGACTACAGCCAATCAACGACCAGGATGGGCGCATAATCAATGTGGATCTCTCGTCCGTGGTGAGTCAGAGCTTATGTTTAAATTAGGGCCACTAAAGTCAGTGTCAGTGGTTACCTACAGTACCAATCAAAAGTTTGGACACAGTTTCTCATTCAAGGGTATGGGACTTTTTTGGTCACTTGGGGGGAGCAGAATAGGCTGTAAACACATCGCTTATAAAGTTGTTATGGCAAACATGCTAGCAAAGACAGGTGTATTTACACATCCAGCATACATAGAGCAGCATTAGCATTAATTTGGAGTCGTGTGTCGGGCCACCTAGATGAATGTAAGTCCACCAATCATTCTCTGTGTAGCTCTGTTTTGGACTCCACCAAATCTTGCGGGAAATACTGTATCTGACTTTTTAGCTGCTACAGAAATACTCTACTATGATATGTTTACTAGCTAATTGCTAACTGTCTGTCTGCTGTTTGGGCAAGTAGCATAAAGGTTTAGCAGTTTCTTCACTGTCAACAGCTGTCTGCTGCTTCTGAAAACAAGGTTAATGAGAGTGGTGATAGTGAACCAAAACTGTAAAGTCACAGGCTGTAAAAACCAAAACAATGAGCTGAAATACACTAAAACGCACTGCAGAGCTGAGAGGAACTGCAGAGTCAGGTGATAATTCTGTGTTTTTGTCACCATGAAGGACACTTTTCACATTACAAAGAGTCATTTTACCTGTTACTAAAATAAAAATATTGATTAGTGCAGCTTTAAACAAACAGCTTGCTGGGGATTTATTGGAAGAAATTGGTATTTTAGTAATTAATACAAATGAGTTAATTTGAATTGAAAATGAATACAAACGTTGATAATAACTGTGATAAAAAATGTTACAGTGAGATGTAATTTGTATGATGCAATATTATTAAATACAGAATCTTAGTACTTATCATGGTAGCTGTTTTGTTGAACCAGGTAAACAACCTACTGAACATTTTAAAAAAACGTCAAAAACTGTACTTGACATATTTGGAGCACCATACAGTACATACCTGGTTATGTTATGTGGGGAATAGGAAAACTCTTTGTACAAAAAAACAGTAAAAGAACACATTTTTACAAAGTAATAAACCTTTCTTTTAAAAAAGTGAGAATTATACACCGTAATTTACAAAGAGATATGTATCCTTTTTTAAGTTAAGGACATTAAAACCATGTTTCTGCTTCTCAGGTGAAAGGTCACTTGGACTACATGCGTCAGATGGACACCATTTTGGTTGCAGTAGGAGTCCCCACCAAAGAAGTCCCAGGAGCCTCCTTTGATCTTCCTCACTCTGTAACAGTTACAAAGGAGACAGTAGACGTCCCTGACCAAACCCCCAATGAGCAACAGGTGAATGAGACACAAAACCCAGCTGAGGAGGCGGACACTTGTACAGCAGAAGGTGGAGAAAAGAAAGAGGTGGCAGAGACAGCAGAGATGGGAGATGGTTGGGATATCCCTGATATTTCAGATCTGCTGGATTCGCTGAATGATCCAGAGTCAGAGAGTCAAATCGGAGCCAGGAACAATTTACCAGTTACTTCTGAGGAGAATGCCACTAATCATGAAACGCAACCTACTTTTATTGCCCAGTGTGACGACGTAGAGGAGGCTGATCCAGATAACGAACACATATCATGGAGCTGGGAAGATACACACTGGACTGCAGAGCACACAGACCAACAAAGGAGGCCAAACTTGTAAAAAGCATGTTACAGGACCAGCTGCTTCCCTGTAAACTCTTTGTCATCTCAAGTATTTTTTTTCAGCATTCAAGTGAAAGTCCCTTAAGTGAATTGCTCTGTTTAACCACTAAACAGTGTTTTTAGACAAATTGTTAATTTCATAACAATTTAGTTTTGTGAATGAAGTCGATTTTTTTTTTTTTTTACAAACTGTAAATAGTGTCATAATTTATTTTCTGAACTCGCTGTGACATCAAATAACTGTAAATATTACTGGTGTTTTGCAGGTTTTAGAGGATGCTGTAAAATAGGTAATATATCTCTGTTCATTTCGTCCTTCTAATTTCCATCCATTTGCTTGGTTGCTATGGATATTATCACAGTAATTTGATTTCCATAAGGCTGGGGGTAATTCAGTGAAGGTGTCAGTCTTCTTCAAGGCCTTTCTTTTCTCTTTTCCATGCATACCAATGTGAAGTGCTGCCTTTTATAGAGTTTACATATTAAGTTTACTTGAGCCATATAATGGCACTGATAACTGGAATTAGTCTGACTATTGGTAGTGCGGCTATATCATTTTTCCAACCACATTTCATAATCTGAAAGAAACAAACACAATTCAACATAGAACATACTGAATTTGCATCTGAATGTGTCTTTTCAAAGACATTTTTCTGTTACCATAAACAATTGACTTTAATTTTTGAACACTGTTATTATTTGACTGATTGTATTTCTCTTAGGGCTGCACCTCTTAACTCACAGCGAGTAAACCTTTGTTTTCAGTCAGAATCACTCTTCTACCTTAAACCCTGACATAATTACAACATACTAGCCAACCGCTCCATCCCGTAGATCAATCCAGCGTGTCCACCTGATTGGGCAGGAGCAGAGGCAACTCGATCCCAGCATGCTCTGCATCCAGCAGGTTGACAGCATCTGTGGCGGTGGCAGGGGGGTGGGTAGGGTCGGAGGCCAGGAGAGAGGGGGGGCTGCTGGCGATGTTCATCTCTCCTGAGTTGCGGAGAGAGAGGGAGAGCGCCGGTGAGGGTCGTCTGGGCGACCGTGAGGAGCAGCAGGGCAAGAGTTTTCCCAGAGCTTGCTTAAAGTCTCTCATGAACAACGGGTAGATGATGGGGTTCATTGTACTGTTGCAGTAGCCCAGCCAGGTGATGGCGTCGAAGAGAGCAGGGGGGACGCACTCACACACTGCCTGAATGAAGACGGTGGAAAAATATTACAAGTATTAAGGCATCAGAAGTTCATTAAGGGTCAAATTTCAACAATGGAATATCAAGGTTTTACAAGTGGGTCCCTGTTATATAAACTATTTGTCCTTTTTGGGGAAATGTATATTTATTTGTTTTAAATTTATACTGCACATTTATTTATTTATCTACTTTCATCAAAAAACAGGTGTTAATTTACGGTACAACCCACAATTAGATAAATAAATATGTAATTAATGGATAAATAAATGAATACAAAAACATATTATCTTTATCTATTTATTACCCATTCATATATTCATCAACATTTCTATTTATTTTTCATAGTGCACATCTATTCATATATTTACTTCCTAGGTCCCTTTTCAGGACAGTTGGAAAATAAACAAACACAAAAAATAAATACAGGAATACAGGCAATATATATGCTTTTATCTATTGCCCGTTCATTAATTTATGTATTCCTCTCTTAATTACTTATTTACCTTCCCTGTGCCTTCAGGGCTCCTATAGATCTAAAGTACAGTAGCTGCTGAGCTGTGAAATAATAAAAGAGAAGACAGACTTACTTTCTCACTTATCACATAAGCTGTCAATCACTTGTTTCCTTTTAGAATATCTACTTTTCACTGAATATGGAAGCGTGACTGGTAAAAACTGAGCTGGAACATAACCTCTAAGGCTAGTGAGGGACAGTGAAGGAGGAGACAGCTGTTAGAGGAGAGCTTCCAATACTATCAAGATGAGACAGGGAGGGGGTGGGAATAGGACAGAAAGGAGGGGTGCGTTTCACACACCACATTGAGTGTGAAAAGGAAAGCGAGCGCGGACACAGTCGAGTCTCTGTGCTGCTCTCTGCTATGTTATGCAGGGGAGAAGCGAGAGGGCACAGATGGGAAATCAAAATGACTGGATCAGTGAAAGCTTGAAAAACAGAACAAGTGTCATTACCAATTTAGATTAAGCTGTTTTTTGACATTCATTTACTTTGGCTGAGGTTTTTCATTGCTTCCACTGTTGGTTCGCTGAGTAATGAGTGTGTGCGCTCAGTCTAATTGAATCAAAAAGAAGAACTTAAAAAGAATATCAATTATAAATGGTACTTTGGTGTGTTCTTTTCTTGGGTTTGGAATGAGTCAGTTGTACCAAGCTGAAATGCCAGTCTATTTCCTCATTGGATAGCTTAGCAAGGCTTTGACGCCAAGACTGGCCAATACAAAAATAGATCAGTATCCAAGTGTTTTTTTTTCTCTTTTGCATTTATTTCACACTGTTTCAGTGCCCACCACCCATATAAATTTGTGAGAAAATTGACAAAACAACCTCTGAATCACTGGGATAAATGAAATAGGAGAGCTGCTCCAAAAAATAAGACACATAACAACATCAGACTTTTTAAATGGTGAGGAAAATGGTTGCAAATGTTTATGGTGAAGAAAGCACACTGGCATGAGATTATACTGAAGGTGAAGGCAGCCTGGATGAGGCTGTTCACCCCTTTCAGCTCATCTACCATCTATCTCAATTATAAACAAGCATAAATCCTCTTAACTACACCTCTGTGTTAAAAGTATATCTCTGATAGTGTCTGGTACCTTTACTGACCTGAGCCATGTTGGTGATGAAAAAGGGTAGCCAAGCGCTGAAGAAGAGTCCCAGGAGGACTCCCAGTGTCAGACTGGCCTTCAGTGCCCTCCGACCCTGCCTGTGAGCCAGACGACGCTCACTGTTCACTGACGGCTGTGGACAACAGTGGAGTGAGAGAGAAAATCCCAGAATTATAGATAGAATATCAATCTCCCTCACTTGCATTTGTATTTTTGGAAAAGCTTCTCCGGGTACATCAATGTGGCGTCTTTGACAAGCTAGTTAATGGACAGGTTCAAAGTTTTTTCTAGTTGGTCTTAAAACAGATCAGGTGGCCATGTAAACACTGGAAGAGGTTTTCCTCGCTGTAATCATTCCTCCTGTTCATACTGGCTATTAAAAGATCCCCTTCAAATGTTCTTTCAATGTAAGTGATGGGGGCCAAAATCCACAGTGTTTCCACACAGTCATTTAGTGCAAAAAAGCATTTAATCTTAATCTTATATGAGGCTTCAGCAGTCTGAGTTAGTCATATCAAGTGGATATCTGCCACATTTAGTCTTTTTAGCATCAAATTCCCTCTTTGTGTTTCCTCAGACAGTGTTTCCCTGTAGAGCTGCGGTGGAAGTCTAGTAACAAAAAAAGGGACTTTGGCACTAAAAAGACTGTAACGTTGAAATATATCTACTTGATTTGACTCATTTGGACGGCTGAAGCTTCATATTAGCTTCAGATAAACTTTTAAATACATTATTCCACAGGAGGAGTGTGGATTTCCCCCCATCACTTACATTGTAAGTGCATCATGAAGAGATCTTCTAATGGTCAGTATGCACAGGAGGAATGATTACAGCAAGAAACACATGTTTCACTGTTCATTTGGGCTCCTGACTGTTGTTTTAAGACAGACTTGAAGAATTATGAACCCATCTTTTAATAGTCAATGTTGACTTCCTTTATGGATTTGTGTATAATTTCAAGCTTTTTTTTTTTTTTTTTTTTTTTTTTAAAAATCAAGTTAATGAATTAAAGTATAAGAGAGATGAGAAGATCAATACCACTGTCGCTAAATGTCAAATTGGGGCTAGCAGGTGATTAGCTTAGCTTAGCACAAAGTCTGGAAGCAGGGGGAAAATGCTAACTTGGCTGTGTCCAAAGATTAAAAAAATCCACTTACAAGCACCTAATTATATCTGGTTTGTTTAATCCATACAACCAGTGTAAAAACAAAAAAGTTTGGTTGAAACAATTTCTTGGCTGTAAAACCAAACTCTTAGTTTTTACATTTCTTAAACAAATGAGATATAACATGTTAATTAGAGGTGCTAGTAGGCAGATTTTTCTTACCTTTGGACAGAGCCAGGCTAGCTGTTTCCTCCTGCTTCCAGTCTTAATGCTAAGCTAGGCTAATTGTTGCCAACTGGCTCCAGCTCCATATTTAGTGTACAAACATCAGAGCGCTATTATCTGATTTAACTCTCAGCGAATGAGTGTATTCCCCCAAAATGTCAAACTATTCCTTTAAAAATTTTATTAAATACAAGTATTTTCATTCCTTTTCTTTTTCATTTCTCAAGAATATTTATAGTAAAAAAATATTAACCCCTATTACACTTGTTAGGCTAAATGTAGTTTCAATGAAGAGTTGGAACAAGCTACTACATGTTACCTGTTAATACATGATGCTATGAGACAGAATAAGATGATTTTAAAGCTACTTAGGGGGGAAATTTTAAAAACTGTGTGTTAATTCACCAAACATATGTGTGTGTGGGGGTTTTACTGCAGGAAAATGTGGCTACGAGGCTGTGATCCTTGCAGACAGGGGAAGCACATCTGACACTCTATACTTTTCTCACCATGATTTCTGGGCAGGTTTTACACCTCTTCCCTTTTACTGGGTCAAATGACAAACTGGGTTAAAATGACTAAAGAACAGAACATCTCCAGCTTTACATCATATGCTGTGGTGTTATATCTACATGGAGATTGCATCTCTTCATGATTCTTCATGATTCTTTTTATAGCCTGATGATGATGAATACAGTTTTAAATTCATATGAGCACACATTTGTGCAGCATTCCTTCTATTGGTCCTTACCAATAGAGGGAATGCTCTACCTTTGTTCTGTAAATTTTCCTTTGCTCTCTATGGGTTCATGTTCAGTGACATCTGATGCATTATAATATCAGCCTTTAATATCATCACAAGCTCTTTGCCATATTAACATGTCAACATGTCTTTATTAGTAAAAAGCCTCAGTGGAAAAGCTGTAAGCCTCCACTCTGGTCATGTTCATTGCTAAACTCAAAGGTGGGTCAAGAATCTGTATGTCTGTATGCAATTGTGCATCTTTCTAATTGCAGAAAACAGCTATCTGCTTTTCTTATAAGCTTGAGGGTAAAAAATATTATAATTTTACAGGAATTTACTCTTAAATGTAAATCTGGCTGCCTTAAATTCTTTCTAACAGCATATTTTAAGATGTTCATGTTTGAAGCATATGGTGGCCTTTAATACTAACCATAACCATCTCAATGTGCATAATCGCTGCACTTTGATGATGATGCTGATGAATTTAGGAGTACATTTCAACAGTATAAATGGAGTGGTATGAGATGTAGGTATGAGCAGTATTATGTCAAAATTTTAAAATGTCAAGAAAAAGTCAAGCATGACAATTCTTACAATAGATGAATAACTGTAATTTGGTTATTATCTTTGTGCTTCCTTTTCCACTCACATAATCAATCTTTTTAACTCCTACTCTCGTGAATGGCTGCTCCACTTAAGGGGCAGTCCACTATTTTAGAATCACTGATGATTTTTATCAGGCATTTCATTTAGTAATTGTCCACTAGTTTATTCAATGTCTTGGGTAAGAAACCTGTATGACTGGCACTCATACACTTGCTTTACTGTCTGGTCTCTCTGTCTTACCGGTACATTATGTGACACAGGAGGCTCCTGGTGACTGCAGTCATCTCCGTCCTGGTGAGCTTGCCCTGCTGCACCCCCAGGTGAAGGAGGCCGGGAAGGTTCCCCGAGAGAAGGATGAGGGTGTGGTGGGTGGCTCAGTGCTGCGACCCTCTTCGCCTGCCTACGTGCTGCCAGAAGAATCCGACAGTAGGTGAAGCAAATGGCGCTGGAGGGCAAAAAGAATGTGAGTACAGATGCCACAAGAGCAAAGGGCAGGGTGACCCGCAGACGGCACTGGAAGGAAAGGCCTCCAGATGGTGAATGCTGAAAGTAGGATGCTGGGTACAGTGTGTCAGAGTAGGAGCTGATGTTAGAACTGCTGACCCCAGGGACCGATGAGTGTCCACTACCATGACCTAAACTGTGCCATTTCATCTCAATGGGCAGGAAGGAAGCCAGTGCTGCCAACCCCCATGCAGCTCCTACCAGGAGCAACGCCCGAGGTAGGGTCATCCTCTGCTTGTAGCGTAGTGGTGAGATGATGAAGAGGTAACGGTCCAGGCTGATCACACATAGGTTGAGAATGGATGCGCTACAGCACATGACGTCAAAGCAAAGCCAGACCGGGCAAAAGGCTGGCCACAGCACCCAGGCACCACACAGCACATTGAGCATGGCTGGGGGCATGACCACTAGTGCCACCATTAGATCAGACAGGAACAGTGACACCAAGAAACAGTTTGAGGTGCAACGCAAAGAGCGATGGGCGAACACCAAAGCGATAAGCAACATGTTGCCACACACTGTCATGAGGATGATGACAGTCAGCATGAAGGACAGCAACCATGGGCCGCTGCCAGTAATGTTCCAAGCACTGGTGGTAGGAGAGCTGCTATTGTAGCTTCCTACAGAGCCAGACAAGTGAGCGTCAGCCATTGTGTTGGCTGGCAACAATCAATGTACCAGCCCCTGATGCTCCTCTTCAGGCACCACTCAGTGATACAGACCTTAACCAGTTTGTCTGTGCAGCCAAAGTTCTCACTTCAGGGACACGCCACCGAGGTCTTGTGCTGACGAGCCATCCAACCCTCTCCCTGTCAAGGCTGAGTGGACTGTGCTCCACTGGTAAATATATCCATCTCTCTTTGGCAGGAATTCGTCCTGGTGCTCTGTGCTTACTCCCACTGTCACCAGTACATTCATCAAAATTACCAACAGTTCCACTCATCTCTCCATCCTGGCTTGCATGTCCCTGCCTCATCCACAGCTAAGAGCCAGACTGAGCCATTCAATGCCTGCCAGAGGGTTTCGAAGCAGCATGTCACAATGATGACAGTCACTGGAGGAGGGCACACAGAGAGATAAGCTTCGACTAGGCATATGAGAGCAGTGTCGGTGACAGGAACTACTGAAGTTGAACACAACAAGGACCAATTCTCAGAATTATACGTCACCTCACAGAAGTGGAGAAGCGCAGCTTTCACAAGTCCTTTGCCGTGCTGGAGCTCTGCTCATTTTTACAAGTCCTTTTATTCAGGGAAACAGCAAAGGAGAGCAGAAACCAACACAAAATCATGCAGCTGTCATTTGTAAGCAAGGCTCTGTTTATGAGTGGTGTACAGGTATCATGGTCCTTGTAACGCTGCCTTTGTATCCCCCGCTCCTGTTAATCCCTGTGTCGGCCACTCCAGCGCGCCTCCCAGCCACAGCTTCTGAGAAGGAGCGTGTCAAAGCATTGAGCTGTTAATGCATAACCATGCACAATCACAGCCAAGAAATGCTAATTCTACATCATAGAACTGGTGTGGGTTGTCTTTTTCCATGTTTGGTCATGGAGTTTCTAAACTACTGAGATACAACTTTTATTACATTTTTAGAATAAATAATTATAAAGACTTCATGTGGTTGCTTCATCCTCAAAGTTAGATCTACAGTACCAGTCAAAAATTTGGACAAAGTGTCCAAACTTTTGACTGGTGCTGTATTTGAAAAAGAGTTTTCTCTGAAATTGTACAATTTACTTGAATTTAGATCTCATGGTATATGTATAATTTAAGACCTAATATTTATTATAGGAGTCATATTTCATGTTTTTTGCAGCCAGTATCAATAAAATGAATACACCATCTTGGATTTTTTCATGCTTTAATTATTTTCACGATTGAATCATACTAGAATTAATTAAGCTTTAATTACATCAGATCCTTGGAAATGTTATTTTATTCTTCCCAATTCAATAAACTTGCATTTTTTATTTTTATTTCCGACATGTTGTTTTTGTCAAATCAATTGTCACACGTGTGATTTCTGAAACAACTGGCTGCACCAGTTGATTTAGGTGTGTCGTTGTAAAGGGCGTATTAAAGGAGCACTTCACCAACTTTACACATGAAGTCCAGTTTACTCGTCATGGGTAGAACTACATTTCTCAGCCTGTGAAACCAGTTGAATAATATCATCTGTTGCTTTCTGTGACAATTTTCTAAAGATTAAAAAAACAAAAACCCTGATGATGTCAGGTACTGTGGGAAATGTAGGATGTGTGTTTTGGGAGCTTGACCACATAGGGATTAAACATCGGGATGGCTCTACCTCTGCTGATTTGATTTTGACCATTCCTTTTTTTAATCCCTTTTGAGTCCAACAACTTTATGGAAGTGCAATACCAAAATGCTGTAATACACCTTTTTGCAATAAATTATTTTGTATTTTGTAATTGTACTTAATTTACATCAATTGTGGACATTTGGAGATCAATCTTTTTTTTCTGTTATCAGTGTTAAAAAAAAGTCATTGCATCCAATGTTTTAAAACAATAAAACATGACAACTGGTTGAATAGTTTACTACAGGTACAATTTGAATGGACAGTGTAGGTGCCATAAATGGTTAATTAATAGTAGATCAAGGTTAACTTCATGAAATATTTTTCAGTGACTCATACATTTACCATTAGTGTTTAAAGTTACTCTTTCTGCATTATTCTCAGTCCAAATAACAAGAAGGCATGATGATAATACTTCCCAACGGGAGCACTTGAATACTAAATGACAAAAACAAAAGCGTTTGTGGGTAAAATCCTGTACACTCCAGCATTTCAACAGCCTTGTCAAATACCAAACATAATATGCAAAGCTCTTACTTTTCATGCCCCCTCAGAACTGACTAATCTCATCCATCACTACTACGCCCGTCATCTGCCACATCAGATCGGCTGCTGCCAAACCTCTGACCCCCTTTCACCCACACTAACCCCACCACCTTATGGGACAGCGCTTGCGTTGCGGCCCCCACTTTCCTCCCCGACACGTTTCAGAAAAATCACTCCCACTCAAATTCAGAAATAAACTGAAAACCCACCTTCTCAAAGCCGCATCAACACTTGACTCCTATTACCACCATTACATCTGGAGTGTTCATTGTGTGTGTCAAGTATAATCTGAGGTTGTTGTTTTTTTACTACACAGTAAAAAATTTTTTACATGGTTTTCATCCCTTAAAAGGCATCTAAGGAAAAAAACAAAAAACATTTGAAATCAGCATAATTTTTTTGTTGTTATGATGATTTTATTAAATAAACACAGACTGTCCTGATTAGGCACATACAAATCATACAGAGTCATACAAGGGAAGGATCGTCCAACAAAGAGACAAAAAAATCTAACTGCAGAGCAGTGCAAATAGTGACTCTCCTACAGACAAAACAAAACAAAAATATCCCAAAAATTAAAAAGACAGTCCCTCGATGACTTGTAGTTATTGTTCCTGTTGAAGAAAATGAAAATCAGTTACATAAATCTTGATTTACATGGACAGTGACACAGGATTGTTGCTGTGAGTTAGAAATAGGGAATGATTTCAGTTTGTTTCACAGACTAACCTTTACGCCTCTGTGCAGCATATAATGTGACCTCAGGTCATTCTGACAGTTGGCATAAGCCATGCCAAGTCCCGCTCCTGAGCCGAATGAAATCGGCCATGTGTGCCCTACAAACCAAACAGGTACATTATTTCTTCTCGTGCACAACATCACAATGTGGTTAACAACAAAACAGAGATGTTGCTGAAGTTCTCTACATACTCTAGTCTATTTTACTTTTTTTTTTTTACATTACTTGATTTTACTATTCACAAGCTCCTTTGTGTGCATTTTGGGTGGATGAGTGTTGTTTGTGGTCATCTCACAACAAAAGCAACAAACAGACCAGATTCAAAATTTGCATAGAATAATGTGTTGAGTTGGAAAATACAGCTGCTGTTGCATAAAAGAAAACCCTTTTTAGCTGCTAGCAGTAGCTGACAACTACTTGTACATGCTGGGATGGAGCATCACTCTTAGCTCTGCTCCTCCTGTCAAGGATCTGTTAAAGGTTCAAGATGCAGTACAGAATCAAATCCAATGAAACTACTTACGTTTGAAGAACAGAACAGAAAACACGATTCCTAACCCGAGCCCAGTGCCTGAAAAAAAAAAAGAGTAAACATTTAGAAATACATAGATGACAATGTACAGCTGTTGCTTTATTTCCATTTATTCAAAGTTTGCGTATCATGTTGGTAATTGTGTCATTCTTTCTCTGAATCATATAATATGCACTTATATTGTGTATTATATGTTTTTCATGTTATACATGACTGGGACATAACCAGAGAACAAGCTTTTTTTGTTGCTTAGGAATGCAATACTTTCTAATACACACGACACGACTTTTACACTTGAACTTGTACTCTCATTCATACAATAGGATGGTGGGAGTGTCCCCAAGCCCCACCCCAATATTTTTCTCTGAAACTGGTTAATAAGAAGATGTTATTTCCTTTAACTGTTCCAAAGATCATCTGTAGTCTTAATAATACACCGACTCCCTTAAATGAAAATGTGCCAGTCACCTCTCTCCAATAGCTGATACACTCAACAACATCACACAAAACTCCATTCAAACATCTGGCAATTTTATGATCGTTAGTTTATCGGGAGTTCATACATGACTATGGATTTTTTTGCGATATAACAGGATCCACAGTTCTTAATACCAGTGATTCATCAAGTAATATCGAATTTTAATAAATGAACTCAACTTTACGCAGCTCCCTGCCTCCGTCATTTCCATCTAGTGTTATCAGCCGAGACAATTAAAGGCTTAACGTTACATGGCTTTAAAATTATGTTTATCGGTATTTTTAATGTATGCCGAATTTAAGGGTGGACATGCTGTCTCCAAATAAAGTCTTACTTAGAGTCCTAGTAAAGATGTACGTATCGATAAATTGAAAAAAAATCTATATTAACATTTTCTGAGTGGTGTTTCCCCTTCGCTTCTTTCCAACAGAGAAATCTAAGCTAAACGCGGCGTTAATTATGAGTATCATTCAGGCAAATGTATCAAGGTTTGCCTTTATTAATGCAACTGTACAATGAACCCTAATTTCACTAAATAAAAAGATCAAGTCATGGATATCTGACTGGTCACTGAGTTGTCCTTTACGACACCCTTTATGGCTAGCTAGTTAGCCTCTCGTCCAGTCAATGACAGCTGTGGACGACAGTAAAAACTCCAGCTTTTTGTTGCTATTGATCTTGGACATTACAATGCCGTTACACAGAGAGGACTTTGGGATATTTACCGAATTTAATGGCACCGTCTGCCAGGCATCGATCCCACTTTTTCCCCAGCTCCTTCTCAGACATGCTGAACATTAGCTTGAGGCAAGGCTAGAAGTGTCAAATCCAGCCCTGCTGATGCCTTCACGGGCTGTCGGAAATGCTATGCAGTGTCGTCTTGAACGCAGAGGAAGAACAAAATGACAGAGAGCGGGAGGTTTGCTGAAGTCCAAGGTTTAAAATGGCACTTTGTAACGGGAGGATATGGATAAAATTATCTATATCCGAAAAAAGCGCTGAACTAAGTGAAAGGCCGTGTGTGCCTCGTCACTTGAACGCCGCATTATGACTATCATTCTTGCAAACCTCGCGATGCGTTCAGTCCAACGCGACTCAATGTCGCCATCGTGCGTTTAGGAATAGAAGAGCCCAATCTGTAATTCATCCTCCTACATAAAGTATGTTATCTCAGAAAAAAACATTCACAGACAACTATTTATTGCAAATTTATTTTAAAGTTTCTGAATGAAATTTCGTTTGACACGAATCAGTACACTGTCATGAAGTCATTACAGCATGTTCACCCTAGTAACACTGATTTCCTGAGATGACAATGTACAATTTCAGTGCCCAAACATTTGATATCCGTTACACAAAAAGTTGGCATATTTTGAAATTGTTACCATAAAATAAAGATGTGCCATCAACTGGGACACGTGATTACTCTGCACACAAATCTGAAACTAGAAAACTGGTGTCGAACACACAGAATCAAAATACTAAACATGGAAATTGTGTCATATATGAATTCTATGAACAGACAAATGTATCAAATTCATATAATGATAGATAATCACATACAAATGATCCATCACCACTACTCAGCAGGCAAACTGTGTGAAACAGCCAAAAGTCATCTTGTTGGCAAAGGGATTATCAAACACAGCCTCTTAAAATGATGCGACCTACGAGTGAGCTGCTTAATAGACTTCAAGTGAACTCATAGCAGGGGTGGTTATGAGCATTTTAAATACATCGTGAGCGTGCGTGAACAGCAAAGGGGCACCAAAGAGGTAGAAACTGTGTCCTTGAAGACTAAATGTATCTTTGGCCAAAAACAAACAAACAAAAAAAACAACCTTTTACTGCTTTTACTGCCTTTACTCCAATACATGTGTTTTACATTTATCTGGAATTCACTCCAACACGACTGCAGTGACAACACACATACTGTACATATGAAAATATACAACAGCTACCATCCATATATACCTGCTGGTAAATGCTTCTTTCAGCCAGTTAGATTATTGAGTTTAAGTGGCCTTCACTACAAAAAAATATGTTGTGGTTTGAATGAATTCCAGCTTATGTAAAAAAAAACAACAAAAAAATAACGTAGTGAACCCAGGTGAAGACACCATCAACCCTGTCTACTGTTCTTTAAGGACTTTTTGTTACCCCAACCACAGTTTACACTGAGGCTGCTGATCACTTGTTAGACCCTGGCTGGGGGGTCTGTTCTTGTGCTGCTGCTGCTGCTACTGCTACTGCTGGCTGGTTGGTTTCCTCTCTCGCCGCCTTCACGGAGCTTTTGCTGATGCTCAGGAGGTCTCGCAGCTCCTTGTTCTCAATCTGAACAGGATAGCAGATCGAATTTTTATATTATTTTATATTTTCTCACTTACTGTACCTTTAGTGGTATCTAGTCATGCACAGTTGTGATTTAAGTAGAAAAATTTAACCAAAGAAATAATTACTTTTTTGTGGGGGTTTTTTCAATGCTGCAAGATCCACAAATGAAATTCATTTAATTGTGATTGTATTAGATGGCAACAGACCTGAGCAAATAAAACCAAAACTATCTGTATTCCTAGATGTTTGTTTTGCAACACACCTATTATTCAGTTACAGTACATCTCCTTCTCTACATACATTGCCACATATATAAACCATATCTACAAAGAGAGTATCAAAGAGCAAAGATGATTTTCAGTAATAGCTACCCAGAAATAACTATAATTTGAACAGACAGTATGTTCTCGCTCACCTCAAGTTGAGCGAGCCTCTCTCGAACAGAACAGTAGTGCTGATCATCCACCTGCACTGCTCTTCTCATCACCTGGCCCATCTCGCATATCCGCTCTACCTGGCTCTGCACTTCCTAGATAAAAGTTAGACCACAAAATTCCCCAAAAATCCCAAAATGAATGGATTTATAGCTCTACATCTATCACTGTGAAATCCTATTGTACACATGACTGAGAACTTTAAAACATTAAGAAAAAGCCATTGTACTTTCGCATGGTCCTCGTGGAGGCTGAGTACAGGTTTGGTGTCCAGCTCTTTCTTCGCCATCATCAGCTGGAGCATCTGCTTGCGGTACCGACCCATAATCAACTCTAGCGCATACTGGTGTTCTTCAAGTGACAACCATAGTTCTGTGAAGACAGTCATGAAGACACCTCAGCGGATTAGCACATATATAAAACACTAGCAACATAAACAACAGAATAGTGTGAATAGAGGTTGTTTTTTTTTTTTTAAACCTTTATTCTCCCGCTGTAGTTCCTTGATTTGAGTGTTTTCCTGAGTCAGAAGGACATGAGGCTTGTATTTGGTCAGCTCCTGAATCTCTGAAGTATCTTCTGTGTGCTGAGAGAAGAGAGAAGTAAAAGGCAGCTGAAGTAAATGACAAAGAATAGAGTCTATGACAATATGCATTTAACACCCTACATCAAAGAATAATGAGGCTATAACAATGAGTGTGATGGTATAAAGCCATTGTTTAAGTTGAATTTTTTTTTTTTAATTTTAAGAGACAACATTATGTCATTATGAAAAGGTTAACTACAAGAACATTGTTCGGCTACAGAGGAATATTTCCATGACATGTTACTGAAAGAATGTCATGCCAAACTCCTTTCAAAAATAAGTAAATTTAACATTGTTGTTATTACCTCAAACGTACAAATTTTACTGATTTTTTCATACATACACATTTTGAAAGTGATAAGTATCTTCGGGTAAACTGGAAACTGAACTGACCCAGCAGGTAGCACTTTTATTTCAATATCATCTCTGCTTTTGGTTCAAATGTGCTGTGCTTTGATGGGATGAGACGAGACATTATCACTGAGCTGGTTTGATGTGTTGTTGACATGTCTGTCCTTACCTTGTCTGGAAGGGCATTTCCCACCTCTTTCATGCCCTGCACCCTCTGGCTGAGGGCCCCGGACTGCTCTATCAGCCCCTCGGCGGCCGTGTCGTGCTCTTTCAGCCTCTCCAGAAGGGTCCGAGCATCGCCCAACACTTTTTCTAAAGTGCAGGCCATTTACTGGAAAACTGACAACTGTATGTAACGTCAACAAGCTACTTCACACCAAAATTACCTCGCAGGCTATGTAGGCTTAGTTAGCCGCAGCAGCTACAATGCATTTACAGCAACGAGTGCAAACTATTAAGGTTACGGGTATCTGGAAGTACGTGTCAGTAGAAAGAGTGAGTGCAGTAAGTACAAATAAAAAATGAACTACTCTGTGTTGTTGTCAAGTCAGCCGTTTCCGTGTGAGGCACAACGACAACGTCACGTCCTCATTTCCTCTTCTTCTTTGGTTTTGCTGGCGGACTACACACCAACGTTAAAGATGAATGCCGCCACCTACTGTATCTGAGTGTATAACATCATGACTTTAAATAAAAACTAACAAACAGACGAAAAAAGACTTTATCAAGAAGTTTATCCTAGATATTAAACCTGTTTCGTTTAAATATTTAAATAAAGCTCTTTGAACCTGTAAATGTTTCTCCCCTGTCTCTAGGTTGCCCTTTGTTGTTAGTTATCAAGTGCGTTTACATGCACACTAATATCTTGGTTATGATCAGGTTTTTGGAGTACCCTGGTCATGTTTTGTGCATGTGAACAGCTTATCCCGGTTTCAGAAACATGGATAAGACCTTTTCCTGGTTTTGATAAACCTGGATATACTTCTTGGAGTACCCCCGATAGAAACCAGAATACTGTGGCACGTAAACGCCTCATCCAGGTTTCTGAACCATCTCATAGTGGCTGAGATGATGAAAAATCAAGACACACCTGCAGGCAGACCATCAGAAACCTGGATACTGTTATGATCATGTATACAGGGATATGAATAACCAGGTTCTTCATGTTCCATATCAGGAATATAATTTAAAAAAGGATAAGACTCAAAACCAGGATACTAATGCACATGTAAACATACTCAGTCTGTAAAAACAAAATATGTATTTCCATGGCTGTTGTTGTGGATGAATTAGTAATCTACTTCTGTCCCAGTCCAAATTAGCTTAAACTGCCATGTTTAGCAAATCAAATTAAATTAGTCTGATAGATGTTTTTGTACTGATACAACCTGGTAGAACCTAATTTTCGCTTTATGATTTTCATAGTGTTTAAAGAAAACCATCTGGATGTTGTATAGCATAAGCAAAACTAGTGAATGTCCAGAAAGTACGAGTCCACAGTGAATATATGACATTGAGGCTGGCAGCTGGGACTAAAGTGTCAGTTATTTGGAGGGTAGAGTGGTCTCGACCAGCATGTTGGATTCTGATGTAGGCTGCACATGTCAGAGTTATGGCTTCTGTGGGAGTCAGGGTTGAGGTTGTTGGTTACAAGGGTGTGTGCAATATTATATGGACCAGCTGCGAACAGTTGCAAGAAGTGAAATAAGTCTACATCTGGCTCTAGAAATGTACAACAATGTTTTGCATATAGTCTACAGTTGTGAACACAGGCTTTGGAATAAAACTTACATTGTAAAATCAATATTTGTGGAGAAGCCAGTCCACCTATCTATCTGGGATGGTGTCTGCTGTTTTATCCTCTTTGCTTGACATGCTACTCTGACTGATTACACTGATTACTGACTACAGTTATATGATTAGGTGATTTAAGTGATTTACCTTTTCTACTGTTTGCTTAATTTCAATGTTCATTTATGTGTATGTTTTGTGTTTAGTCTTCTAAAGAAAGACAAAAAACAACACAGAAATGGATGTGACAGAACACCAGACAAGTGAGACAAGCATTCACACCAAGTTTTTTCAGGTAATTCACTTAATTTAATAATTTTCAAAAATCAGTTTTGTTCCACATAATCAATGTAAGAACAGACAGACAGAAACATGCTTTATTAACATGCTTTATTTCCATACAGGAGCCTTGTTTTTATCTTTATCTTCTGTGTCAGTTGCTCAACATGCTGTTTAAAAGTCAGACTGCTATCAAGCCTTATTCCCAAGTATTTATAAGTTCAGACAAATCTATTTTAAATATTTTAATAATTTCATATGAAGAACTGATTTATTTTAATTTAGTTGTAGCCACTTTGACTGGATTCAGTTCAATTCAGTTCAGCTCTGTTATGACCTGGTTTAAGTTGCCACAACAAAAGAGAGTGATGGATGTGTGTGTGTGTGTGTGTGTGTGTGGGTGGGTGTTGTAAGGTGCAAAACCAGGCATAAGAATAAATTTAAAGCAACATAATAACATAATAAACCAAATGAACAGCTGTCTGATGGGAGAGGGGGAGACAGGGAGGGAGAGAGAGAAGGGGGGCGGGGGGGGGGGGGGGGGGTATTTTTTAAATATCTGACTGATACAGAAACCCTGAAACTCTAAAATATAAATGGAACACAAATATTAAACAAGCTCCATTAAGCTCATTACAATGTCTTAATAACTGCTTGTTAGTTAAATTATATCTAAAATACATCACCGTGGACAACATAGTATCAAAGTGACTATTTGCATGAATGACTGTGCTGAGTGGGGTTAACAAGGTTTGGGGCTGGTAGGAGAATTGCATTCAACATTATTGTTCCCTCTGAGTTCAGTGTTTCCCGTCTGTAGACATTTAAATGTCTTTATTCTTTCTGCTATTTTCTTCCAAATGCTCTAATCTTTTATTGAGAATTCACTGTTAAAAATATGTCATTTAGCCTATATAAATTTTGTCTAACTTCTCATTTTTTATTTTGTTCTCTGTTTGTCTTGTGTTTGTGCTGTTTTGTTGCTCTTTGTCCCAACTGTGTTCTCGTGTAATCGTTCTAAACTGAGTCAGGCTCCACTGTTAAAATAAAATGAAATTATTGATATATTTTCTTTTCAAAATGATTGAATACTAAATGTGTCTAATTTTAGATTTCATCTTACTTTTTGTGTTGAGTTATAATGAGTTCACCTGTATTGAACTCTTTGTAACAGAAGTACAGATCTTTAGGAGGGTCTAACCCTCCCAAACCCATTTGACAATGTTTCATCCAAATATATGTTTCCTGTTCTTCATGTAGTGATGTTGTTTAACCGTCTATCAGAGGGCAATAGCTTCTACTGCTCATCAGTTAACATACTGAGATATGACCAAATTAAAAATAAGTTATCAATAATGATTAGAGGATTTTTCTCTGTTTTTACTAATCATCTATAAACAACAATAAAGAAAATTCAAATGGAACATTGTCTACAGACCCTCTTAAAGATCTTTCCTTCTCACACAAAATCAAACATACAAGGAATTTGAAGTTATTAACAAGTTACAAAATGATTTAATCAAATTAAATTACTTTTACACTTTAACAGCTACTACTAATCCATCTATGACCTGTTAGTAATTTTATCACTCCTGACTGATAGAATTGCCGCTACTGTTATTATCAATACTCTTAATACTTTCTACATGACTTTTTAATGTCTTTTTCCAGATTCTTTTTTTAGATTATTGATACATTTTAAAGTTTCCCTTTCAAAAGGTATTTCAGTACTGCTGTTGCTATTGCAGCTACCAAAGTTATAAAATCTGATACAAATATTACAATAATATTATTATATTAAACTACTGCTGCTCATTAATGAATTAAATCTTCCATTTAAACTTGTTGCCTTATAACAACTTAACCTGTGTTGAACCCTTTGTTACAGAAGGAAAGATCTTAAAGAGGGTCTAACCCTCCCTAACCCTAACCCTCTGACAATGTTCCATCCAAATATATGTTTCTTCTTGTTCATATTGCAATATCATGACCTAACAAGACACTTGTTAAATAAGCTATCAAACACTGGCCTATTTTCTGGCAAAATTTTAAATTGCTCATCATTCAATATATTCAATCATAAACAAAAAAGTAGTTATTATTTAGAATTAGTATGAATGAACATTTTTCTACTTCTTTTGCCATTAAATGCTGAGCTGTGCACAGTAAAAAGATTTGAATGGAACACCGTCTACAGACCCTCTTAAAGATCTTTCCTTCTTTTACAAAGTTATTATGACCAGTTCACCACAACAGAGAAAACAATATGGACAAAACTTAGTTATTACAAACAGTTTAAGTGCTACTACTGCACTAGTCCATCTATTAGTTGTCAGTAATGTTATCACTCCTGATTCTGAGGAGCCAACAAGACGTCCATCGCAGCTACTAATACTGTTAACAGTCTCTTACTACTACAGAGAAAACAGCTGAAATGTCTCTAATACTACTGATACAGCTGCTGCTACTGATAACATCACCACTCTCATACCTTTCATGACTTTTTGAAATCATTTTTTAAAATTGTAGAAATGCTACTCATCAGTGAAATAAATGTTTATATTTTTAAACTGTATCAACCTAAATTCATTTGAGGATTTCATCAGACTTTGCACAACTTCCTCTGGAACCACAAAAGGCTTTATACAACTTTTTTAAACATATGCAGTAGTATTCCCCAATACCTGTAAAGATACTTGATGTGTAAATTTCAATTTCCTCTTTCAACTGTAATTCTGGGTAAAATTATCAAGTATAATATATCTATATAATAATAGTAATAATAATAATTATATATTAATATAATAATATGTAATTATCTATATAATAAACAGCAACATTATCAGATAATGTTTTTCACTTCTAAAGTCATTAAATACTGACCTGTGCACAACAGCAACAAAAGACTTGAATGGAGCATTGTCTACAGATCCTCTTAAAGAGTTTTCCTTCTTTTCACCACAAGACAGAAAAAATATGGACAAAACTATAAAGCATGTTTGATCATTACTTCTTATGTTTTTCAAAGAATGTGTAGAAGCTATCAGAGACTTAAGACTTAATACTTATATACATGCTAAAAATAAATGAAATAGTTAAAAAGAAAAATCTGTATGTATACTAAAAACAAATGAAATCATTAAAAAATCATCTATATACGATAAAGAAATGTATGTAAACTGTGTACATACTGAGGTTGTTATTTCTAAAATGTTTTTGTAGAATTTGTGGAGTTTTTTTTTTTGTTGTTTTTTTAAACTTTAGAGGTAAGTGAAAGTTTGAAGAAAAGAGGTCGAACATGTCTGTGTGTAAACCTAACATAACTTACTGTGTTAGATTTTTAAAAAGAATTGTAGAAGGTATCAGTCAAAGAGTTAAACAGAGTTACAAAACTTATGTATATGCTGAAAAGGAATGAAAGAGTTAAAACTTATTTACATACTAAACATGTATAAAACAATTCAAATCTAAATACTAAAAAGGCATACAAGAATTAAAAGTATTAAAACTTTTTTTTGTTTTCGTTTTTTTTGTTTTGTTTTTAGGAATTGTAGAAGGAAGTGAAAGTAGAGAGTTGGTGTGTGTGTTTATGCACTAAAAGAAATGAAATATTTCAAATTTATCTACATACTAAAAAAAAGGTATGTCAACAAATATACTGTCTACATACTAAGAGTGAATGAACTTGTATAGTGTATATAGTGAGGTTATTATTTTGTGTTTTTTTTTATTTTTTATTTTTAAAGGTTAGATTAACTAAAAGTTTGAAGGAAAGAGTTGGAACATGTCTGTGTGTAAAGACTTACCATCACATCACCGTCACTAGATTTTTTCAAACAAATTGTAGAACATATCAGTCAAAGAGTTAAACAGCCTAGCAAAACTTATCTACATGCTGAAAAGGAATGAAAGAGTTAAAACTTATCTACATACTAAACATGTATGAAAGAGTTAAAACTTATCTACATGCTGAAAAGGAATGAAAGAGTTAAAACTTATCTACATACTAAAAATGTATGAAAGAGTTAAAACTTATCTACATACTAAAAATGTATAAAAGAGTTAAAACTTATCTACATACTAAAAATGTATAAAAGAGTTAAAACTTATCTACATATTAAAAAGGAATAGAAATTAAAACTTATCTACATACTAAAATTGTATAAAAGAGTTAAAACTTATCTAAGGGTAATATTTTTTTTTAAGAGGGAGAAAGAGGGAATAAAAGGTTTGCACAACGTTTGCAGTGTGTGTGTGTGTGTGTGTGTGTGTGTGTGTGTTACATCTCTGGGTCGTACGGAGAGGAAGTCATCCATGCCATGACCATCTCTGCCACTGCATTAAAAGCAGAGGGTGGGAGTCCACCGGGCTGGGGTCCGTAAGGGCCAGGCCAGAGGGGCGTGGCTGTGACATCATCATGCTGAATGTCATCTACGGGCTCCTGGAGGACTCTGGGCTGGATCTCCTGCTGCCTTCCTCCTGCCGTCCTTCCCTGAACCTTTTAAGCACACAGAGAGGAGGAATCAGTTCAGACTAGTACAGCTACACCCTTTAGACTGATGCAGTATTGCTGTTGAACCAGATGGATCATGGATCAGGATAGAATGGTTTGGACCACCGGGGGCACGTTTGGACTGCTCACCTCCAGCTGGACACCCTCCAGGCTAGCCTGTGGGGCAGAGGTGGAGGGCTGGGGGCTGGGGCTCCTCTCTGACAGGACAGCAGCATTCTCACGGAGTCTTCTCTGCGGAGGCTCCTCCAGGGCTCTGGAGGTGCTCCCCTGCTCCCTCCGTCTCTTCCTGCTCGCACCACCCTGTTAGTTACACAGATAGAAAGAGTTGACTCAAACTGTATGATTAGACTATTAATAATTAAAGGAATACTAGAGGCCTATATATTATGGCAGAGACTTCATGTAACAAGTAGGCCTACTCAATACGTTACATGTAATTAAGTGATTACAAATCATTGTCATTCAAATGTACTGGATTCATATTTTCGAGTAAATATCTGAAATCAGCTACATTAAGTGAGACTAACTTTTGCTGAACAACGGCTTCTGTGGCTACAAGTGGTAATTACAGGGTAATGGTGGATGATAAACATACAGTAGAATAAGTAGAGAATACTCATGAATGAGCAAACAGACTCAGTAGTCAGTTATGCAGCAACATTTATCTAAAGGTTGTCCAAGTGAAAAAATAATATATTTGAGTGTATTTAAAATGTATTGAAATGTTGTATGTTTCAAGAACATTTACATAAATGAGTACTTATTGTAAATAGATTGAAAGTATATGAATATTATGCTAACATGAAATACTACAAAGTATATTTCTACCTCACTTAACTTAAATTGAAATATATTGTACTTGTAATAAATACACTTCTGTGAAAAATATTTTTAGTAAAATTTGAGTACAAAATTAGTTGTTCCATTTTAAGTACACTATTTACTAGTCTGGACACAAGTACACTTTAGTGTGCCGTAGCATGCTAACATTTAGTTAACTTTAGTGTATGATTTTAACATTAGGGTGCTGACATTAGCTGGCAGTGATGACAGGCACCACATTTATACAATCTTTTGTTGTAAAATGATAATAAATAAATCTTGAATCTTGATCTTTTCAAAGTAAATATCAACCAACAATGTTTTATATCCAGCTAAGAAATGTTTTTGATCCACAAGATGAAAATGGAAAATCCCCCAAAATAAAATATGAATTAACAACCACAGAGACACTTGAGGATGAGATACAATTTCTTGTCCTTTGTCTGTCCTTTGATTTAAGGTAGAGAGGGATAAACATTTGCTTACATTTGTTTTCCAGACTGTGCTTTAAACAAATTAACAATATAGCAAGCAGCTTATATTTCATATTAAATTTGATGAGGCATCAGCATCATGACTTCAGTCTGGTCTGACTCAGAATAACTGAGTATAGAAGAAATAAAAACTCATTAAGGCGATACTTCACAGGATTTGAAATTTGTCTCCTAGCAACACTAGGAGCTACTGCAGCACATCCCATAATAACCTAATTAACAGATTAGTGCCACCTGGTTGACATTTAAGAGCTTCAAGGTTTCCTTCTGTGTTTTATAGTAGATCTGAATCACAAGACTTCCTCTGCTAACATCATAAACATGAAAAAACACTTTCATGAGCTAAAACATGAACCACTGAGGAAAAATAGCAGAGCTGCTGTTTCACACAGCAAATGTCACATATTTCTTGAATGTGTCTGTTGTTAAAGGCACTTAGTACGAACTCAATTGTAACAGTTTTTAAAGAGGGTTCAGTCATGTAGTCATGAGTGATCTGGTGCTTGTTGTTTTATGAAACTTTTATGGTATCGTTGTTTGTGTTTTGTGCTGCTCTGTATGTATTTTCTTGTTGAGTTTTGTGCTTTAACATATGTATTTGAATGGTTGAGTCTTGCGCAGTTCCATATATATTTTAATGTTGAATTTTATGTATTTTAAAGACCCATCTAGAGATAGGCATTGCAAATTAGCTTAGGATATAAATGCTGTGGTATATGGCATTAGTTCATGCTACATATTTGTGCCTATACAAATAAACGTTAAATGAACTAAACTGATCTTGAGGCCAGATGTGTGAGGATCTTACCACCTCAACTAAACTATTTCCTGCTGGACCTGCTAGAGCCCAATCTACAAGCCCCTACTGACTGCAGTCATAAAGGAAATCAGACTTATAACACTCCAGCACACACTTCCACTCCATGACATTTGGAGATATCAGACAACCACTCCCACTGGTCTCTGACGCAGCAGCGACACGTCAAACTTACTGATGACTTAAAGCATAGACCGAGGTGGAACCAAACGCATCGTCAGCGGAACAAAAGGGTACGTCATCGTCCAGGTGGCGCATGAAGACCTACAGGAGGACAAACAATCAGTGAGTCAGCTGCTTGTAGTACAAACAACTGCTGCTGCCAGGAGAAGGAGAGGGGACAATACGATACCTCGAGCAGAACCGGGCTCTAGGTTGGTTGGTTGGTACATTTACTCAAGTACTGTACCTAAGTACAATTTTGAGGTACTTGTACTTTACTTGAGTATTTCCATTTGATGAAACGTTATACTTCCACTCAACTACATTTCAGAGGGAAATATTGTACTTTCTACTCCACTACATTTATTTGACAGCTTTAGTTACTTTTCAGATGAACATTTGACACAATGGATAATATAACAAGCTTTTAAAATACAACACATTGTTAAAGATGAAACCAGTGGTTTCCGTTTTTGGCTTTTGACATCTTACAAAAAGCAGTGTGTAGTCGGGGTCACATTTCAGATGTCTATGAGTTGTTAACAGCTCCACCAAATAGTGATTTTTCCCTCTAAACTTTTCACATGGTTTCATTTCAATAAATGTTCAAATGATCCAATATTTCACCAAAAATCAATGATTAGAGAAAAAGTCGGGAACCACTGGACTAAACTAGCTAACTGTATATAAAGTAGTTGAAACTAGCTCCACCTCCAGCAGCTACAACAGTGACATGCTGTTCTAACACTGATGCTTCAGTATTAATAATCTAATGATGTCATATATAATAATATATCAGTCAGAGGACCAAACCACTACTTTTACTACAATACTTTAACTACATCAAACTGATAATACGTATGTACTTTTACTTAAGTAGGATTTTTCATGCAGGACTTTTACTTGTAAAGGAGTATTTTTACATTGTTGTATTGGTACTGTTACTTAAATAAAGGATGTGAATACTTCTTCCACCACTAGATGTCATCAAAAAGTTTCAGTGTCTACATGGTTTCATGCTTGTCTCAGCGTTATCAACATGACACCCCGTGTGACTGAATGTTGATTTTCCCTCAATCCTACATTACACAATATCTAGCCTGCATATATTCACTGATGTTATGGACAATTACACTTATAGTCACTAGTTTTAAAGTATTACACAAAAAACTAAAGACAACATTCAAAATTATATTTCAAATGAGCACAAGCTCCTGAAAATCTAACAGGATACACACTTTTACAGTCTGTTTTACCTTGTTGGTGTTGGTGCTCGTCTGGCTCCTGCTGGGCTCTCTCCTCCAGTAGATGTGATCATGGAGGTGAGTTGGCACATCACACATCTGTAACCATTAATGTACAGTTTAGGATGGGACTCTACTTAACACAACTGAACTGAACTGAACATTGAATAAATTAGTTCATCTCTTGAACCTGCTGAGCACACTCATGCTTCCCTTAAAGGATAGAGGTTTTACAGTTTTTCACTAGAAGAGGTTTTCCTCGCTGTAATCATTCCTCCTGTTCATATTGGCTATTAAAAGATCCCCTTCAAATGTGCTTTTAGTGTAAGTGATGGGGGCCAAAATCCATAGTGTGTCCACACAGACATTTTGTGCAGAGATGCATTTAAAAGTTGATGTGAAGCTTATATGAGGCTTCAACAGTCTGAGTTAGTCATATCAAGTGGATATCTGCCACATTTACAGTCTTTTTAGCATCAAATTCCCTCCTTGTGTTTCCTCGGACAGAGTTTCCCACTAAAAAGACTGTAACATTGAAAGATATCTACTTGATTTGACTCATTTGGACGGCTGAAGCTTCATACAAGCTTCAGATAAACTTTACACATACATTACAATACATTTTTGCACAGGAGGACTGTGGATTTTGTCCCCCATCACTTACATTGTAAGTGCATTATGAAGTGATCTTTTAACAGCCAATATGAACAGGAGGAATGATTATGGCAAGAGACACCTGTTTCAGTGTTTATTTGGGCACCTGATTGTTGTTTTAAGACAGATTTTAACATTTGCGAACTCGTCCTTGAAATAAACAAGCTATTTTCTACTCTGCATGCACATATGCATAACAGCTTTTCTGTTTTTGCTGCAATAGCACAGAAAGTTGACATTACTACAAAAAAATATCAATCACTCATGAATTGTTTAATTAAGTAATGAATGAGGGCTATATCTTGATAAAATATCAGGTTCAAAGTAGAAACTTTGGCATCTTTAAACCAACAATTTGCAAATTGCTGTTACACTGAGTTGTTCAGTGTTTCAGCAGTTTACTGAAGGTGGTTAAATGCATCACTGTGCAATAAGCAATATTTTATTTTTGTGAAGGAGTTTGAACAGTTACTGCAATCTGTATCAGTTTGCTTGCAAATCAGCAGTCAGTTCAGGATTTTGCAGTTAACGTTACTTCTGCCTTCACATTTCAGCAGTGTATACACTGAAGATTTTACTTTAACATTGTTTTTATGTTTTACTGAACAAACTTCCCACTGTATGAAAGTCAGTTGCTTTTGTCGTAACTTATATTCGACGCCTCAAGGCTTAAATACAGCAGAGGCGTCGAATAAAACGGCTTGAATAAAGTCTTTGAATGATTTTAAACTCCCTAAACTCTCA